>NW_004524807.1:2165761-2192242 GCF_000260255.1 Octodon degus
TTTCCCAGTCAAGCACTTATCCTATGAGCCATCTCCCCGACCCAGTGTGTTAATTATTGAAACTGTCCCACCCATTTGATTTGCAACTGCCTCATTGCTATTTGTTTAGCAATAAAGTTATGGGAAAAAAGAATATAACAATTTGTCAAGGAAGGAGCCCAGAGTTGGCTCAGTAGGATAATCGCTTCCCTGGCAAGTGCGAGCATCTGAGTTCAATCCCTGTTTCCCCGCCCCCCCAAAAAAAAATGTCCAGGAAAAGGAATAGGGACTAAGAATAGCTTCCAAGAGACAGGCGAGGTATCACAAATAGGTTACTCTTTGGTACCAGGTTGTGTAAGGATTAAATTATTGCCTGTACTGCTCTGAAGACAAGATAACAGACAGTTGAGGCAGCAGAGGACATACACTCTACTCCTGTTTTAGGTCAGAAACCGTCAACTTCAGAGATAAAATTATTCTCTTAATTGGAAAAATTTACTGCTGGAAAAGTCTGTATTCTAACTTCTCCAAGTCCTGCTCAGTTTGCTCCCTTTACCTCAGGTTTCCCTTCAGTTTTCTTTCATGCCCTCACACCCAAATTCAACTGAAACCAAATAACACTGGCTGTCCATAGAAGTGTTTGTATTTTCTCCAAGAGAGTTCTGGCATTTGTGGACCACACAATCATATGACTTGTCTCTTTTGTTTAAAATTTCAATATGCACTCTTTTGAGGAAATTAGGGGTTCATCCAATAAGCCTGCCTTTCAAAGGAAGTTTTATAGAGTAAAAGTATAAGGTGCTTAACATATGGGACAAAATTATGATCAACCAATAAGATTACAAATATAGTCGCTTAGGTAATATTGGGCCAATAGTAGTAAGGGCATATGGATGGCATAATTTACTGTTGTTGATGCTCTATAACTTAGTCCTGTCTTTGGTTTTAGTTTTAGTCTTAGTTCTTCAGTTTAAGGGTGTACAATTTTGGCATATCTGACAATGACCTACTCCTAATGTGACACTGGAGATACCAATAACCTCAAACTTCCTCTTATCCCTTAGAGAAGTATTATTTCTGACCATTATGACTTCAATCATCTTCAAATGCACTTTCTGACAGTTTTGACGTGCTCTCATCTTTTACATGCTCCCTTGAGGGCCCAGTCTTGTCAAACTGCCTATAAAATTTCCATATTCCTTAGCTCTCTGTAATAAAACTTTCAAAGAGTGTAGTATGTAATTATCAACTGGACTCTAAAATAAGATGGGTAAATGGATGTTAGTTCATTCATCTGCTTATGGTCCTTATGTGTATAGTTACTGTAGCATATTTGATCTTTCAGTGTCTACTTAACTACCCTGAAGCTTAAAATACTTTGTACATTTTCATACAGTAAAAATAATTCCCAGTGATGCAAGAATGGTTCAACATGCATAAATCAGTACATATGATACACTATATAAACACAAATAAGGAAAAAAATAGATGTCACTATATCCAGAGGGAACACTTGATAACATCAATATCCCTTCATGGTAAAATTGTTTGGTCAATTAAGTATAAAAACTAAGGTAGCTTTATATAATAAAGTGCATTCATAACAAATGGACACATAACATCCTACATATTAAGAAATAATTGAAAGCTTTCTTTATGATTTGGAAAAGAATGTTCCATCTCACCACTTTTATTCTATATTGCACAAGAAATTACAATCAGATAAGTCAGCTAAGAATAAGTAATAACAGGATCTGAATGTAAAAAGAAGAGTACAGTTTTTACTGTTGGCTAGATGACATGATTTTGTATATAGAAAAATCACGAAGACTTTTTTAAGATGAAAATATTAAATGAATTTATCAATCTTGCAGAACACAAAATCAACATTAAAATATTACTCCTGTAGTATATTTCAACATAAAGAAAAGAATCATATTTTTAATAACTATAAGAAAGGAAAGGAAGAATGAACAGATGCAGGGATGGGGAAGGTAGAGAAGAAGGGAGAGGAAAGGGAGAGAGAAGAGGTAAAAGGAATCTACAATAAAAATTATATAATATTGATGAAAGAAAATTTTTTGAAATGTATTTTTTATTTTATTTTATTTAGAAACAAATATCAATGAGACAGTTTCAAAGCTTATTAATAGGACATTTTAAATAATTAACACCTTGTACATTGTTATCTCCTTAGTGGTTATCCATAGTACAAAATGCGGACAGGATATCCTGTCCAAACACAATTACTACAAATCTTTCTTCTCATTGAATTAAGCAAAAGTAGCTATATATTTATCCTAACTATTCTGTATATACAAATACAAAATGGTCCTTCCTTTGTATCCCTTTTTTTGTTGAGTCCTTTCAGAGATGGGTATTCTATTGACATCTAAATACTGTAGGTGCTTGAATTCAGCAAAATGATCCATCACAGTCCAGCAGTACAGAAGTTTACTGTAGTGGGTTATTCACAGAAGTTTTTGAATTGAGCCTTTCTCAGCTCACCATATTAATATGGCTTTGCTTTATATATCTTGTTTTTATTCTTTTTTGCTGGATGGTTAAGACCAAGAAAAAGCAAGGCCTATATAACAAGAAATGTGACTTTTGTTTTTGATAAGGTCAGTCAAGTCCCCTCAGGGTTTATCCTGTAACCCTGTACTGCACTTTGTAGTTCCTTTGTTAGTGTCAGCCATGTGGACGAGTCACAGCCATTGCTTGACCAATTTTCTCTCTGTGAAAAAATAAGAGAATGTTTTCTCTCCCTATAACTCTCCCTAGGCACACCATACATCATTGATCACATTCCTCTGTGGCCCCATAATCTCCTTGATCAGAAAATTTGGGGCACAACTGAGTTACATGATGTTACAGTACAGGTCCTCCTATGTCCTGAGTCTTCACTGACCTTGAAAGCCTAGGGCCAAAATGTTGGCTGACCTTGCAGTCCTTCCTTTTCTCCAATTTTTGATCTTCAAACTTAGATTGTTAATCCCCCAAAAGAGAAGCTTATTATAAAGAGAAAGACACAAGAAAAAGGAAAAAAGTCATAGGAATGTCCTGCTACAATGCTGTATATGGTTAGATTTCCAAATTTTCTGTGTAAAAATATGTGTTTATTCCTTTTTAAAATTATTTTTTCTTCATATTCTGTAAGGACTTAAAGTTCAACACATCAATACTTGATGGAAAATACCTGTTCCATGTTATGCCTAAAATGTTTGATATTTAGAAAGATAGTTAGAGTAAACCAAACTGCAGATGAAAGAAACTGAAGAGGGCACAGATAGTCAATAAAGCAGGGTGGTATCTCATACTGATGGATTGAAAATAATCGATACAGTTAAAATAAGACCCATACTACACAATGTGATCCACTATAATCTTATCAAATTATCATTAAATATTTTTCAAGAATTAAAGAACACTGAAAGTTTTTTGGAACAACATTATCAACAACAACTACCAGATAATTTACAAAGTAATCTTGTGCAAGTAAAAAAAGGCAAGAAACATATTACCAAAGGTCAACATAGCCTATGAAGCTGTAATCATTATAGTAACACGGTGTTGACATAAAAAAAGCTGCATAGACCAATGGAGTAGAATAGAGAATATAGAATCAAACCCATCTATATTACCTGGATCTACAGGTAACTGTTTTTGAAAGAGAAACTAAAACTACACATTGAAGAAAAGACAGTCTTTCCAGTAAAAGATGCTTGGAAATTTGTGTATGCACATAAAGAACAGTATTTCTCCTTCATCATAAAATTCTACAAATGAATTAGAGATTCAAATGGAAGACCACAAATTATAAACCTCCTAAACTAAACATGTAGAAAACATTTTTCATGACATTGAAATGGGGAGGGACATTTGAAGAAAATCCTATAGGAGACCTGAATTCCAAAGCAAAAGTAAGCTAGTGGGATTTCACTAAAGTAAAAGTCTTCTGCACACCAAAAGTAACAAAGAATAGAGTGAAGAGAGAAAACTTTGGAATGGTATGTATTTGACAAGGGGTTAATATCAAGAATATAAATAGAACACAAAAATATCAGTATCAATAAAATCAACAATCCATGTAAAATAGGTATATATTAGTCATCTTTCCTTCAATATAACAAATGCCTGAGATGATCACCTTACAAAGAGAAATTGTTCATTTTGTCCCAGAATTTTGGAGGTTACAGTACCTGATCAGTTGGCTAACTGCTTTTGGACTTTTAGCAAAATTGCACACCATGGAGGGAGCACATGGCAAAACACGACTGTTTACTTCTTGGTCAGGATGGAAAAGGACAGGAAGACCAAAGGGAACAGGTTTCACAGAAAGTTCCGATTAACTTGAAGACTTCCCATCAGCCCCTACCTTGCAAACGTTCTTTCACCTCCTCGTAGTGCCGAGAGGGACCACACCTTAACATCTGAACCTTTGAAAAGTGATCATCCAAACAATAGATAGCAACGATGGTCCCAAACAGACACTTCTCAAAGTGAGATACAAATAGCAAAAAGGGACTTTAAAAATTGCTTATCAACATTAATCATCAATTAAGTAAACAGGAAACAGAACCACAATGTCTTATCACCTTAGGAAGGATGAATATTATCAAAAAGACTAAAGGTAGCAAGTGCTGGTGAGGATGTGGAGGAGATTCTCATTCTTCTTGTTTGTGGGACTATAAATCAGTAAGTCTATATGGAAAAGTGTGCAATGTAGTCCAAAAACTAAATCTAGTACTAATATATGATCTAGCAATGCCATTTCAGGTATATACCCAAAGTAAATAAAATAAGCTTGTCCAAGAGATATTTGCATATCCACATTTATTATGCCACAATAATCAAGAAATAGAAAAAGCCTAGTAGGTATGCATTCACTGATAAATAAATTCATTTATTAATTAAATAAATGAGAAAATGTGGCACATAAGCACAGTGGTATATGACTCAGCCATGAAAATCTTTCATTTATGACAATATAGCTAGAACTGCAGATCATTATGCTAAATGAACTATGTCAATCACAGAAAGACAGGTGCTGCAAGACAGTGCTCATATGTGAAATTTAAAATATTCTCTTGGCGCTCAGAGCAAAACAATGATTATGAAAAGCTCAAAGAAAAGCAGTAACGAAGGGATAGGGAAAGATTGAGTGGGTAGGAAGTTGTAATTAGGAGAAGTAAGCATTTAAGATGTTTTTTTGTTTTTTGTTTTTTGTTTTTTTCCTGTGGAACGGGGGATTGAACTCAGGCCCTTGTGCTTGCCAGGGAAGAGCTTATTCCACTGAGCCATCTCCCCGGCCCCATAAGATGTGTTTTTTTGCACAACAAAATGACTACAGTTATTAACATTCACTGTATATTTTTAAAGATGAAACTCTTTGTTGGGCCAGGGAGATAGATGGGTCAGTACAATAAGTGCCTGCCTGGCAAGTACAAGGGCCTGAGTTCGATCTCTGGTTCCACCAAAACAACAACAACAACAGCAACTACAACAAACTTTGTTCTTATTATGAAAACCTTAAACACAGGTTTCACTGATTTAAACATTATATAACATATATGTACATAAAAATCTCATTATATTCCTTAAATACATACAACCTTTATAATTTAATGTATGAGCTGAAATAAATTAAACTTGAATAGAATTAAGCACCATCTTTTCTCTGAATTATTTAAGATTGACGCATTATTCCATGCAGTCTAACTTTCCTGTTAATAAAACACATAGCACTCTAGGTGCCAACCCCTTACAGAGATAATGTTCTTGTCACGGTGTCCTCTCCATGCTTAGTATTGTATATGTACCAAATTCGTCTTGGCAGTCTGATACACTCTGAAATGTGCCCTATATTATATCAAACATAAAACACTTCTCAGATTGTCATTAACCTTCCATCTACTCCTTATCTCTGCTATTCTAAACAGCATATTTCCCCAGGTGAGTTATTTATTTATTCATTTATGTATTTCTGTATTTCTGTACTTAACATATTTAGTACAGAGTCTACAGGGCCTCACTAAACAGATTGGACTCATAGTGATCCTCTTGTTTACAGCCTCCCAAGTTTTGGGATTATAGGCTTGTGTTGCCATGACCAGTCTCAGTAGCTGGCTCAGCGAGCCCCAGGCACTCGATCAGCACGGAATGCCAGGGATTGAACCTGGATGAGTTATTTAAATCCATCTTTATTAGGAAGAGGGAAAAACTATGCAAGTATATATATATATATATATATATATATATATATATATATATATGACTGAGATGATTGTACTAATAATTTCCATCAGTTTTTGAAAAAAAAACAGTTAAAGTTTGGAATTTTTACTCTGACTAACTTTGTATACTGATATCTGTGATCTAAGCTACTACATTGAGGACATCAATGTGTAACACAAAAACCATGGTGAATACCTCTCATCTTGGTCTTCCAAATGTGCACTATTTCTAATGTCTTATCAATTATTATTATAGTGTCTTTAAAATAAATATTTAAAAAAGTAAAAAAGACAAGAAAAAAATTAGGGTTTTTTTTTAAAACCAAAGGTTATTATTCACTTATTTGTCTGGTCATGCATAGCTATGTCTGTTAATCTGAGCAACAGATTTGATGATAAAAATAGGTAATATAACCACCATTGTTAATTTGCTATTCTTGTTTTGAAAATCTGTTACATATCTATTGCTGTATATTACTCTATTTCTGTCTTTGTTTCTGACAGGGTTTTTTTGCTTTTGTTTTTACTCTTCAAAATAAAATAAAATTTAAATTTAAAAAAATAATAAATCCGTCTTTACTTTCTCTTTGATACAAAATCTTATACCACATTGAATTAAAAATCCCTTTTCCAAATGTCAAAGAGTGACTTCCAAAGCAAATGCCAACATTCAGTTATTTATTTTGGTGGTGTTTTGTTTCCTATGTTGAATTTACCATGTCCATTATTCTTCAATTTAGATAACTATATTTAATTCATAACTTTGATTATGTGTTCATGCTTACCATAGTATTCCTAAAGAAAACAGTCTGACGTGTAAGTTAATTGCTGTAGTGAACATCCTAGTCTAGATACTTTATTAAGAAAATAGGTCATCTGTGCCACATCACTGAAGGCTGGGATGCCTAAGGAAAGAGTCTGTATGTGGTGACAGCCTTCCTCCCAGAGAGCACTCTGCAGAGTTCCGAGCTACCGCAGTAGGCCACATGGTCCCTTGACTGTTTTCATAAATTTTCTTTATTTCCTCATAAAATGATTAACTTTACTCTGAGCCCTGACTTGATGATCATCCGTAATGCTCATTGTCTCACAAACGTCTCACCTCCAAATATCATTTAAATATTTCATTGATGAGTAAGTAAACATGAAGTTTGAAGATTGAAAAGAGAATTGCCTCTCATGTAGATTTCTAGAAATTATCTTTGCATGTACAAGCATTTACCTGTATGTAAAATTGCAGACAAATTTTGGTAAAGTTTACAAACTACATTTTTTTATTTTAAAGATGAAGAAAAACAAATAATAATAGCAAACATAAAAGCAATGCAACATAGAACAATAAAAATGGTACCGAATTTCACAACAGTAATAGAAAATTAACAATGGTTGTTATATTATGTATTGCTATGATCAAATTTGTTGCTCAGATTACCAGATGGAGGCATGACAGATTGATCAAGCAATTACACATTACCTTTCAACCACTCTTTATTGAATCTATTTCTTTTATCATGGAAAGTGCACAGATTCTTTTAATGGCTACGTAGATTTCTGAAAAGCCTCAGTTCCACTTTGGCAGTGTTTATACTATTTTATTACCATTCAACACAAGAATCTTGCCAAACAAATACTCCTGTACACACATAGCTTTGCACATGTGCTAGTACTTATATAAAACAAATTTCTAGAGCAAATCAAACCATCAAATCCAAGTGTATTCATACTTATTTTTATAGGGTATAAAATATCTTTCTGTAAAATTTACCACCTACAATATATGAGATCATCTCTCTTTTCTAAAAATTAACAATTATTTAGAAAATATTTTCAAAATTTAATATCAAAAATAAATTACAATTAGTTTTTCCAATGTGAAACAAAATTAAAAATTATGTTTATAAAAATTCTTAGTTTCATTTATAAAGTTTCTTCCTGTTACCTTCCTGTTATAGTTAAACTATATTTTTGAGTTTTTGTGTGGTAGTTTGCAATTTGAGGTTAATCTAAGAAAACTTATAGCTCTATTCATTATATAATTTGCCTTATTTTCTCTAAAACTACATTGATGAATACAAATAGTCTTACACTTTAATGACTTTCATTGAAAAATATATCTTGGATGCCTCATCATAGTGGAACTTAGAAAAGTCTTTATTCTTTTTAATAACAGTGTTATATTCTGTTATGTAGATGTAATATTTTACTTAATAGTTTACTATTGAGGGGAATATGTGTTCCTTTTAATCTCTTACTATCAAGAAATAGGTAAGTCTGGGTGTAGTGGTGCATGCCTGTAATCCCAGCACTTGGGAGGCTGAGGCAGGAGAACTGTTGTGCATTCAAAACCAGCCTAGACCACAAACTGAGCTCAAGACCAGTCTGAACTGCACAGCAAGACCCTCTCTAAAAAAGACAAAAAAAATAGTAATAATAAGAAAGAAAGAAGAAAATGAAATAGGTAATGATGAGAATCACATGCATAATTTTCAATAAGCAACGATGTATCTATAGAAAAAATTACAGTGGCATCAGTGTAAGGTTAAAGCATAACTGCAATTATGTTAGATGATACCAAGCTGTCTCCACAGAGGTTGTATAATTTTGCTTTCACATCTGCAATATATTTAGAAGTCTCTTTTCCAACAACTCCTTAAAAGAGCATAGCAAGAAGCTTTTGAATGTTTTGCCAATCTGATAGGGGAGAAATTACAATTCCATGTAGATTTAATTTGTATTAATCTGATTAATGGTAAAATGGAACACATTTTCCATATATTTAAAGCGTATTCTATTTATCTTAGTGTAAACATTTGATCATTCCCTTAAAAAATTTTCTGTTGTTAAATTTTTCTTTCTTTTCTTTTCTTTCTTTTTTTTTTTTCTTTGAAGGAGAGGCCTTACAGCTAGACACTACGTTACCATAGTAGAGAACATTGTGGGCTAAAACTGTATTTCAGTATATTCTATGTTTATACTTAAATTTTGCTTACAGATTTTATATCCTGGATATACTGGCAAAAACATTCCTGGATCTAAAACATAAAATACATTATTTATTTTCTATTTTATTTTTCCCTTTCTCACTTAATCACATATCTTTGAATACTTTTTCAGTGAGAAATTCACAAAACAAATGACTGAGTTATCAAGACCACAGTTTTTAAAAAGTGTAGGCTTCTAACTATTACAATAAAATTTCAGTTAAACTTAAATTATAATATGTTAGTACATATTTTAATGTTTTATAGCTAATTACACTGATACAGCTAAGTAGTCAGACTGTAGCAATTATAATCACTGCATTTTTATCATGCATTTAATATCTGGTAGAATTAATCCATTACTTCATTTTGATTTTCAGCATTGTCTAGTTTAGATTAGCTCATTTATTTTTCCAAACTAAGCAGAGTACAGGCCACAGAGCCTATAAAACTTTTAAATAGCTGTAATGCTAGATGTGTGTGAGTCTACATTAAACATTTTCTTGAAGCTTATATTGAAAACAAAGTTCAAGCCTCCAAACAGGCATTAATAATGGTGTCAATGAAAATACTACAGTCACAAAGAAAGGTATGGAAAAGAAAGTGCTCCTCAGGAATACTTGGTAAGAAAAACTTGCCAAGGGTGCTTGCCAGCACGAGAACCTTGAGAAGTCCTGAAAAGGAAATTCTGTGAACAAAATTGCTTCCTGGTAAACAAAGATAGTGCTTCCCTCCTCCATGGAGAAGAGATTCACTTGCTGCCTACTATTCTAAAATGGCCAGTAGGTCACTAGAATACAGATATGAGGATGTCTCTCACTGGGTAAAGTGGTGTTAGCATTATTTTAAGACTGGGAGTTTCCTAAGCTCAGAATTCCTCAGAAATTATACGCATCAACTGTGTAAACAGTGTTAACTTGGAACACTTCTCAATCCTGGGAGTCAGGGTGTCGCAGAAACGGATGCAAACATGAAGCTCACGGTATGGCCGCTGAATCCTGGGTGTGCCATGCCTCCCAAAACCATGTGTGGCAGGGCACACCTGTAATCCCAGCACTGAGGAGACTGAGACAGGGGAATCACTATGAGTACAAACTGCATAGAATATCGTGTACCAAAAAATGAAAAATAAAAATGTAAGGCATTTGGCAAGGGTTGTTAATACCAGTTGTTAGGGATAAACTTAGGTATACCATGATGAGGACAGAAGAGTAGGGTAATATCATTTGTGATTAACTGATGAGGAAACTATACACAATAGTTATAAATACGGTGAAAAGAGGGCAGGGAAGCAGCTATGTTGGTGAGGACTATTACCTGACAATTAACACCAAAATTTGCGGAAAAACTACCAAAACTTTAAGGTAGGTATAGGATTAATTTTTTCTCAGAAAGTAGCAACTGTGTTGATACTTGATGCCAGATTCCCAGCATCCAAAACTGAGGTAAAAAATTTCAGTTGTTTCAGCCTCCCTGAGTGTGATGCTTTATTGTAGAAGTCTTCACAAGTAGGTACATGCAGGAAAAACCTACCATGGGCATACATTAGAAGAGCAGACTCAGATGACAATTATAATGATGAATTGTACTGTGTTGACTCAACTACACTAATGGATGTACCCTAATAGTGAGTAAAACTTTGCTGGGTGTGCCTGAGAGAAGAAATTATCACTTGAATCAGAATACTCAGTAGAGATGATGCCCTCATCAGTGTTAGTGACTTCCATCTAATTACTGAGAGCTTTAGTAGAGGAAACCAAAATGCAGGATGGGTGAATTTGCTCCCACTTCTTGGACAAAGACAGTAGTGATTCTCATTATTAGGCCTTCTGATTCAGAAGTGGTCTTCCACTGTGGTGCCCCTTGTTCTCCAGACATCAGATGGTTCTAGAAGTACACTGCCAACTCTTCTGGACTCTGATTTACGGACAGTTCCTCAACTGATTGGCCAGCTTCCACAGTCATGGAAAACAATCCCTCAAAAGGAATTTCTCTCTTATATCTTTCTATGTATAATCCACTGGTTCATTTGTTCTGGAGAACATTTATTAACATAAATATCCAACACAAGTTCTTTAATTTCTAAGATCACTTTTATTTGCATTTCCCAGTCTAGTTTGCATTCCGGTGAGCATATGCATCAGAGATTTCTCTATTGCAGCAAACATCCAAAGATAAAACTACCACTTCCAAGTGTGGCCCATAAAAGCTGTTGACTTATTATCCTCCATGTCAGGTAGTCCTGCAATCTATTGAAAATTAAAGAGCAAAAAGAGCTTTGAAACTAACTTTTGCTTGAAATTTGTAAAATTGAAAAGTGTGTTAGATCACTAAGATTTTTGATCTTAGCTGTAAAAGTACCAAATGTTATCTAGATGAATAAGCCAAAACAACCAAGTAAATATAAATCAACAATAAAAGGGCCAGCCAAATAGCTCAGTGGATTAAAGTGCCTGAAAGCAAGTGCAGGTACCAGGGGTTTGATCTCCAGGCCTGCCATGCTAGTCCTGTCCCTGGGGCATGCTGACAAGGCAAATGAGACTGGGTGTGGTGGCACACATCTGTAATCCCAGACCTTAGGAGGCTGTAAACAGGTGGATCACTATGAGTCTGATCTAGTAGTGCAACCCTGAACACCCTGTAGACCCTTTCCTAAAATAAAATAAAAAAACAATAAAAACAAACTTCATAAAAATGAAATTTTTGTCCTACAAAGAATACTATAATGGTAGTGAAAATGTAACGTAAAGAACATAGAAAAGTATGTAAGTAATATATATTAGTCTTGTTAGCCATCAGGGAAATGCAAATGAAACCAATTTTCATATTTTTTTTACACTGGATAGGGTGGTTGCAATTGAAAAATATAGATTTCTTAGGGAATATGTGGAGAATTTGGCATCTTCACACATTATTGTTAGGAATGCAAACTTGTACAACCAATTTGAAAACAGTCTGGCCCTTCCTCAAAGGTTTAAATTTAGAATTAAAATATGACCCAGAAATTCCTTTGTTTGGTATACAATAAAGAAAATTGAAAACATATCTGCACAAAAACATGCATGCAGATGTTTATAACAATTATTTGTAAAAACCCAAAAGTTCAATTGACCAAAATACCCATCAACTCATAAATATGAAATACAAAGGGATATCCTCACATAATGGACTATTCCTGAGCAATCAGAAATTAAAGCATTGAAAACTTCAAAATGAATAAACCTTCAAAAATCTATGCTGAGTAAAAGAAGTTAGTAACAAGAGGACATATACACCGTGATTTTATTATGATTCTTAAAAGATCGGAACAGGCAAATCTAAAAGAAGATAGTAGATTGTAGCTACCTAAGACTGTACAAATTGGGAAAGAAATAATAGTGACTGGGTATAGTTATGGAGCTTGTTTTCAGGATGACGACAAAGTTTTAGTAGCTGTACAGCTCCAAGGCTCTCCTACAAGTCAGTGAATTTTGTACATGGAGAGTGTGCTGTATACAGTGTGTAGATGTGTGAACACACAGGTCCCTGCAAATATCTCAGCTGAGCAAATACCTCAAATATCCTTTGTAAAAGATAATCATAGACCTTGAGGGAATGAGCAAAGAAATATAGTAATAATCAAAATCAGAAAGAGCTACTGAAGCACATGAACAACTAAACTGCTTTGTTTTCCTCTGTCTCTGATTTAGCCATACATTTCCTTTTGTGAGAATGGGAGGAGGTTGGGCTTGAATGAGGTACATAAATACTATATTATGACCAAATATTAGGAAATAAAAAACAGAAATGTATAGCATCTCTATAGTGGAGTGGAATTCATGGCAGAAGACTGCATTTTTCTGTGTGAGTACCAGGAATTGAACTCAGGATCCTGCTCTTGCCAAACAGGAACTGTGCTACTGAGCTATATCCCCAACCCTAATGATTGCATTTTAAAAACAGAATTTCTGAAAGAAAAAGAAAATCAAGTCACATTAAGCCATCAAAATCATGCTAAAATCTTCTTCACTTCTCTGTAGTTTGAGAAAACTTTTCAATGATTTAAATGGTTTACTCGAAAATGATTTTGGGGCTGGGCAGATAGCTTAGTAGAATAAGTGCTTGCCTGGTAAGCACAGGGTAGTGAGTTCAATCCCCAATACCAGAAAAAAAATAAGTGATTTTGTTGGGTGAAACTTCTCTTTAAGTTACTAATAATTAAATGTTTGTTAACTAAAACAAGAAGTAAAGGTCATACAAACCAAAGTGTAGCATGTGTTCTTAGGAAAAAAGAGACAGCTGTTCACAATAGCTAGGAAATGGCATTAACTTAAATATCCAGTCAGTTGATAGAGAAAGGAAACATGGTACCAGTACACAGTGAAACACTAGTCAGGCCTGAATAAAATGAAATCCTTTCATTTTAACAAGAGTGGAACTGGTGATCATAATACCCAGTGAAGAAATCTAATACCAAAATACAGGCACTTAATGGTATTACTCATGTGGAATATACAAAGCGGACTGCAATTTCTTGATAGAAATGTCTCAGTTTTCAACAGTGGCTGTTAAAGAATTTTGATATTTAATGTACATGATATATCAAGTTTGACTTAATTGTAAGATTTAATTATTATCAACAAATGTTACTTTCTAACACACTAAAGTTATTCATTCACTGAGGTCATTGAAAAGCAGATTTTTTTTTGGATATTCAGTGTATATTGAGATAAAAGACTGACAGATAGTACAGTACTCATGCATTTACTCATAATCTCTGTAAGCCTTAGGGATTCTCAGTGATCTAGATTAAATTAGATAAACTTCGTGATGCTATAGAAAGTTCAGATACTTTGATCTCTTCTTAGAGTTTTAATATCAATATCTTGCTTTTGGAAAACTAAAATTCTACACATTCAAATAACTAAGGTAGGTTTTATTTTTGAAACTAAAGACCTCTTCCTCTAATTACAGCACCTCCTCCCCATATCAGGAACATCAGCAAAGGTGTGTAGTATATATTTCTCTGATCTGAAATCAGGCATTCTCCACAAACTTAGTCTTAAAATGTCAATATTTAACTTTAAAATGTGTTTGTTATATTTACAAATCTTATTCATCTTACGTACAGGAAAGGGTTTCAGTTATTTTGTTCTGTTGAAACGTATTCTCACAGTTTTTTCAAACTTCCGGAGAGATGGCTCAGTGGAATAAGCGCTTCCCTGGCAAGCGCAAGGGCCTGAGTTCAATCCCCGGTTCCGCAAAAAAAAAAAAAACAAAAAACAAACACACTTCCATCCTCCTGCCTCAGCCTCCTGAGAAGCAAGGGTTATAGCACTACCTTTCACACCAGAGAGTGTTAAATAAACACAGCCATCAAAATAATAGTTATTTTAAAGATATCATGTATAGTACTCACTTCTGTTATTCAATAAATAAATTTGAGTCCAAAACACATTTAGAGGGACGTATTATTACAACTTAGTGCCAAACGTATAAGGACAACCCAAACATCTTTATTCAAAGTTCAATGATTTGTCTTAGATATTACTAAAGAGATTAGCTAACAATAGTTTGTATAATTATGTAGAGAGCCAAATAAATATATGTGACATAGTAATAAATGTTTTCTATCTTTGGCCTCTGATGGATTTGGACTCTACAGTAAGTACATAGTCAATCCCAGAGCTATTTATTATGTTCCACTGCATGACCCTCGTTTACATTGGAAAACTTAGATCGCCGTGGATGGTGAGAGGTCAACTGCCGAAGTGAAGCCTGTTCGGCCAAGAATGAAGTCCTAGATTGGCTGCAGGAAAGCTGGCAGCCACCACCTCCCAGTGATTAGGAGCCTTGCTGAGTTCTCCGATAGTGTGAGAGGAGGAACTTCCTTAAGGTTTGAATAATAAAGACGCAGTTACCTCTGCCTTTTCCAAATTTCCTGTGTGACAAACGTCAGCATTAAACTGTTGCAACATTCAGCACATTCTTATCCAGATAAATATTGAAAACATATTTAATGCAATATTGAAGGGATTATAGCATTCAGAAAAGGGAAAGTCTGACTAATGCCACAGCTGCAGTGAATTCCAGCTCACTCAAGGCATTGCCAGCATCTATTAGCCAGTCAAGTCTTTGACAATAAACAATCTCCAGTCAGGGCGCAGGCTGGCTCGTGCACGGCGGTTAGAAGTTTGTATTCTTGACAGCATACAGCTCTCATTTACATGGGTTACCTATTGAGTACTGTTTGATTCATGTCAGAATGACTTTAGCAAAACTATAAATGAACTCTTAATCACATCCTGGTAGATATTTTTAGAGATGCACCTTGCAAAACAGAAAGGGGTATTCATCTAAAAGAAGTACCAATTTTTTCATTTTTCTTCCCAGTATAGTGTGCATATTTATTTTTATTTTTAAGCAATATAATCTTGTGAGGTCAGAATCGACATGATTTTGCACAATTCACACAGAAAAAAACCGCAGATCTTGTACAAATGATTTCTTTCCTGATTGAGTGATTTTTGTTATAAGTGATCCATTTCATTTATTTATTTATTTTGTTTGTTTGTTTGATACAAGGTCTAGCTATGCAGTTCAGACTTGTAGTGATCCTCTTGTCTCAGGCACCCCAGTAGCAGGTCATGCATGCAGTCTTGGGGATCTAACTCAGGCCCTTGCGCTTGCCAGGCAGGTGCTTAGGCTTCGGAGCTATCTACCCGGCCCATGAGTGATCAACTTCAAAATTATATTAGCTGCTTGGTGATTTGAATTTTACCTTTGTTTAGAAAGGAAATTTAATATAATCAAAAGGAGCTTTTGTAATTTAAATTAGATATTACATAACTGACATGACAAATAAATTGTTAAATCAAGAAAATTGCAGGCTACTCAGAATGAGAAGGTGTAGCAGTCTAGCATCCTTTAGTGTGCTATGGTCTCATTTGGTGAATAAAATGTATGTATAGAATTCTCAAGAAAAATAGTGAATCCAATCCAAAACAACAAAATATAATGAAGTGAAATGACTCCAAATGTTTAAAATTTACACAATACACATATTCATATTTTGATCAAAGCCCTTGAAGAGATCACGCTGAAGTGAGAGGAAAAATTCAGTGAACATTCTGGAAGTATGTTTCATGGCATCATTCAGGCCAGTGACAATCTTGTTCACATTTACTTGTATTACAGAAAGTATATTTTTATTCTATATAGTCTATTTCATCAATATAATAATAAACTATGCACATTTAAAAAAATTTTTCTAAAATTTCCTTGATGAGTAGTTTGAAATATAGTATTTCCAGTTTGCTTAAGAGGTCTACTGCTTTGCATACAAATCTACAGATTTTTATTTACTGAGTCATGAAAATTTCTAATACTACCTAATGTCTGACTATTAGCACTTGTAGAAATGCTGCTTCTTTAAACACTTAATATTTTCTAAGCTTCAGCCCAATGTTTTCCTCATGGATAAGAAAGCTATGATTTCATTCAATAAAAACTTCATCATTTCTTTTGTGCTTTACTACTTATTAAGCCACCTAAAAGTGGTAACACTTTTTTGTATACACCTTCACCTTTCACATAAAATATAAGCTCCTTAGGAGAGGGTGATACTGAAAGATTATGATACCATGGTACTAACTAAAAGGAAAATTTGATGTGACAAAAATTAAAATATGGTCCGCTGACCCAATGGAAAAGAAACACAACTATGAATCTTCAATGAGCCCTTGTGCTAATGTCGTATGTTCAGATGTTAGCAAATAAAGTACATGTTATCAATCTGGTTAGGTCCTGGAAGGAAATGATCTTCAATGAAATAAGAATGTGCAGTCTCTGATCAAAGGAAAAACAGAATATTATGTTGCTCATCTTTCCCCTCAAACATTGTGTTCAGAGGCTGAGTAATTTCAAAGCGATGTGAACATTAGAAACTGTAACTATATGGAGACTTGGCCTATTATCTTTCTGAGAAAATGGTCAGAATTGGTTTTCACAGATGAAAATAAATGATGAATTGATAACAAGTATTCAATAGCAGCTGGTTTGAATTTATGTATCATAGTTATATTAGGTGTTTTTAAGTTGTTTATATACTATTATAAAAAATCATATGATGCTAGTTGAATTTTAAAAAGTTCTGCCAAATTTAATGCTTATCTTTTAAGAAAAAATATATATGTAAGACTTCTTAAATCTTCACTACATGCATCTAAAATTTTTAACTGTTTATAACCTTTTAATATAATAAAAGTAGAAAAATAAGAGAATGGAGTTTAATTTGTTTTTTTCATGTATTTGATACAGGGTCTCACTACGCAGCTTGGACTCATAGTGATACTCCTCTTTTCACCCTCCCCAGGGCTAGGATTGCAGGCGTGCACCACCATGCCTGGACTCTGTCGCCAGCTCAGCGTCCCTGGGGGTGGAGGCTTTGTGGCATGTGGTGCCAGGGATTGAACCCCGGTCTCCTTGTGCTTGCCTAAGCAGGTGCTTAGTCTACTAAGCTGTATCACCAGCTGTTTAAATTTTAAATAGTATGTGTGAGTTTATTTGTGTATATAAATATGGGTTATTAATAAACAAGTTAAATGCTATACATGAGTAACTTATTGCAAAACATCTTTACCTTTTGTGTTAACATTTACCTTTTCATGTAGCTAAACAAATGAGGTATTAAAAAACTGAGGTGAAGTCTTAGATATCTTTCCATTTATTTCCTTACATTTAGAGATCACTTTTACCTCATTATTTATTATTAGTCACTAGAGAACAAAATTTATCATAACATCTTAAAATTATTTTTAATTTTTTTTGCCAAATATGCACTGTTTTATAGATGACATCCATGAATAAAATACACTAGTCAGGTATGTTATTTTATTTAGAAAATTATGTCATTTTTAAATGAAGTTAAAGTGATAATCTATGTAATGTAGGTGTGCCAATTATAATAATTATTTGTGAAAAATATTACTTAAACTCATACTGTATTTACCTGTAATCTTATTTTTGTTCATGTTCATGAAGATTCCAATCATTTTATCAAAAATAAAGAATGAAATCAACTTAAATTGATTATAAAATTTTGGCCCTTATAAGAGGTTTTTATTTCAACTCTATGAAATTAATAATGACACTTTTTATTTATGTAGAGAATACTATTAATTCCCTGACACAGTCACTTATTAAACTATACTTCCATAAAAATTTCTTTTAATTTATACTAATGTGAATTCGATACCCAAAATAATTTGCTTTAACACTTTGGAAACCTAAAATATTTCAACATAGTTATTTAAAAATTCAAGAGAGAAACAGAAGTTAAAGTTTCAGTATGAGTAACTCTAGAAGCCATGATGTCATTTATTAAACATTTACATATGTCAGATTTAATAATATGTGCATCTGATAAAGAATAAATGTGTGAATAAGAAAGCAAGCCTTTTAATTTAGAGTTGGATCAAAGTTCTAATGTTTTAGGGAAATTGTGAATGAAAAGAGAAGGGTCATTTAACATTTTGCTTTAAGCTATTTAGTTGCTCTAATATTTCGCCTTCGCTTCACAAGGTTGGGATTGATCCTACTATGTCTCAGCAGAAGCTAAAAATTTATTCCCTGGAAAGAATACAGCCAGTCTCCTCTGGGCTGAAATACAACAGGCAAGCTGAGAATGGAACTCCAGTACATAGAATGTGGAACTAAATGTGGTTTACCTTTGTAACGCTGAAATCCAACTCACCCTACAACAACCTTTTATCATAGCATTCACCTGAATGAAGCCACCCAGCCTCTTTTGTGGGAAGGATGCTAGTTGAATTCTGAAAAGTATGAGTAACCCTTGAAGTGATTTCTCTGAGGAATCATTTTTGTGAGGATTCTAAGTAGCCCATTAAAGAGACAGACAGGCATTGATAAAGCAGCATCTGAGCACTCAAATCTGATGACAATTGAGCAAAGTCTTAACAACTGGAGTTTCATACAATTCACACTGTTACAGAGAAAAAAAACGGAATCATGTTTAAGTGACTTAATTTTGAAGGAAGGCAGAAAATCATAGTCAAGAAATAGCTGGAGATTCCTACTATGAGAAAAAGTTGATCATAAGTCATAAGAAAAGTTAACCTAAAGTAGGCACCATACACAAGAAGAAATAATTTTCATCAGTATTCTCAAAGACATAAAAAAGAAATATATGCTATAAAATGAAAAGATACAAGGAGATAAAGAATATTTGCAGGTACACAAGGTCTGACAGGAAAACTAAATACATTGACCAGCTGTTTAACTTAATGATATTTGCCAAAGTATAGTTAAAACAAGTAAACAAAAATAAATCTATGGATGATATGAGAGAGAAGATAAAGAAACAGATCAGATCCTTAGTCTCAAATTCTAAATAAAACTATTTCTAAAAGACAGAACAGGTAAACTAAGGTAAGAAAATAAAATAATTTAAAAAATTATTCTTGGAATTAAATAATTGCTTTCTTGCATTAGCAAACTTATCAACTTCCTAAGAAATGAATGAAAATAGGACTATTTTTGTAATAATACTAAAAAGCATAAACACTGTTAAAATGTTAGCTATTTTTTTTAAGTACCAAGGATTGAACTCAGGATCTTGCACTTGTTAGGCAAGCACTTATTCCACTAAGCTATCTCCCCAGTCCTGTCAGCATAATTTTTAGGGAGACAAGATAAAGAGTGTTTTGTAAAAATATTAGGGATAGTATTTAAAGGTGCAAGGTGATTTCTCAATGCCTTAAAAAACTGGAAGAAAATGCATAGGTTTCATTCTGTTTCTAAAAGAAGTTATCACTTAAGGGAAATTGCAGATATTTGGACACAGTGTAATGAAAATCCATTTACCTGCATAGAGTTACTCCCAAATGTTACTGGTAGCAAGACTTAAGAAAACTTTAATTAATGAAATAATTAAAGCTAGAACATTGAATACATACAGAGAGGAAAATACAATGCTATACCAGAAAAGAAGAGTGGTGCATAAAGGAAATATCAACATCCTTCTTAGATAAGAACAAATCAGAAGTGATTGGGAAATATATTGCTATTTAGAGTTTTATAGGATATTGGATAATTTGAACAAACATACTTTCTCTCTTAAATATCTGTATAGTTCTGGTTGTTAAAAGTCTAATGTTATATTATTATTATGACTGTGAAGAAATTATTCAAATCTTACAGATGTAGAATATTAGCAATTTTCTTTTATTGAACAATTTATTATTTTAGCTGGAAAATTTAGAAAAATATTTTATTTATGGAAGAAACCTCAATATATTGGAAACTAGGGAAGTAAATCTACTAACTGCAGCTAAAATAATAAATTGTTCAATAAAAGAAAATTGCTAATATTCTACATCTGTAAGATTTGAATAATTTCTTCACAGTCATAATAATAATATAACATTAGACTTTTAACAACCAGAACTATACAGATATTTAAGAGAGAAAGTATGTTTGTTGGATATAATAATGAACAGAATTAAACTCTGAGTAACAGAAATAAGTAACACAAAAATTAACATAGTTAAAAGAAATTTCTTCCGTGAAGCAGTGAATGATGACAGTGCTTTTGAGGAAGTCTTGGATCCTATCACTTTCTAGAAAGAAAGATTTAATGTTTTAATTAACATGTGAATATGAAGAAATTAAATATTCTTAAAAATCTTTGTAATTGTAACAAGGAAAAACAACAATGTCCAAGGCAGAAAGCAACATTAAAAAGCAATTACACATTTTTATGTAGAAATTTAGAGAGCAACCCATATGCAAGACTGTAGCAGTACAATCTTGCTACATTTTGTTTTTCTTTTCCCTCATTTACTTTTATTAGCTTTTTTATCATACATTTACTTTAAAGAGAGTACAGCAATAATTGATATGACATTAGAAGTAGTACGCACTGAGAAGACCAAAATAACAGGTCTTTTAAGTATGTCTTTTAGTATTACACATTGCTTGGTTCACAGATATCAGTATACAGATTTAGTCAGGGTGAGAATTCTACCCATTAATGCTATTTTCAAAAACCTGATGGAAATTTTTTGGAAAATTTCCCCAACTATCTTGCTTATATAAATATATGATTTTTGCCCCTACCATATTTACTGACTTTTCTTCTATCTCTCTTTTCATTGTTTAATCCTTAAGTTCTCTCTTTCCATGTAACTGTGTTATATCTTTCACTTTTTATTTCTTCTTCTGTGTTCTTACACTAGGGAGACAATATGATATTTACACATGTGTGTTTGGTATATTTCACTTATGAGTATAGCTTCAAATTGCATCCACTTACATATGAAGGCTTCAAGTTTATTTTTCTTTATAGCTATGTAATACTCTATTGTATAAAAACATCACATCTTTTTCATCCATTCTTCAGGTGATGGGCATTTTGGTTGTTTCCAAGATAACATTCATGATTGTTGGAAAATAGCAGTTTCATTTTATGTTTAAGGTATGTGATATTCAGGCAGATAGTGATGTTAAACTTAACTAACTCTGTTATAGGATAATAATATCAGTAAGCTTCTCTACTGGATGTTTAACAACTAAAATTTGCAAACCAAAAATTAGACAGAAACATGGGCTAAAAAGATGGCACGTATTTTGGCCTTAGCCCTTCAAGGTCAGTGAGGACTCAAAACATAAGAAAACCTCTGGTGTGACATCCTGTATCTAAGTGGTGTCCCACATTGTCTGATCAAGGAGATAATGGGGCCACAGAGGAAAATGATCAATGATACATACTGTGCCTAAGGAGAGTCAAATAGAGAGAAAAAAATTCTCTCAGGCTTTCACAGAAAGAAAATTGGTCAAACAATGGCCATGACTCATCCAGATGGCTTACACTGACATAAGATCCACAAGGTGCTGTACATGGTTACAGAGTAAATCCTGAGGGGATTTGACTGACTTTGTCAGATACAAAAGTTACATTTTTAGTTATATAGGTCTCATTTTAACTTGGTCTTGAACATCCAGCAGAAAATTGTAGCTGTAAGGCATAAGAACTAAAGCTATGTTAATATGCTGAGCTGTAAAAGCTCAAGTCAACAACTTTGGAAGTGCCAGTTGTCCTGATAACTCACTACTATTATGGACTATTGGGCTATATTAGGTTATTTTGCTGAATTCCAGTGCCTACAATCTTTGGATTGACTTAAAGTATGAAAAGGTCCTTTGAAGACTTCTCCAACTACCAATGGACACCCATCTCTCACAAAACAAAACAAAAAGGGGGATATGTGTAAAGGACTTTTTGCTGTGAAAAAAATATTTTTATATTCAAGACAGTTAGGATAGATATATAGCTACATTCTCTTAGTTCAATAAGAAAGGTTTGTACTAGTGTTGTTTACAGAAGAAATCATGTCTGCATCTTGTCCTCTGAATATATGAAGATAACAATATGCAATGTATTTATTATTGTAACTGTCCTACTAACCTGTTTTAAACTGTTTCATTGCGATTTTATGTTCTTTTCTCATTAAAATGAATAAAAAATTTAAAGAGTGTGTGTGGGACTGATAGCAGAAGTAACAGAGATGCACCAAAGTTTACTTTCTATGTGACCTATAGAAGTTCACATCTTCAGTCTCATTTCTCCAAGTCCTCTGAGCCTGCTTGCAAATTGTAATTCTCTCTCCATGCTTTCCAGATGGAATGCTTATCATGTATTCCATTCTTTTCTTTGATCACAGAGAACACAGTTTACATTTTACTTTAATCCAATTTTATGCAGAAAATGTCTAATGTTAAAAACAATCACAAAATACTCAAAGAACATTTACAGTACAATAAAATGCATGATTATAAACATTGGTACAACCACACTATACATAAATCCACTCTAAATGTTAACCATATTATCATCTGGAAGGCCATGTGATGTGCTCGCTCTCAGGCAGCTCTTGGGACTACTGTGCCACAGTTTTAAATTGAAATGGTGTAGTGCCAGTAGGAGGAAGAGAAAAGCAAAGAAGGAAGGAGAGAGAGAGAGAGAGAGAGAGAGAGAGAGAGAGAGAGAGAGAGAGGAAACCTCTTGCAAAAGTAAACCAAAAAATCTTGCTCATAAAACAAAAAGATAAACACAAGGAATGCAGACAATAAACCTAAAAAAAGTTTAAAATCAAAACCAAGAAAATCTAATGTGGTCTATGAAAATAAGGTAATTTAAACTCAACTTTAGCCAACTAATTAAAAAATCATAGGACTAAATAATGAACACCTGATGTGTTCATTTTTAAATTTTCCTGAAGACCAGATAAAACTGTACTACAGTGACCTAAAGAATGAAATCACAAATGGATGCACTCATTTTTCAAAAATTAGACAAACAAGAGCTTGTGTCCATAGTCAAGAGCAAAGGGAATAGAAATATGCATTTAATCTCTCCAAAATATTCTTGATGAACCCAGCTAACAATCTTGGGTTATGTTCAATGAAGATTAAAAGGAACATGGATAAAGTGGATTCAGACTAATTTCGTGTTAAACTATAAAACTAAATTAATGCTGAGTGTGAAATTGAGTGACATTAGAAAGAAAACTGTTTTCTAAGCTACATTATTCCATTGTTTAAGGAAAATCTTTCCAATAAAATGGAAATTTTTAAGTTGTTTATTTTATTAGGAGAAAGTAATTACTAAATCCAAATCCAAATCGTCAAGTCACTTTATAAAATAGAGGAACACTGGTTCATTTTTATAGCCATGAGATGTGTGTGTATGTGTGTGTGTGTGTGTGTGTGTGTGTGTGCTTCAAAGTGTATGGAGTTGGCATTTTAATCTTTCCATGTTTTCTCTCATTCAGGTAGAATTGTAGCATGAAATGAAGGTCGTTTTAAGTTCAGCTGTAAAAAATATACTATATGTACTGTATATAACTAGAACCAAATACAGGAATTTACTTTATTTATTTATTTATTTATTTATTTATTTATTTATTCTGTATTTAGGACAGGGTCTATAGGGTGTACAGGGTCTCGCTATGTAAATCGGACTCGTAGTGATTCTCCCTTTTACAGCCTCCCAAGTGCTGAGATTACAGGCATGTGCCACCTCGTCCTGTCTCAGTTGCCCTCGCAGCACACCCTTGGAGCAGGGCTGGCACGGCACACCAGGGATGTAACCTCAGCCGCTGTGCTCTGCCTAAGCAGGTGCTTTTGTCTGCTGAGCTAGCAGGCTGGCCCAGGAATTTACTTTAGTGGAGACTGGATTATCAAATTCTTCGAAACTTCCTGTGCCTGGGCAGTCTATCACTGAGTAGAATTTGAAGGCTTATAGTAGGTTTCCCCAAGAAACAGTCCGGAAAGAAAGATCTATTTCTGAATAAATGTAGTTTTTCTTTCTAAGATCACAGTTACTTTTATATTTTTAAAACAAATTTTACCAAAAATTATTCTTCTTTTTGGCATATTGTTAAAAACTATTTCATTCCTTCAGAACTCTGAAGGTACATAAACTGCTTGAAGTACAATTCTCAGAGCATAAACTAAGTATCATAATATCAGGATGATTTTGTATGGGGGGGTTCACATTGCTGGCTCTTCACAGAGAATGCGTATTTAACAAAGGAAGTTATTGCACATGTGTATGTGCCAGTCCTCCACATGCATATACCTAATATGCCTCAGAATTCATAAATTACTTTTTAAAAACAAGAATTAAGCAGAAAAGAAAAACTGTAAATTTAGACATATATTTTACATACTTTTGAAACTATAAGTTTTGGAGCCAGATAATCTGTATTTATTACCTGCCTGGCAAAAGCAAAAAAAAAAAAAAAAAAAAAGTTGGATCTGCAGCCGCCCCATCTGTGAAATGCCATGGATAATAGCTACACATATTTTATCCAAGTTAAATCTTCCAAAGCCATCTGCATCCAAATCACCCAAGATCATGAAGAATGTAGAGGAGCAGATAAAGAGAGTGGAGGCCTAACTGACATTCTCTGGGAAGGGAAAAACAGCAAGCTGAGCTCCTGGCTCCAAGTTCCTGAGAAGAGTCAATGCAGCTGAGATCTGGTTGTTTACCTGGGCACATCCTATAGATAGCAGGAGGCAGGAGAATTTTCTGCAACCCTAACTTCTTGCTCTCTTGCCTAAGTAAATGAAAGTGTGGTGGGCCAAATGCACAGTGCTTTTTGTCCATTAGTCACAAGAGTATCCTGGACCCCACATTTGAAATTAATTTGGGTTTTTCTGTCTTTCCTCCTCCTCCTCCTCTCTCCCCTTGTTGGGGGCAAGCTCCTAACCTGATTCCTACAGAATACATTTTCTTGGCATTACTTTAGACTCTGGTGGTGAACAGGGGGTCCACATGGCTAATAGTACCCCAGCGGTCTTTTATGCAACTGATAATTAAAGACCCACTGACTGAACTGCAGGGTTAGTGAACAGACTGACATTAATAGCCAAGATATTTAAGCCTCTGGAAAAGGAAGTTAATTCCTGAATATGCACCTAATAGGAAAATAAAAACTTACAGATGCAACTTTCCCAAGTTTTTAGTGGGAGAGGAGAAGCAGGAAGATATCTGTTAGGACTTCTCCAAGAGACCAGAGGGCAGTTGCTAGGGATGGAAAAGCTAGAAAGGCCTGAGGATTTCTTTTATGATACATTGCTAGGTCAGCAACTAAACTTTTGTGAAGCCCTGCCCCTGACTGGTAGGGAGGAGCTGCCAGACCCAGGCTCAGCTGCGTGGCACAGTTGTGGTGACTGGATTTGTAACAAGGAACACCAAAGGCAGCTCTGAGGCTTTCAGTGACCCTGTAGGGGTCATCCTACCTTGGGTACTTTCTAAGGGTTACATCTGCACAGCTTTCACAATGCCTTAAAATAAACACAATAGGAAATGGACTTGGGTTATGCCACAAAAAAACATCAAAAACAAATAAATTATAAAGCCATAAAAAGAACCTTATCCTTCTAACAATAAATTTATAAATTTTGGTTTTCTTCTCATTCTTTTGCTCATTCATTCATATATGTAAGATGAGCTGGAATTGTGAAATAATTCTATTACATGGTATCAAAATTATTGGAGAAAATCTCAAGAAATAATACAAAGTATTCCACAAATCTCCATGTCATGTTTTTTTCTTAGCAAGTTATTTTGATTTAAATTCTGCAAAAAAAAAATATTTTTTTCTTATAAAACCAAATTGGCATTACAGTACAAGTTCTCATATGTCCTGAGTCTTAATTGACCTTAGAAGGCTAGGGCCAAAATGTTGGCTTTCCTTGTAGCCCTCTTTTTTCTCTAA
>NW_004524807.1:2199408-2204186 GCF_000260255.1 Octodon degus
TGTTATGTTGAGCTGTGGGGGACTCAGGTCAATAATTTCTGACATTGCCAGTTAAATAGAAAACCCAATGCTATTATGGGCTACTGGACTCTTTTAGAATATTTTGCTGAGTTTACATACCTATAATATTCAAATAACGGAACTTAGATAAAAAGAGGTATACAGATGAATGTCCATTTTGTATCTGTGTATTCAAAGTGGTTAAGATAGATATATAGTTACATTCTCTTAATGAATAGAATGATTTGTTCTAATTGTGTCTGTAAATAGGATCTCAAGTCCGCATCTTGTACAGCATTAACCACTAAGAAGAATATATGCAGTGTGTTAGTTATTGAAACTGTCCTACCGATTTGATTTAAAACTGTCTTATTGCTGTTTATCAATAAAATTATGAAAAAAGCTGTGTCGAATCTTTTCATTATTTAGCAGTACAATAAGTCATTTCAGTATTTCAAGGCATTATTCTCTTTTTATTGTATTTTATTTTACTGTGAAACAAATAGCAATGAGACAGTTTTCAAAACTGATAAATAGGACAGTTTCAATAATTAATATATTGTACATTGCTATCTCCTTAGTGGTTATCCATAGTACAAGAAGCAGGCAGGATAACCTGTCCAAACACTGTTAGAACAAATCTTTCTTACCATTGAGTTAAACAAAAGTAGTTGAATATCTATCCTAACTATTCTGTATGTACAGATACAAAATGGTCCTTCCTTTGTATCCCCTTTCTTTTTCGTTTAGTCCTGTCAGAGATGGATATTCCATTGGCATCTAAATACTATAGGTTCATAAATTCAGCAAAATGATCCACCACAGTCCAGCAGTCCACAATAGCAGTGGGTTATCCACAGAAGTTGTTGACTTGAGCTTTTCATACCTCAGCATATTAATATGGCTTTACTTTATATACCTCCTTTTTATATTTTTCTGTTGGATGGTTAAGTCCAAGATAAAGCAAGACCTGTATAACAAGAAATTTAACTTTTGTATCTGATAGGGTCAGACAAGTACCCTCAGGATTTATCCCGTAACCCTGTACCGCAGTTTGCAGATCCTTTGTCACTGTCAGCCACGTGGATGAGTCACAGCGATTGCTTGACCAATTTCGCTCTGTGAAAGCCTAAGAGACTGTTTTCTCTCCATGTGACTCTCCATAGGCCCATACTGCTACATTGATCACATTGCTGTGTGGCCCCATAATCTCCTTGATTAGAAAATTTGGGACACAACTGGCTCTCTACATGCCGAAAACTAAAACTTGACCGAGTTCTATCACCATGCACTAAGCGTTACTCTCTTATATTGCACTGTTACTGTGGAGAATTGAACTTTGAATAATACTGTTTTGAATGAAGTGCCCATTTTCAGATATGTACCTCAAGAATTGTTAAAGAAGTACTATGGTGAGGCATTTTTTCAATTAAATTATGAATTTCAAAATTGAATAAATCATGAAAATTTGTGCTCTGAAGTCATTTAAAATTATTCTGTGAGTTGATTTTATTTAATTGCATTACCATAACCAATTCATATTCTCCTAGGTTACTATGACTAGTCTTCTTTATTCACTCAAAGAACCACTTAATTATATAATAAACTAAAAATATTTTTATCCTTAACATAAATTTATTGATGGTAAACTTAATTAGAATACATATTAATGAAATATATTCTAGCTGGTTTTCTTTAAACAATGTTACTTATACCCTGAACCATTACATAATTTTATTAATGCTAGCATATTATTTGGTTCATCACATATGAGCAAGGTATAGGAATGAGCTTAATGGACAATGGGTTATTTTTGTTGAATACATTAAATAATAAATGTTTTATAATTTGTCAGTATTCAACCTGGCATTAAGTTTAAATGATTTGAAAACATGTGCATTGTAATTTTGTACTATCACATGTTTTTCCAAATAGAATCTAAAACAATGGCCTATAGTGCTGCCTGAAATGTTATTTACATTCTGTACAAATTGTGACAAACTTAATTACAGTCCTCTATCATCCCAAGAAAATGTCTGCTATGTTTAATGTGTCACATGAGTTTCCATGCAATTGTTTGTAAAAATATATATAACATTAAAAATTACTATGCATCTGATACATGGCCCTTTAAACTTAGTATTATAGTGCAATTTTACTCACATTTATCTTGTCATCTGTGCAAATAGAATAGCTTTCCTACTTTTGGAAAATCTGCTGCAATGGATTTCTACAAAAAATCTTGACATATGCATTTTATGTTCTTTTGTGAAGACTACAAAATATATGCTCTATGAACCAGAAAAAATATGCTAGTAACTAAAAGCTGTGTAAAGTTATGCTTTTTATTTTACCATACCTTGAAAATCTTGTCTTCAATTTTTGAATGCCCTCCCTTGCCATATAGAAAGCAAGATAATTCACCTGTGAAAATAAACACAACTTTACCTAATATACAGCAGCTGAGCGCATCCCTAGCTTTGCAAAGCATCCTCTCCTTCTCTGGCCACAGGTAGTTGTTTTATTTCCCCCCCAGTCAATTTTCTATTATTGGCTGGTGTGACTTCTTCCTAACAGAAAAAAAAAAAAAAAAAAGCAGAATGAACCTACACTTGGTTGACTTTGTACAATATTGGCCTTAAAAAGAAAAAAAAGAGGATAATTGAGTCAAAAACAACAAGCATCTAGTTACCATGAATTCCAAGTCCTTAGGTAGAGAGGAATAGACACACTAATTCAGGGATATCAGTGCTGTTGGTGAAACAGAATGCAGAAAAGTGACTGTTTCGTAAGCTGCCGCAGCTAGCTTCCTTTATTAGATAGTGTTCTGGGGAACCTCTAGGCTTGCTAGCTCAGTCTTTCTGAAAACAATGAGAAAAGGGTGGTTGCAGGATAACCAGGTTTTCTAAAGCACACATCCATTCATTCAGAACTTCAACAAAGTGGGTAAACTCTGGCTGCTAAGAGAAAAATAGAGTAGTTTCCTGAAAATTCTTAGGCCAACATGCTATTAAATATACCACCTAACATTGTTCTTTTCCTTTCTCTTTTCATTCCTGCAGCTACCACATGTGATGGAGGAAAGCCAAGTTAAACACTCTCACCAGAGCATGCTTCAAGACAGATGACCGAGCCTCGGGCTGGGCCAATACAATGTACTTCTATTCTCTATTTATTTTTGTAGTTCAAAGACCTGGCAGTAACCGGCTATATGCCTGCCATAAGAACCAGTGTGCTCCTGATTACTGCCCAACGATTTCATAGCTGTGCCAGCTACTCAGATAGAGAGGAAGGGGGATTTTTGAAAAGCAAAGAAACCTCAGCTTCCACTTAAACTCTGAAATTTCAGATGATATACTGCCAACACAGAGACCTTGCTTTAATCAGGGAAACCACATGAAAAGGCTGTTTCTGTTTACCCTTGGTCATCTAGGAAACTGGTGATAAGTAGGCCAAGCAAACTTGCAACTTCTCTGGAAGTTAGCATGCACTCCTCAACTACAGTGGAGTTTTGATTACATTTTCAGAATAGCCATATTTACAATCCTGTCATACATGGAGTTTACTCCTCCTTCTGTCTGCCAACAAGTAGGCCTTCTAAAGAATGCTTAAGGTTAATTTGAAGTGGTTTGCTAGGAGATGGCCCTAGTAAATTTAAATAATTACTAGACTAAACTTCTCTATTACTATAAATATTTCATCAAAAATTGATGTTAGTACCTACCTAAAATAATTTAAGTATATAATAAATAGGTAATCCTATAGAACACTATAAAGTAACTATTTTAATGTCCCAAATTCAAATATTCATGTGCGTGTGCATGTGTGTGTGTGTGTGTGTGTGTGTGTGTGTGTGTGTGTGTGTTTCAGTACAAGGTCTACAGAGTCTCAATACGTAGATCAGGCTCATACTGATTCTCTTGTTTTCAGCCTCCCAAGTGCTGGGATCACAGGCACGTGCCACCGTGCTCAGTCTCAATTGACATCTCAGTGCACCCTGGGGGCAGGGCCGGCACAGCATGCCAGGGATTGAATCCCTGGCCCCTGCATCTGCCTAAGCAGAAGCTTTAATCTGCTGAGCTATGTGGCTGGCCCTGTTTATTTGTTTTTGAAACAGGGATTTGCTATGTAATTCAGACTGGCTGAAATCATTATCTAGCTGTTGTGGTCATGGTTTATAAGGGAATGAATTATGTACAGGACAAATAACTGCTGCATTATTTTATAATATTCACCTAAAGAGGCAAATGCAAAAGAGTTCAGAAGATGTATCCATGAGTTAGAGACACTAAGAATTCACCTGAGGGTCTGGATCCCATGGCAGTCTCCTGAATGAGTCCAGCTGAAGACCAAGAACCCATGGCAAAGCCCTCCAGGAGTCCAACTGGAGGTCTAGAGTCCACACAATGCCTTATGTGTGTCTGTTACAAGGATCTGCATGAGAAGGCCCAAATATAAGTCATGGAGGGTAGAAAATCTACACCAGCGGGATGAAGGATCTATGCCAGCACACTGAGGGATCTGCACTGGAGCCAAGAAGTGTTGCTCAAAGCAAGGATCAGAGCCTCCCTGAAAGTAACCACAGCTGTCCTCAGCAACAGCAAGGCCATGAACTCCAATGATGAGAACAGCCAAGTTCATAACAGGAAAGCCAGCAATACAAGTTACTCCACAAGAATCAACAATACACTATCTTCCCTTCTAGTGTAGCTCCTTCAAGTTTTGATGCTCACTACAGAATTGTGCTGCTATAAACATGGATATATATATATATATAT
>NW_004524807.1:2204341-2204878 GCF_000260255.1 Octodon degus
GAAATAGATAGATTGAATGGGATTACCAGTCCTAGATTTTTGAAGACTCTCCACACTAAATTCCATAGCAGTTGTACCAGCCTACATTCCCACCAAAAGTAAAGAAGGGTTCCTTTTTCCTAGAGCTTCTCTAGTATTTGTTATTAGTTGGTTTCTTTATGATAGCCATTCTTTCTGGGGTAAGATGCTATCTCAATATTGGTTTAATTTGTATTTATTGAATAGTTAGTGACATGGAGCTTATTTTCATATATCTATTTGCCCATTGTATTTCTCCCTCTGAGAAGTGTGTGTTTATCTCAGATTCCCACTTTCGGATTGGGTCTTTCAATTTTGGTGGGCTAATTTCTTCTTAGTTCTTTATATAATTTATATAGATGTCCTTTGTCTGAGTGACTGTTGATTATGATTTTTTTTCCACTTTGCATGTTGTGTTTTCACTCTTTTGGTGATTTCTTTTGACATGAAGAAACTTCTCCACAAGGTGATTACCCAGTTTTTGATTCTTTGCAGTATTTCATGTGCAGTTTGTTCTTG
>NW_004524807.1:2204978-2209916 GCF_000260255.1 Octodon degus
TGTTCTAATGGTGTTTGTAAATAGGATCTCAAGTCCGCATCTTGTACAGCATTACCCACTAAGAAGAATATATGTAGTGTATTATTTGTTGAAACTGTACTTCCGATTTGATTTGAAACTGTCTCATTGGTATCTGTTTATCAATAAAACTTGGAAAAAACCAAATTGGCAGGATAGCAATACATTTTTTTTTAGTAGCTTATTAAGAATGAAAGCATGTCATCCCAAGTTTAAAATAATTGTCCATGTGACTCTATGGATTTTCTAAACAATTAATTTTTTTACTGTTCTGTAGATGTAAATAAGGAATGTGTTCCAAGATTGTAAAAATGAATTAAAATTCATGATAAGGAAGAACTTTGTATCAGGTGTCAAAATGGTGAAAGGAAATATTTAATGGAAGGAATCTTGTGAATGGGTTTATATTTTATTGTTCCCAATGTAATAAATTTCTAGAAATTTGTAAATGAGAATCCTACTGCACGTTGTGGGACAGAATACATGGATAGTTCTCTATATCCTGAGTCAGCAAAGATTACAGCAGGTAAAACACATTTATAGAAAAATGGCTACATTTGTGCAGGAGAGTTTTACACATGGATTAGGGCAAAGACAAAGAAGGTCATCAGTCGGGGAGATGGTTCAATAGATTAAGTGTTGCCTGGCAATGGCAAGGGCCTGAGTTCAATCCCCGGTTCCATAAATAAATAAATAAATAAATATAAATAAATAAATAAAATAAAAAGTCTAGGTTCAGCTTAAGAAGTCACTAAATCCAAATCACTGAATTTTTCCTACTTTAGTAGGATGAGGACATGAAGTATATATGACTTGTCCATAAGTACAGTGTCTTCATGAACAATCCCTTTTTCACTGGAGTGACAGTTGTGTGGTCCCTGTAGGCAAATCCGTTATATTTCATGGATCAGGAGCAACAGGGAAGGTCATCTTGGAGAAGAGTTCTTGAAAAGGTAGACGAATATGGCAGTCCCTCTAGGATTACCACAAGTAAATATCCAAGGAAAATAGAAAAGACAGTTAAGTGAGCCTACATTTCTGTGAATCTGTCAAACAGAATTAGATTTTAAAGTACAATATGTAACATCTAACATTTAGCAAAAGGCTAGAATATTCACAAGGAACTCCTGTAGCTGTAAAATAAGTTTCATCAGAATGAAAAACTCAAAATAGAATAAGATAATTAATATGACTGTGCATTATATATAATATATATATATATATATATATATATATAATGCACAGTCATATATATCCATATAATCAAACAGATAAAAATCCTTGCAATGAAGCTCTCATACTAACAGATAAATAATTCTCAGGATACAACTATTTTGAATCCTAGACTTTCCACAGAAGTCCTAATTTATAGGACTTGTAGGCACGTGGTTCATGTATGTCAAGAACATAAGGCTAATAATTACCCAGGTTCAGTTGTGAGATATTTTCAATAGGGCTATTTGGAACAGGTTATGATTTAGGTTGCCTATTGTTTAAGTTTATATTTTATTAGCACTGTTTTCTTCAGGTCACAAAATATTTTCTTGTTGAACAAAATAGCCTCCAAAACACTCCTGGAGAGAATCTTCGTGCTCTCTGTATCCGTCTCTGTCTGTCTCTGTCTCTCTGTGGCTGTGGCTGTGGCTGTGGCTAGCTGGCTCTCTCTCTCTCTCTCTCTCTCTCTCTCTCTCTCTCTCTCTCTCTCTGCCTGAAGCTGATGTATTGCTTACAATTAATTTCTGATTTGCAATAAAGGAAGAAATGATTGATTGAAATGTGCCCCTCTTCTTTTCCTTCTTCCTTTCCTCTCAAAACCTTCTTTTTAGCAAACACAAATAAAATTCTCCACTGGCTTAACTTAATGATGAGCACAGCACTTAAGCTTTATCTAGAACATGGTAGAGTTGATGCTCAGAACTGTATCGTCAGTTCATAGGATGACGTGGCCCCAGATGTCACCAGAAGACAATAGATCCTTAAGCAGTAAAGCAACTCTGGACTCCAGCCCCATTTTAGAGTTCAGTAAAGTGAGGCAAAGAGATGTTAATCATTCATGACATACAAGTAACAAAGCTGTATCCTAAGATAGGCAAGGACATTTTGCTTCCCTTTTTTGCATTTTGAAACAAAAAATGAAATAGTAATTATAATGAAAATATAAATGTTAAAAGTTATACATTTTAAAGATAATGAACTAGAAATTAATTTTGGAAAATCCAATCCCCAGGATATAATATTATTTCTGCAATATACAAATTAATAAAGAAACAGCCTCAAGAACAACAGTCACTACATGCCTACAACATGAAAGCTCAGTTTTCTTCCATGTGCTCCTGATGGCTTTAACGTCTAAACCACTTTTCATGCCTTTCCCATGAGAAAGGATTATTTTCAAAAGGATGAAATCATAACTCATAAGTAAATATAAAGTCAACACCTTTGAATGATGTTTACTTAACTCCTTAATTAGTGGCCAAGTTGTTGAAAATGGATCAAAGAATATTGAGGAAACAAAGCACTCATAAAGAATTTAAGAAAAAAAAGCATTGAGGAAGATTGTTTATTAAATACAATGCTGATTAATGTCCAATGGGACAAAGAACCATTACCTTGCTGTTATCTCCTCCGTGGGACAGATACTATCCAGATTCCTATAAGGAAAGAATAAGTAACTGACCTCACCCACACAGAGCAAAGTTGCCAGGCAATTGAAAATCAATAACAAAAACCCCTCAATTAATAACTGAAGTATTGCCTGATGATGCCTTTCACCTATTTGAAGTTCTGAAAATATTTTTCTTACACCAGTATGCTTTATCTGTTAAGATGCTATGTTTCTGTTCAATAACTATATATAATTTATTTTCTACTTTCCATATCATTCATTTGCTGAATAATTCCACTTGTCCATAATGAGTCCTTGCTTACTTCTATCACACAATAAATGAAAAAGAAAATTTCTGTGTAGAAAAATGATTAATTTATTTGGAGAACAAACCTCCTCGATGTTCCACAGTCTACAATAGGATCAAATTTAAAGTGGCCTAAACTGACCATGACCAGATAGATTTAAGGTTCCTCCAACTGTCAATGGATACAAGAAAATTTTAGATCTAGAAGTTATGGTTTAAACATATTGAAAATAACTACTGTCTCTAAATAATTGACTTTTGACTTCTTAAAAGCAAAATTTTGGACTTTATTTTTCTTTTGAACTTTGTCTCAGGAACATTTACTAATAATTGACAGGCATATAATGTTATACACTTGCTACTAGTGCACCAACTTTTATTCTGATATACACATTATGTATGTGACCATGAAGGAAAAGATCTACAAACCATTTGGGAAAACAGAAAATGAGTTCCACATCTGAGATACAGATGAGAAGGGGGTCCTGCCTGATAGAATTTAAAAGCAAACAATATATCCTGCTTTATATATTATGATTTGCATTAATATGGGCTTTAAGAAAAAAGTCTTGAGCAGGGGAGATAGCTTAGCAGTCTAAGTACCTGCCTAGGCAAGTACAAGGACCTGTTGTGTATTTTTTTTTTAATTTTATTGAGAAACAAATAGCAATGAGACAGTTTCAAAACAGGTTAGTAGGACGGTTGCAACAATTAATATATTACATATAGTTGTCTTCATAGTATGTATTCATAGTACAAGATACGGGCATGATATCCTGTCCAAACACAGACCTGGGTTTGATCCCCGGCACCACATACCATTCTGATCCCTCCCTGGGCATGCCGTGCTGGCCACTGAAACTGGGCATGGTGGCACATGCCTGTAATCCTGGCACTGGGGAGGCTGAGACAGGAGGATCAATATGAGTTTGAGTTGCATGATGAGACACTGTACCAAATATAGAAAGAAAGAAAGAAAGAAAGAAAGAAAGAAAGAAAGAAAGAAAGAAAGAAAGAAAGAAAGGAAAGAAAAAAGAAAAGAAAGAAAGAAAGAAAGAAAGAAAGAAAGAAAGAAAGAAAGAAAGAAAGAAAGAAAGAAGGAAGGAAGGAAGGAAGGAAGGAAGGAAGGAAGGAAGGAAGGAAGGAAGGCAGGAAGGAAGGAAGGCAGGAAGGCAGGAAGGCAGGCAGGCAGGCAGGAAGGCAGGAAGGTAGCCAGGCAGGCAGCCAGGCAGCCAGGTAGGCAAGAAGGAAGGAAAAAAGGCTAAATTTTGCAGAAGGAATTCTGACCACAAATGTTTCTCTTTGACTGTTACTGAGTGGGGATCCGCGCTCATGTTGAAGTGCACCTCATGAATAAGGGCTCCTGCGAAGTAGAATGCAGATAACTGATATCGGTATCTTGTAGCCCTGCATTTCTTATGTGCAGTCTTTGATGTATATATTTCTAAAAGCTACCTAAATTTTCTCTTCTAAGACTTTCAACAATGAACAGAAAATTCTTAGGCATTAAGTGCCGTGTTAATATATCAATCTCATAGGTGTTTGGATAAATTATATAATAAACTTTTATATAAAAAAACTTTGTCAAAAGGGGCCAAACATATTCACTGGAAGAAAGATAGCCTCATTAACAATTGGTGCTGGAAAAACTGGCTCTCTACATGCCGAAAACTCAAACTTGACCCAGGTCTGTCACCATGCACCAAACTAAAGTCAAATGGATTAAAGATCTAAACATTAAAGCAGAGACACTAAATCTCCTGGAAGAGAAAGTAGGAGGAACTCTTGAAGACATAGGTGAAGGCAAAGACTTCATGAACAAAAATCAAATCACACGGGTAACAGTTGAAAAAATTAACAACTGGGACCTGCTCTTACTGAGAAGATTTTTCACGTCAAAAGAAATTGCCAACAAAGTGAAAAGGCAACCCACAAATTTGGAAAAAATCATGACAAATAAGTACTCAGACAAAGGTCTTCTCTCTAGAATCTATAAAGAACTAAAAAA
>NW_004524807.1:2217257-2222711 GCF_000260255.1 Octodon degus
TTTGCACTTCTTTCCCCTCCAGGAGATGTATTATTTTGTTTTAATATTTAAATCCTTAATCCATTTTGACTTTAGTTTAGTCCATGGCAATTGACCTGTATCTAGTTTCAGTTTTGGACAAATGGTGAAACAGTTTTCCAGCACCAGTTAAAGAGGCTATCTTTCTCCAGTGACCGTGTCTGGCTACATTGTCAAAGATAAGATGGATAAGTGAGTTCGTAGTTACTTTTGAATCTTCTAATCTGCTACACTGATCCTGGTTTTTTTCCCTTTTTCCAGTAGCATGCTGATTTTATCACAATAGCTTCATTGTATAATTTCTTGTCAAGAATTGTAACTCTCCTGCCTTGTCTTTGGTGCCCAAGACAGCCTTTGATATTCTAGGTCTATTCTGGTTCCAAATAAATTTTAAGAATGTTTTCTCTAGATCTGTGAGGCACTTTCATTGTATTTTGACAGGAATTGCATTAAATCTTTTTAAAACTTTTGGGAGTATAGCCTTTTTCACAATATTGTATATTCCTCGGAATATTTTTCCCTTTTCTGAAATCCTCCTTAATCACTTTTTTTAGAGGGTTGTAATTTTCATTGTATAAATCTTTTACTTCCTTTATTAGATTAATTCCTAAGAATTTCATTTTTATGGATGCTATTGTGAAGGGTATTGTTTTTATAATTTCTCTCTCAGTGAGTTTGCTATCTGTGTAGAGGGATGCTGTTGATTTTTAATTTTTGACTTTGTATTCTGCTATGCTTCTGAATTTGTTTACTAATTGAAGGGCTTCTCAGTGGAATTTTTTGTGTCATCCGAGTAAAGTATCAGGTTATCTGCAAATAATGATAGTTTAACATCTTCTTTACCTATTATTATACCTTTTATTTCTCTCTCTTGTTTAATGGTTCTGGCTAATAATTCGAGAACTACATTGAGTGAGAGTGGAGACAGAGGACGTCCTTGCTTGTACCTGATTTAAGAGTAAAATCTTTCCATTTTTATCCATTTAGAATTATGTTGGCTATAATTTTTCATAGATAGCTTTTTTAGGTTGAGGTATGAGCCATATATTCCAATTTTCTGAAAGGATTTGATCATAAATGAGTGCAGGACTGTCAAAAGCATCTATTGAGATGATCATGTGGTTTTTCGATTTGGCTCTATTGATAGAGTGTATCACATTCATCGATTTGCTTATGTTGAACCATCCTTGCATCCCTGGAATGAATCCTTCCTGGTTGTAGTGTATAATCTTCTTGATGATTTACTGTATACTATTTGCTACCATTTTACTGAGGATTTTTGCCTTTATATTCATGAAGAAGACTGGCAGGTACTTTTCATATTTAGTCCAACATTCTTCTGGTTTCGGTATCAGTATACTACTTGCCCCCAGGAACGCTTTTGGAAGCATTGCTTCTTTATCAGTTTCACTGAACAGTTTTAGTAGTACTGGGATTAAAACTGTTCAGTTTCACTGAACAGTTTTAGTAGTACTGGGATTAAGTATAAGCTTCTTGTAGAATGCAGCTGTGAATTCATCAGGACCTGGGCCTTTCTTTGTCTTTTTTTTTCAAAGTTTTATTGATAAACAGATAGCAATGAGACAGTTTCAAATCCAATCAGTGGGCCTTTCTTTGTTGATAAGTTTTTTTTATTTATTACATTTTCAAACTTATTGAATGATATTGGGCTGTTCAGTTTTTTTATATTCTTGAATTAGTTTTAGTAATTTGTACCTCTCTAGGAATCTTTCCAATTCTTCTGTGTTTTTGATCCTGTGGGAATAAAGATTTTTGAAATAGCTATTGATAATCTTCTGAATTTCCACAGACTCTGTAGTGATTTCACCCTTTTCATTCCTTATTGTTTGAATTTGAGTTTTTCTTTCCTCTTTTTGAGGAGTTTTACCTGGGGTTTATAGATTTTATTTAATCTTTCAAGGAAAGAGCTTTGGATCCATTAATTCTTTGTATTATTTTCTTTGTTTTAATTGCTATAATTTCTGCTCTAATCTTTATAATTTCCTCCTGTCTTTGGGCTTTGGGCTTTAGGCTTGGTTTGCTCTTCTTTTTTAAGAGGTTTGAGGTGCAGGATTAGGGTATTTATTTGTTCTCTCTCTGATTGCCTGATATGTGAGTTCACAGCTACAAATTTCCCTCTGAAAACTAATTTTATTCATCCCATATATTGGGTAAGTTTTGTTTGAATTAGTCATTTGATTGTAGATTGTTAAATTTCTTCTTTAATTTCATCTGTAACCCATTGGTTGCTGAAGAGGGTGTTATTTAATTTCCATATGTTTATGGAGCTTTAATGGTTTCTTTTGTTTTTAATTTCCAGTTTGATTGTACTTTGGTCAGATAATATGCACGGGATAATTTTTGTTTTCTTGCATAAACTTAAGCATGACCTATGTACTAGTATGTTGTCTATTTTTCATGTACACCTGAAAAGAATGTGTATTCAGATGTTGCTGGGTAGAACATTTTGTTTGTGTCCACTAATTTCATTTGTACAAAGGTTTGGTTCAGTTCTGCTACCTCTTCACTAATTTTTTGTCTGCTTGACCTACCTTTTGGAGAAAAGGGAGTGTTAAGGTCTCCTGTTAAGATTGTGATATGGTTATTGTATTTTTCTTGTACTTTAAAAATTTGTCTTATATAGTTGGGTGCTCCCATATTTGGTGCTTGAATTCTTATGACTGTTATCTTTTCCTCTTGAATTTTTCCCCGAACCAGTATATAATAACCTTTTGTATCTCCTTTGATCATTTTTGGTTTGAAGTTCAGATTGAGTACATAATAGCTACCCCTACTTTTTCCTGAGATCCTGACTTTCAGCCTATGAATTTTTTTATGGGTTAAGTGTATTTCCTTTTATACAGCATATTGTTATATTTTGTTTCTTAATCCACTCTACCAGTCTATGTATTTTAATTGATGAATTGAGTCCATTTACATGGACGGTTACAATTGATATGTGTTGACTTACGTTTATCATGCTATATTCCTGCTGTTGGTTCCCTACTTCTCTCCCATTTTTAATAGTTTGCTGTATTTGGTTGGTTCTTTCTGTTGTCATTCTTGGAATTGTGGTTATTTTGATCCCTTTCTAGGATATCTTTTAGTACTCTGTGTAGGGTTGGTTTGGTCATCATGAATTTATTTAGTTGTTCTTTGTCATGGAAGTAATTAAACTTCTCCATTACACTTCAAAGAGTTTTGTAGGGTACAACCACTTAGGTTGTAATTATTTTTTTCTTGTAGGACTTGAAATACTTTGTTTCATGTTCTTCTTGACTTAATGGTTTTCCTAGAGAAATCTGCTGTTGTTCTGAGGGTTTTCATTTAAGTATGATGTTTCTTTTCTCTAGCAGCTTTTAGTATGTTGTTCTTGTGATGAATTTCTGGGATCTTTATTATATTATATGTCTGGTTGTAGTTTTAATTGGGGTGATATGATTTCGAGTTTTATATGTCTCAATTACCTGAACGTCATATTGTTTCCCCATATTTGGGAAGTTTTCCGCTCTTACTTCTGCCCATGTCCTTTTTATGTCATTTCTGTTTTCTCACTGATGCCTAATATTCTTATGTTGTTCATCTTTGCATCATCTTGCAGCTGTTTAATTATTATTTTCTGGATTATAATTGTTTTTAGGATATCTTTCCTTACCTTTCCACTAGCTTTCACAGTATCTTCAAGATCTAAAAATCTACCTTCACTTTCTTTCTTTTTGTAAAATATTTTTTCTCCAGGTCAGACGCATAGTGATCCTCCTGTTTTCAACTGTACCACTGAAGTTTGGCCCTTTCTGTAAAGAGTCTGTTTTTTAGGTATCTCTCCTGTTTCAGATATTTTTAATTTCTCTGTGTCCCAAGATTTTGCATTCTCTAATGATTGAGAATAAGATATTGGTTTCCGTTTGGCACTGTCCCGTGTCCTTCAGTGTAAGGCTTTGGTGAGGTTATTACTCAAGCACCTCCCAGTATTTAATATCCAAGGGAGATCATGTGGTTAAGGCAGATATAGTTTCCTATTTACAATTAGCAATATTAATAACAACTAGTGAAATTTAGAAATTGATAAACTTTGTAACTAATGGGTTTACACTTTACACCATAGGAGCAAGCACTATAGATATGTAACAAAGCAGATCTTAGTTTGGGAATTTGTATTTATATTAGTTTCCCTGAGTTCTGTCTGAGTACCTCCCCTTTATGTAACTGAAGCCTTCCAGTCAGACTAGCTCACCCCAGTTACCTGCTGCCACCTCTGTGCCAAGAAGATGCTCACATAGCTCTGGGCTTCCATCTGGGCTCAGCTGATGAGGGTTGGTCTAGATCTACTGGATGTGAACTTGACTGGCAGAACCTGGGGCTTGGTTCTGGTAGCCAAATGGACTGTTAGGCCCTGATGGCTTCATCCCAGAGCTCTATCCCTGTAGTCTCACCCACATGGAGTGGGTCTGTTGGGTCCCACTGGCTGCTGGTCTAGCAGCTCCCTTCCAGGAGCCCCACTGAGGTGGAGTGTGTGGGCACAACTCCCTGGTTATGGGTCCCACAGCTCCTTCCTGGTAGGTCTGCTGAGGTGGAACAAGCCGGCTGTAACTGGTGGCTTCCAGTCCCATGGCTCCTTCCCAAGTGGCCCGCTGAGGTAGAGTGCAGTACTTCTATCCCAGGATAACTGTTTTTCTTTATAATAAAAATGATCTATACTGAAATGTAACTAACATCAATAAGTGTGAAAACATTTAATAAATGGAAAACTAAGCATTTAAAATATCTCATACAAGAATGAGTGTGGTGGCACACATCCGTAATCCCAGAGATTGGGAGGATGAAAATAGGACGATCACTATGACTTTGATCTGTGTAGTGAGACTATGTAGAAACTGTATTAAAATTTTAAAAATGTATTTCTCATACAAATACTACTTCTGTTTTAGAAATTCCTTATGATTCTTAAGATAATAAAATTTCATCTATACTCTCACTGTCAATGGGTAGAATTATACCTTTCTCCCCACATTTATATGATGAAGACCCACCCTCAATACAAAAAGCCTATATAACAGTAATTCAAGCTCAAGTGATCATAAGATAAGGACCTTGACATAGAAACGTTAGTGTCTTGGAAGAAGCAACAGAGAATCAGAGACCTCTGTTTCTGTTTTCTCTTCCTTCTTTTCATTACCCCCCTCCCACTTCCAAAGGATGTTTCTAGCAACTCTGATCCATTTGCAGTAAATTTTCTGTAAATATCTGCATACATGAAAAATATCTGTCCTGGACACAGAATGCTGAGTATGGTGCTTTACATGCATTAGGAAGAAATCTTTCTATGGCTCTAAACCTGCATGATTTCAATGAGAAAAGCTCTATCATCTTTATTATGTTACCTTTATATGTAATGTATATTTTTAAAAAAATCTCCATATTTTATCTTTGTTTTTA
>NW_004524807.1:2222811-2228635 GCF_000260255.1 Octodon degus
TATAATCTACTTACTACATTTTCAAATATTTTGTCACTGTCATCTTATTATCTTCTTATTTTCATGCTCTAACCACAGGTGTAGGATTTGCTTTTTATGTCTCAGTTTTCCTAGACTCTGGTTATTTTCCTTAATTTTTTCTCCCATTTCTTCATGTTACATACTTTTTTTTTTTGTTGGTACCAGGGATCAAACTCAGGACTTTGAGCTTGCCAGTCAAGCACTTATTTCACTGACCTATCTCCCTGGCCCACATTACAGGCTTTCTATGTTTATTAATATTCTCTGACCCTTTTTTTCTATCATTGCCCATTTGTTGTTAAACATATAAAACAATTTTTCAAGAAATATATTACACATTTCTATTTTAGTATCAAATCTGGTCTCATAGTGCACTTGGGATTAGTTGCTAATCATTCTTTTTCACTTAATTATTTTAAAGGAAATCATGTTTCCTTGAAAAAACCCAGTAAAATTTTAATTAATACTTAATTTTATGGGTATCATACTTCTAACTATTATATTCCACAGAAGAGTGTTGTTTTTACTTTAGCACATGGGTGTGGTTCATTGTCGGATGATATAAAAGGGAAATGAGGGTTATCAGTGGACTAAGCACTGGCTTAGGCAAGCACAAGGACTGGGTTTCAATCCCTGGCACCACATGTTCACGAAGGCCCCACCCCATGGCACACCAAGCCAGCCACAGAGTCTGGGCATGGTGATGCACACCTGTAATCCCAGTGCTGGGGAGGCTGAAAAGAGGAGGATCACTACAAATCCAATCTGTACCAAACACATTAGAAAAGGTGAGGGGGATGAGGTAGGACGGACAGGCTTCTATTCTTCAGAGGAGCTCCACGATTCATCTTTGGCTTGGACATTATCTCCTGACTTCTAGCACAGACTCTTCTGCTTCTGCCTTGGATCCTTCAGCATTCTGTCGCAAATCCTTCAGCCTCCTAAAACAGACATCTATAGAATGCTGCATTGAGCTCCAGACCTTGCAATGAGCCCTTCAACCTCCAGTGTGCAGATCCGCTCTGCACAATTCCTCATCCAGCGCTGTGGCAAACAGCATAATCCAATGTATTTATATATGTATATATGTAGAAATGTATATGTTATATCATATACATTTGTATATCTTGCTTTATCTCTGTTCTCTAGTAAAATTCCATCTGGTACAATATTCTTTTATATCCTCAATTCAGTGATTTTACTTATATTGTTCATATAATACTATGAAAATCTCCCCTCTTTCACATCTTTTCCTCCTAGGAAAATACCACTCAAAGTTGAGTAGAAGTTGTTCGATAACACACATGAAAACATTTTAGTTTCACCTCTAGCATTTGAAAGCAATCGAATGCTTGTTCTTGTTGTCAGCTGCTACTTCAGTTCATCTTCAGTGTTTGTTGGTCATGATGAATCAACTGTAACTTTTGCAGGGGCCTCTTTAGGCAGAAATATATCAGGAAAATGAATTAGAGGAAAGAAAAATGAAGACCCTCTATGTTCTCTTTGGAGATGGGTTATGTGACTGCTGCTTCTGGTCTTGCTGTGAACAGGGAAGCTATCCGTGGAGCAACACATTCTGGCTTCCTTGCTCAGGTTAACAGCAATTCACTCTCACCATCAAGTTGCACCCACCATTTATCTATCCATCCTAGGCTAGGTATGAGTCATAGCTTCTTCATTTCCATTTCCAATCTCTAATATCTTTAATATTGTTCTTTTGTGACACACGATGCCTTGTCAAAAGTTCTTCTCCCCAAAATTTTATTCAATTAAACACTCTCACTTTTTTAGATTTCATTATTTCTAGCTGCTCAATGTTCTCTGGAGATGCAACTCATAGTTCAGATAACTGGAAAATTGTTTGCAGTTGTTTAGCAACCTGACTCAGGAATAATCTTATTGTTTTAGATTGATACATCCAAGTCTCATTGGCCACTAGGTCTCTCTCTCTCTCTCTCTCTCTCTCTCTCTCTCTCTCTCTCTCTCTCTCTGTCTGTGTGTGTCTCTCTCTCTCTCTCTCTCTCTCTCCTCTCTCTTTGTCTCTGTCTCTCTCATTGTCTTTGTTTCTTTCTGTCCCCTCCATCACTTGTCATCAGGATAAATAAAAATCTGAAATGCGGGATATGTTACACTGTTTCACTGCCCTTACCATATTGCAGACCTCTTGAGTACTATTTATTCTGCAATGAATACTACGTTTTTCTACCCAATTCTCTTCATTATACCAAAGCCACCAAAGCATTCCAATTTCTTTGTATATCAATTTGTAATGTTTCACATCTTAATCTACATTAACAAAACAGGCAATCAGAGCTAGACAGATAGCTCAGTGGATTAAACCACCTGCTTAGACAGATGCAGGGGCTGGGGTTTGATCCCCAGCAAGCCATACCAGCCCCACCCCTGAGGTGTGATGAGATTGAGATTGAGACTGGGTGTGGTGACGCATGCCTATAATCCCAGTGCTTGGGAGGCTGAAGACAAGAGGATCACTTTAAGTCCAACCTGTGTAGTGAAACCCTGCATACCCTGTAGACTCTGTACTAAATACATTTTAAAGGGGGGAAATCATTTGGTTTGGATTACCTGACCTGTTGCCTGTCTTGGTACTGTCTTTTTGTACCTGAACTTCAGGTTACTGGGAAAGCACCAGGTAGGAAAGAATAGACAACTGTCTGTTGTACTTCAAAAAATAAACAACCGATACCAAGATTTTTATAACTCTATACTCAAGATGGATTGTATTCATTAATAAGAGAAAGATAAGAGTCATGAGCAGATCATTCCCTATTAGCACTTTTGAGCCTCCTGGACTGCTGTATTTTATGTCAATGCAACAAGTGGCATAAACAAGAAAAAAGGAGGGGTGGATTAGAGAGTTTCAAATCTTCATTCTCATTTTGGAAACATGGTTGGGAAATATATTTCACTTATTTGTATTCTGCATACGTATGAAATAGTACCAGATCGTGAAATGTAATATTAAAAACACATCAGTGGCCATTTTTCTTTTAACTCTGAAAAAGCACAGTGGCCTTTCCTTCTTAGATGAAGGGTAGTAACTAAATGGGCATGCACTCTTTCCCTTTCCCTCCCTGAGATTTTGCTATTCATATGTTAGCCCACATGGTCACATTTCCTACTGTTATTTTCAAGTAGGCATGGTCATTGTACCTGTGTTCAGAGTAAGACTGTCAGGAACAGGACTAGGAGCAACTTCTCTTTTATCACTTGAAAGACAAAATCATCCTTGCCAACTCCTATATCCCTTTCACACATGAGAAATGGTAGTGACTGAAGAAACACTAAATATCAAGTAGTGAAAATAAAGCAATTGCTCCAGAAGAAGTGATACTCAATTATCCTTGTTACCTGCAATAGAAAGTTCTTACACCTACACATGAATAAGGCATTTTAGGGTGGCTTTGTAACAATAGCTTAATTTTTGTCTTAGTAAAATATGAAAATATCATTAATAATGGACAAAAGCTTAACCAATATTTAGGGTGTATGGCATAGGACAATATAAAAGCCTTGAGAGTTATTGGACTTGACATATTTAAATAATTCTAAAGCTGTGTCTCTAATGGAGATATAATTTACCTTAGAAAACAGCCCAAAATCCAAAGGAAAGAAGATAATGGAAATAAAGAGAAGAAATAAAGAATCAAATTAGAAAGAAAAATAGAGAGCATAGCAATTTGAATTCAGCACTAAGACAAAAATAAAAAAAAATATGTGACTACAAACAGTTGTAATAATTTTTAAATAAAACAACCCCTTTAGATTGAATGAAGGTCTTCAAGGAAAATAAGCTGAAAAGTGGCCCTAAAAGTTCAGTATAGAAAATCTGGGTGTCTTGACAGAAGCCTGTAATCCCAGCATGTGGGAAGCTGAGGCAGGAGAAGTGCCACAAACCTGAGGCCAATCTGGGCTTCATAGTGAATTCAAGACCAGCATGAACTATATAGAGAGACCTTGTCTCAAAAAACCAAAAGAAAAAACAAGCAAAATAATTGATACCAAAAACACTGTATTTCATTAAATAAATAGCTATTGGAATTTTGTGTGGCATGCTGAATGTGTCTGAGAGCAGGCATATCAATACGACTTTCAGAAATAAAACTGTATGCATTTGAAGACATTCAATTAAGCACAAAAATAACACTTTAATTTCTTCATTGAATATCTTCAAATAAAAGGTAACATTTGTATGAACTTTTTGTAGTTTCTTTAAAGTTCCAAATTATGAATTTTATCTATAAGTGAGGTGTTTGAATAAAAATACTCAGAGAAATTAGGAAAAAATGTCCTTGAATCAATGTTTTAGCCAAACATTGAACAGTTACTTATTTAACGGTAACATTAAAAACTGAGATCTTTAGATAATAATATCCTCTTCTCTGGACACATATCGAATGATAAAGGCAATTTTTAAAAGCTTCTATTCCTTTACTTTGAGGATAAAATTGCCACCAGATAGTTTTTCATGAATGTCAGATTTCACAACTCTGAGTTCCTTTTTGTTTTCCTTGTAGAAAATTCAAAAAATAAAACCACATTGCTTTAAAGAGGAACACATGGTTAGGTTTTAGTAGAGAAGTGAAAAATCTCTAGTTTGGCTTCCATACTAATTATTGACAGCCGCTAAACTCTATATAAAACCTAAGTCATACATTAGCTGATCACCAACATGTGTGTAGGCTCAAGGTAACAAATATTAAACTTGGGAGGAAAAAGAGAAAAAAAATGAGTGAATAAAGGTTCCCCAAACAATAAGATGTTTAGTTTCATATCATCTGTTTTAGACCTCAGCACCAGTTGACCAAAATTTGATTTTAAAAAAGGCATTGTATGATATTAGTTTTCATTGTCATGGTCTTATGACAAGGAAAATTCCTGTATTTTAATAAGAAAAGATAAAATAGCAAGAAATCCAAACAAGAAACCTTTTTTTTTTTTTTTTTTTCCAGAATTGAAAACTAAGGGCCAGCCAAATAGGTCAGCAGATTAACGCACCTGCAAGCAGGCGCAGCGGCCAGCGTTCCATCCTCATGCCATCCTTTGCTGGCCCCGCCCCCAGGACGGGCTGAGACTGCAATTGCGACTGGGCGTGGTGGCGCGCCTTAAATCCCAGCACTTGGGAGGCTGTAAACAGGCGGATCACCATGAGTCCAACCTAGTAGTGAGCCCCCTGAACACCCTGTAGACCCTTCCCCAAAGTATAAAAAAAAAAGACTAAGAATAAGAATAATAAAAGAATTTAAAACTAATATAAGTCATCCTGTCCACAAGTTGAGAGGCAAAAGGGGAGGACACAACAGAGGAACGCGGCATGTACCTAGTGCTCTGCTGCCCAAGTTTACCGAGGACTGCGGTTGTGCACTTAGAAACCAACGACCACTAAGCACATTTAATTTCAGTACGTAGGTTCTTTTAACAAATTCATGGGTAAAAGACACTAATGAAGATTTTTCATGTTTCTAAATCCTAATGGCCAACCTCTTAAGTTTGAAGTATTAAATATTAACTTAGGAGAAAGTGTAAAAAAACGAATAAGGTGTCAACTTTCACACATAAATATGTTAAAGACCCACTGTCCATAGTGCAGATGCTATATTTCTTTTGTTTTTCTTTTTCTTCAACTGCTGGCCATAGATTTGTGTACGGGGCCTCACAATCTCTCTAGAGCATCAGGGAGCATCAGGGCTGAGCCCACACAAGCTGCCTGATTGGAATTCTGCTGATGGAATAAAAAAAAAAATTATTTAACTCAGAGTCTGACTCCATTGCTACACACTCA
>NW_004524807.1:2228981-2237786 GCF_000260255.1 Octodon degus
ATATAAAATTATGACAGAGGGGTTGTTTATGTCAATGTCAGATACTGGAAGTGAAATTAACTGGTAGACAAGACCTAGTATAAGGTTTGATCAAATCACAAGTCTACTTTGTAAAAGGTTTATATTCTTCTTTAAAGCCACTTGTAGTCTCTGAGCCTATGTATCATCATCGTCAGTAAAATAGACAGTTGTAGATGCATGTGGGGAGGATCTTGAGAAAATTGCATAGCATAATACTATGAAACAGTATTTCTGCCTGGTTTCAATAAATCTTAGTAATGCAATTAGTTTTAATGTTACTATCATTATTCAAATATTCCATGGTTATATCAGTGCGTCGTGCTTGAGAATGTACTAAAGGCATTTATTTTAAATAAAGTTATTTTATTAAACATGAGAGTAATCTAGGATCGCAGCTGAATGAGTGTCAGTTGTGAATATTCTTCTTAGGAATGAAAGAGATGGATTCTAACTCCAGCTTTTGCCACAGTCTGATGCCATCAGTCAGTGATAGTGAGTCTCCAGTTCCTCATTTGTACAACAGAATGAATGAAACATGTTATACCAGCTGAGCTTTAAGGAGAAAATGTAAGATGACTCTGGGATTCAGAAAGTATTGCACATGTGTTAACTGTTACTAGGACTTAGGAAATAGTTATTAGAGAAGTCTAATCTCACTGTAGAATCCTACTAACTTCCCTTCCATCTGGTGTTGTCAATTCCAAAAAAAGCACAAGAAAATTATCTTTCTCATGCAATAATTTGGATTTCCAAATCTTTTCCTCTCAGAATAATTTTAACAAAGTCAGAGGCACCTCTAGGCAGCCTTTGAGCAAGGTACTGACTTGCCTGAGTCACGGTACCTTGCTCTGTGTGCTCATAAAGCTCCAAGTGCGGAAACAGTGTGGAACCTCTTAGCCTGCACATGTGTTTCGCTGTATGTTGAGTTACAAAATCCTGATCTATGATTGTTCAAGTAGATTCTGTTTTGACTTTTTTTTTTTCTGTAGAAGTAGCATTGAACATGTGTTAAAGTGTAAAACAATACAACTTTGGAAGGGTTGTGATTTATTCCAGCCCACCTCGTGATTTGTTAACAAATATATCAATTCTATTTTCATTTGGCTTTTTTTTCCTGTTGACAGTGCTGAAATGGCTTCAATTTTTGGTCTCTGAGTAACAAAATAGGGCTTCAGTAAAAAAAAAAAAAAAAAAAAAGAAAGGAAATGATCTTAGTAATAGACTGTGTTTGTTTGGAATATGTACTCAAGAATATTTAGAGAGTTTATAGAAAGAAACAATGTAAAATCATAGAAACATTAAATAGATATTTATTTAACAAATCCTTTATACAACATACTCTACACATTGTGAAAAGAAAAATAAATGAAGCAAACAAACAGGAATCAATGTCCGTACCACATTTACATTCTCAGTATTTCCTGTGAAGTGCAGACAACACAGAAAAATATGTTTACATGGGATTGTGAGAATAATGGTGAACACATTAAATATACTCATTATGAACTGACTTTCCAGAGATGTTTATAAAACACCATGGAATGTAACTGAAACCATCGAATTTACTCAGAGATTTCTGAAGGAAATGTTTTTGTTGATCTCCAAAAGGAGATGAAATGTTTTCAGTGAAATTTGGAAGTCAAGAGTCTGCCACATGGTAGATACTAAGCTCTCAAACTTTAGTATGCTGATGAAGAAATCTGTGCTCCACTCCACATCCTGTGGAGTGCTCTGGGTTCTCATGTGCTATGTAAGTTGGCTGGAATTTTCCTGTAGGTACTGGAGGCAGGTTAAGGTTCCTCCAGGTCTCTCTAACTGTCTCACTCTTCATCCTGGCCTTATTTTCGTTCCTATTACCTCTACTTAACTATTGGTTGAATTGCTCTAACCGTGCCCAAATTCTTTCACATATATACAGCTGACATTCAACCGTGCTTTTCACTTTAGGTCTCTGAAAGTACCTTAAGAATTAATGACTGGGGTCCGGGAAGATGGCTCAGTGGAATAAGCACTTCCCTGGCAAGCACAAGGGCCTGAGTTCAAATCCCTGGTTCTGAAGAAATAAAATAAAAAAAAAATTAATGACTGCATGATAAAATTCTAGATCCCTTTTGTCTCAGTTACTCTCTTCTCATTGCTGGGACAAATGCCCAACACTTGAAGGAAGAAAAAAATTAATTTAGCACACAATTACTAGAGGTTTCAGTCCATAGCCAGCTGGCTCCAAGGCAGAGTGGCACATGGCAGAGAACAAAACTTTAAGGCTGCTGGCAGCAAACAGCTGAAAGCAAAGGGATTGGAGGCACCTCAGGCAGCCAGTTACCCTTTTTCTCCTCCTTACATTGTGATGCAGATTATCTGCTCCAGGGCAGGTGCAGCATCCACACCCACAATAACCACAAACTCCAGAAGCTGCCCTATGACTGCATGAGGTTTTATGGGGGACACATAGACACAAACCATGACACCTTTTCACACAAACTATTTTAGATTTATTCAAAAATTTTTCATTTAGATAATCAGGTGTATTATCTTCTTTAGATATATGAAAGTAGACATTACACAAGTAAAAGACTTCCTGCTAGAAAGAGCCAAGATTACTGTTTTACCCTCACCAGAAAGATGTACAATGTATCCACACACCCTTGTTCACATATCCTCACTCACCCACATACACAAACATACCTGTAGAATATCAAACCCTTCCATGTATTTAGAATATGCACTACATTTCTATAATTGCTGTTGAGCTCTAGGGGTGTATTTGTGTAAGTTTTATTTACTACTTTTACTTAATTGATACTGACAAGGTGATATGTCAACTTAAACTAGGCTTAATAAACTAAGAATTACAAATTTGCCAACTCAGAGAAGTGTTAAAGTAGGTAATGAATATAAGTAATAGTTGCTCTTTTCATTTATAATCATTCTTTATTTCAGAAAAATAATCTGATCTGTCACGATCTCTCAATTCTTTCTCTCCTTTCTTCTCTTTTTCATTTTCTTTCAGGCACCTGGATCTTTCTTAAATTTTGTCAATCATAGCGTTATTCGGCCTCACTCACTGCTTTGAACATGTTTTGTTTTGGGTTTTTTTGTTTTTGTTTTTCGTTTTGGTTTGTTTTAAAAACAGAGTTTTCTTTTGCAAGATTTTAGTTGTACAGAAAATTGAAAAGATGACAGAGAGTGAACATATTCTAGGTTCTGAGTTCTTTTTATATTGTCCTCTACTAGAAATACATCTATTATTGTGGTACATTTGAAACAATCAGTGAAACAATATTGATTCATAATTATTATTATTAATTAAATTACATAAATTAGGGGCTGACAAGATAGCTCAGCAAACTAAAGCTCCTGAGTAGGCAAGCTTAGGCTGGGGCAAGAACAACAGATCCATCCTAGGCACCACATGCCACACCAGTCCCACCTCCAGGATGGGCTGAGCCAGCCACAGAGTCTGGGCATAGTGAAGCACACCTGTAATCCCTGTGCTGGGCAGGCTGGAGGCAGAAGGATCACCACGAGTACGAGCTGCACAGTGAGACCCTGTAACAACCAAATACATCTTTTGAAAAAGGACATAAATTACATCAGCATTCACTGTCCCTGCCAAGCTGGATCCTGACTCAAATGTACTGATCCATGAAACCTCTGGAGGACTTTTGGGCCCTGAAATAATTCAGTCAAGACACTCAGCCAGCCCTGCAGGAGGCTAGGTTGCATCCTTTGTGAAGTAGATCCACAGAGTTTCACCTTCCCGTGTGAAGGCAGGGGGGCCACGAAATCCTCTGCCCTGAGAATGTGTTTGTGGATCTTTATATACTTAGCAATGTTGCATCTTGGTTTTAGAGAACTGTGGGCTTTCACGATGTTTATGAACATTTTATTTTTTCTCCCATTAAGGCATTTATTTTTTTTAGTTCCATAATTACATATGACCATTTGATTTTTTTTTAAAAATTGATGATTTATATATTTACTTGACACAGGGTCTTGCTATGCAGCTTTGACTGCTTTTAGGAAGGGTCTACAGGGTGTTCAGAGTCTCACTGCTAGGTCAGACTCGTAGTGATCCACCTGTATACAGCCTCCCTAGAGCTGGAATTACAGGTGAGCACCACCACCCCCAGTCTCAATCCCTGTCTCAGTGCTTTCTGGGGGACTGGGCCGTTTTTAGCACTGTCAAGGCAGGCCTGGGAATCAAAACCTCGACCCCTGCACCTGCTTGCAGGCACTTTAATCCCCTGAGCTATTTGGCTGGACCTTACAACCTTATCTCTTTAATGCCTCTAATTTGCCTTTTCCAGAGCACTACAGAGTTTGAATAATATACTAGGATTTTCTGACTTGTCCTGAACCAGCGAGTCAGTCAACAAAGGTCACCTGGTGAAGGAGCAGGGAATTGAAGAGGGGACAAAGCACAGGAGACAGCTGAAATGGAGACAAGACAGGATTCTGATCAAGTCTCAGTTTATTCAGGGGAGGTGCTGGGTATATATAGGGAGTGTAGGAATGAGGAAGTCTCCGCTCTTTGGGTCAGCAGGTATCTAGGCAATGGGGGAAGGTGCAACCCTGGGGCGTAGCACGTGATTCATGGGGAATGAGCAAGGTGAGAAGGACCATAAACTTAACTCAGCAGGGGAATAGAAACTTAAGAAAATGGCTGACGTTATTATAAAATGGATACCAGTTAGTGGCCTCCCACACTGACTCACTTCTTTGACAAAAAAATACACATTTAAGATTCTTTATCATTTATTTTTGCCATTTCTTTGTATGAAATGATAGCTCAGTTCTTCTAATACTAATAGTCTAAAACCACACCACCCTGAACATGCCTGATCTCACTTAACTATCCCAGTTAACTAATATTTCAGTCTACAGAATTATCAAAGATATTGCATACATGTATCTATTGAAGGATATCTTTGGTAGCTTCCAATTTGGTGTGTATATGCAGAAGGTTGTAAACATTCATATGAAGGATTTTATGTATGTGGATATAATTTTTTGCTCTCTTGGGTAAATATCTAAGATTATGAAAGCTGGCATATGTGATAAAATCAGGTTAAGCTTTGTATTAAAAATTGACTGAGTTCTTCACAGAGTAGGCTTAGCATTTTAATTAATGTTGGAAATTAAAGCTGAAAGTATTTTTGTTATTTTAAAATGGGTGCAATGGCATTACATGTTAAATTAATTCAAAATGTCCTAATATGGAGCATCTGTTCATGTGATTATTTGCTGTCTTTATCTCTTTGGTGAATTTTCTGTTCTGATCATTTTACCATTTTTAAATTAGGCTGTTTGTTTTCTTACTGCTAGATTTTAAGAGTCATTTGTATTCTTTGGATACAAATCCTTTACTGGATATGTGTTTTGCAAATATTTTCTCCTAGGGTAAAACTTGTCTTTTCATTTTCTTAAAAGTCTTCCAAAAGCAGAATTTTTAATTTAGTAAAATTCAGTGTATCGTGTTTTTCTTTCATGGATCAAACTTTTGGTATCATATCTCTCAAACTTCTCTATTACTAGGTCACCTAGCTGTTTTTTCTTATACAATTTGTTCTCTCTCTCTCTCTCTCCCTCTCTCTCTCTCCCCCCCACTAGTATCTTTGTTCAAGATTGTGTTGGCTATTTTTGGTTTTAAAGTTTTTTTAAAGTTTTTAATATAAATTTTGAATCAATTTCTCTTTGTTTACAAAACTAGTTTAAATTTTGATTTGGATCATGTTGAATCTATTGATAAATTGGGAAATGTTCAAATATGTAGTATTTTGTTGGGAGCCAAGTAAGCTAAAAAATGGGTCAAAGGTATGCAGGGTGGGGCTAGGCCTCAGTGCCTAAATAAACAAGATACCTCAGTCCTGAGATAAACATCCTGTCTGTTTAAGGTGGGCTATTATTCACCAGGCAATCTTCTGTCACATGTTATTAATTTTGCAAAGTATAAATAAATGTCCACTTTGTTTTGCTAGTGGGTTCCTCTCACCAACCAGAGAGACCAGGCACCTTCTAGCCCAGCTTCTGTCTTCTTGTCTGTCTTTTGCTCATTCTTGCCACCATTTCTCATGGGGGAGAATCGGTCACATGGAGACCAATGGTTCCTCACAGTATTTTCCTGTTTATTTAGATTTTTTGATTTGTTTCATCACAGTTTAATAGTCATACTTTTTGTTTATTTCTTGATACCTCAATATCAAATTTGTATCTAACTTTTAATTAGTTTGGATACTAATGTATCTGTTCTGGTGCATCTTCAATTGCACACTTCAATTGCTTATTTAGTAGTACTTAAAGAAGAATTTCTTGCATATCCACCCCATCTCCTGCACACTCATTATAATTGATAATTACATATAAAATTTTATGATCACTATTTTAAAACACTAGCATATATTGCATCTATGAATAAGAAGATTTTACTTAATCCTTTTCACCTATATACTTCTAATTCCTCTTCATATATATTGCTGTAGCTTGGCCTTCCAGTGTGATGTTGGATTAGAGTGGTGAAAGCAGTTATTTGCTTTTTCCCAATCATAAAGGGAAAGCATTCCTTTCTCAACAAGAGGCAGGATCTTACTTGTAATGAAACATTTTCATAGGCATTCTTATCAAGTTGAGGAAGTTACACTTATTTATAATTTGCTAAGAATTTTTATCATAACCAGGTATAATATTTTCCATTTATTAATATGATCATATCATTTATTCCTTAGCAAATTATGTGATAGATTTTTTTAATTGGTTTTCCAATGTTAAATTATGTTACATGCCTAGGTAAGCATCACTTAGGTATATTTCTAATTTTATACATTGTAGAAATTAAATGATTAATATTTTATTAAAGACATTGTAATCAATATTCTTGAGGTATTTTTTTATGTAACTTCTTTCTTATAATGCATTTTTGTGATTTTAGTATTAGTGAAAACACTAACCTAGCACAATGAGTTGAGGGATACTTTTGTTTGTATTTCAGGAACTGATTGTACAGTATTGATCTAGTTTCTTTCTTCAGTGTTTGTCAGAATTAAATGTTTTCACTGCCCATTGCCGTAAAACTGTATGGCCTTGTTTGCATAAAGCATGAAGTTTAGAACATTATTTTACTGACAGTCTTTAAAAAAGATTGAAATAAATATATTTCTTCTGGCTTGAGTTTAGCTAGATAATGTAGGTATCAAGAAATTGACCCATTTAAATTGTTTTATTGGCATATGATATAGCATATTATTTTATTAAACTTTAAATGCTTATGAGATGAGTAGTTATTGTCCTATTTCATTTCTGATAAGAGTGACATATACTCTCCCCATTTCCTTCTCTTGCTCTTTTGGCCAGAATAGAAATTAATCAATTTTATTGATCTTCTCATACAACCAACTCCTAGTGGCATTGATTTTTGTTGTTGTTTTCATCTTCATTAATTTCTGCTATAACTTTTAGTATTGATTTCTATATTTCAGTTTTGTATTTATATTTCTCTTCTTTGTCTAATTTCTTGAAGGAAGCTATGGATTTTAAATGTCTCTTCTTTCCAACATCTGTATTAATGATAAAGATTCCCAATACCACTTCATCTGCTGTAGCCAGTTATAAGTTTTATTTAACATTCATTGAGTTAAAACCATTTTAATTTCTCTTCACTTTTTCATTCATTAGTATCCTAGAAATATGATGTTTAATCTTTAAATATTTTGAAAACTATTATCGATTACCAGTTTAAGTTCATTGTAGTCTATAGATACACTTCATATGATTTCTGTTCTTTTTAATTTGTTAGCCCAGAATGTGGTATATATTGGTGAATGTTCCATCTGAGAAAAATGTGTATTTTTCTGTTATTCCAAGAAATATTTCTATAACTATAAATTTATTCAGTTCATTATTGGTGCCATTCAGTTAAACTATTGTTTTACTGATGGTTGTCAATTACTGATAGAGCTACCTTGGCTCCCAAATATAATAGTAAATTTATCTGCTTTTTGTTATATATACTTTCAATATGTGGGTATATAAATTGATACTAATGAGTTTTATGTCATTTGAAAAAACGAATCCATTTATTATTGTGTAATTTTACTCTATTTCTTTATATATGTGTTGATTGAGATAGTTTTGCTAAAGTTAGTATAACATCTCCAGCTTTTCTTTGATTTACATAAGCCTCATAACTTATTCTCCATTCATTTATTTCTAATATACTTACATCTTTGCATTTACATTTGACTTCTTGAGGAATCATATAATTGGTTTATCTTTTTATTGCTGCATTGTCCTGTGGGGCAGTTTCTGTGATATAACAGTACACTTATTGGCATACAACAATGATCATTTCACTTTTATGTCATTGGAGTAATTTTACTACCATATTTAATGTTTCCATTAGTATTATGATTTTAAATTTTTCCAGTTCCTACCCTCACTTATTTCTCTTAAGTGTATATATGATTATTTTTAATGCTCTTTATAAATGAATAAAACTTTTCAAATTTTAAGGTCATTGGTTTAGAATTTGTAACACTATATACTTACATGTAATTTTAAACAATGCTATACAACTTCACAAGAATTACTGATACCTTGTAGTTCAGCATTACTATTTTGTCTTACTTTTATGTAATTTATGTAATATATTTTATTTCTGTATTTTACCAAATGTATTTTTATTATCATTATTCTGGACTATTGCCTATTAAATTAGCTAACAAGAAGAAAAATGAAAGATTTTATTTTATCTTCACTTATTTTTTACCTTTTTTTTTTTTTTTTTTT
>NW_004524807.1:2237886-2274472 GCF_000260255.1 Octodon degus
GTGCTTGCTAGGGAAGTGCTTATTCCACTGAGCCATCTCCCCACTTCTTATTTTTTGAAGGCTTTTCTTTTTTACATAGATCCAGAATTCTGAACTACCCAATTTCTCCTTCTCTCTGTAAAACTTGTTGAAATAATAACTTCAAAGCAAGTCTATTAAAAATGTACTCCTTTCTTAGTTTTTTATAAGAAAATATTTAAATCTTTAGTTCTAAACAATAATCCTCTTTGATATACCCCTTTCATCTTTTTTTTTTTTTTTTTGGTACCCTTCTTTGATACAGAGGCCTAGACTTACATTGTATTTTGTCTTGTTTACATGCATGTGAAGAGAAGTTTAATTTAACTATCTTTCTTCTTTCATATAAGATTGGTCTTTTTTTCATTTTCTTTACTTATAGGATGTGGTAGATCTTGACGTAGATTCTTGGAATTTATCATGTTTGTGTTTTCTGGGTTTCCTTATCCTACAGTTTGGCATCTGTTATTCACCTTGAAAAATGCTCCATCATTACTAAATCATATGTTTTTCCTCATATATTTTCTCCTTCACATTATGGGCAGTGAATAATTTGAAACTGTTCCATAGTCTTTGAATATTTTGTACCTTTCAACGTTTTGATTTGACTTTGTATTTTGGAAGGTTACTATTGATGCACTTGTGAGCTCACTTATATTGTCCTTGGATATGTCCCATCAACTGTATGTTCAGCAAAATCATTCACCATTTTTATAGTGTTTTTCTTTAACATTTCCTTTTAAGGCTACCTTAAAGTCCCAGTCTCTCTTCATGGCTTCCCCATCAATTCATTTGTGCTTTTGTTTGTTTGTTTGTTTGTTTGTTTCTTTTTCTTTTGCAGTGTGAGGAATCAAACCCAGGACCTCACACATCTTCTACCACTCAGTTATCCTTCCAATTGAGGCACAAATGAGCCCATGATAGAGAACAACTGTTCTTGTTTCATTTCCCTTTTTACATTAAGTCTTACAACACTAAGTGCTGTTATTTTAAATACTGAAAGAATTTCCCTCTATGTGTTTATTTGTGATGCTTTCTTTGTCTCTTTTCATATACTTTGTAAAACTGAGAGTATAAACTCACATAGATACAATATTTGATATGTAGTATTGATACATACCTGGCATGCTAGTTTTCTAGTTACTGCAATCCATCATACTTTATAGTAGGAGGATTAAAGAACAGCAACCTATTTTCTCAGAGTTTTGGAGGACAGAAGTCCAATAGCAAGGTGCTAAGAGGTTCAGATTGTTGTGTGGTCCCTCTCCTGGTTTACTTACCAAGCAGACATTGCTCTGTGAATACATGTCTGTGGTATTTCATTATCCCTTTAAAAGGACATCACTTATACTATGTTAGGGGTGTACTCTTAGGACCTTATGTAACCACAGTTTAATTTCCTATTTATAGAAAATTTCATAAGATCATCACATTGTAGATCAGGGTGTCAACATATAAATTTGAGGAAGAAAAATTGTGTCCATCGTTTGTAGTTGAGGGTTAGGCTGTGCTAAATACTTTTTTATAGTTTATCCTCTTATCCCCTTTAATATAATGATTTTATACACAAGTAGATGCTATGGCTGGATGGAGAGCAGGGATTGTACTATGACATTACTTAAGGATATTGTCATAGAAAATTCTTGAGAAACCCAGGAATGATGAGAGAGATCATCTTTAAGTTTTCTAAATATTATACAATGTTTTTATTCTGTCATTATATTGGTCTGCTATGTGGAGACTCCTCAAAAAACTAGGAGTGGAAATCCCATTAAATCCAGCTATTCCCCTTTTGGGGATTTTTCCCAAATGAACTGAAAATATCAAAGATTCTTCAATAAGCTCCGGACATCAATAACTAGTCTGATACAGAAATGAGAAGATGGTAGTAGTCACAGGTTCTAAGTGATTTGAGATCTTAGAGTAATCTGAAATAAAGCCTTGAGCAGAAGTTGCATGGCACCTGGCTGTTCTAAAGTATCTCTGCAAGGATGAAACTAATGAAAGAAGGGGGAAGGAAAGACAAAAGAAAAAGTAAGAAAGGGGTGCGGAGAGGAAAGGAAACAGTGCGATTGCATTTCGCAAATGCTGAACATTAACTGCTAAAAAGGTTCAGAGGTAAATGTGGTGACTAAATCCTGCTATTTTGTTTTGCATTTCCACTCAAGTTCTCTGTCAGCAAGCCAGGACCACTAGTGAAGCTGCACAAGCATGGGATTTGATAGCTACTTCATCTGGAAAGGAATATCTGAGAACTTGTTCTCACATGCTTTGAAAACTTCCAGTGGAGCAAATCTTTCAGCATAGCACGTATATTACCACCACAGATGTGATTTAGTGCTTCCCTGTAACAAATCACTGAGATTGATTTCCATCTCAGTGGAAAATTTTTGATAGTTCTGAAAGGCATAATGGAAATTTTGATGGAATATCAGTTGCATAAAAATCTCAAATAAGAAAGAGATAAGCAGAAAGAAAGCTATTCTTATATAGTAATGAAAAATTATATCTGACCACCCATAAAAATAATTTCATTTTTTTGTCAAACTGCAAAATATTCTTACACAGTATGTGTCTTTAGTCAGGGTTTTGTAAGTGAAACAATTTAGTAAAGACACATGACGTGGGATTATTTTAGAGCATTACCAAAAGAGTCAAATGCAAAAGAATGTGGGAAATATATCCACCCACTACAGATCCCAAGAATCCAGCTGAGTCCCTGGTCCTTCAGCAATGTTGTTCGTCTTCAGCTGAAGACCTGAAGTCCACAACAGTGTCCCCCATGAGTCCAACGGGAGGCCTAGAGCCCATGAGAATGTCTCATGGAAGTTTGTTCTATAGATCTGTGCTGCAAAAGCCCATAGTTCAGTTGTATAAGCTAGAAAATTTGCACCAGCAAGGTGAAGGATATGTGTCAGCATGCTGAGGGATCTGCACTGGAGCCAGGAAGTGATGTTCCAAGTAAGAACAGAGCTCCCCACAGAAGTGTCACAGCCATCCTCAATAACAATGAGGTCCAGAGCTTCCCTCACAGTTAGAATAGTTGAATTCATACAAGGAACATCAGAAAGACAACCTTCTCCAGGAAAACCAACAGCTCCACTTCTTGCTTTCTTTGGTTCTCCTTTTCATATTGTTGAGAACAATCCTCAAGTGACTCCTCCATACCTAACAGCTTGCAGATGCAGTTCAGCTGGGTGTTACAAGTTGACCACCAGTTGTCAATCCTCCACAGTCTCCTATTTCACATGTGCAGGAAACACTCTTAAAACATTTATTTGCCAACAGTTTATATTTTTTCTTAGAAGAGTCTTGTGTTTTATTTTAATACCCTGAATGACATTGTCATTGACTTGTTACCCAAATCTCAAATAAGTCATTACTTACATTTCAGTTTTGATCACTCCTCCCATGCTATTGTCTTTCATGTCCCCTTTATTGTGCTTTTTAACACATATTCCTGCATTCATTACTGCTACTGTTCATGTACTTGGCAAGATCTGTAAACTTCAGCGGCATTTGCTGTTACGCTACGTAGTTGCTACCTGATCTAGTTCCCATACCCATTATGAGTACAACCACCATTCCTTTAGAGATGTGTTCCCATTTTCTCTTCTGATCTTTGCATTTTCCAGTTTGAATGGGAACAGCTGTCTTCTTTCATAGCCTTTTCTGATCATGGTGGTCAGATGAGGAATGAGAAATTGATCCAATGCAAAATCCTTGACAACTGAATACAGTACTTTTACTGTATCTGAGAGGGTGGTCGTAGAATTCAGTCATGTTCTTTCTTTTGAGCTGTATGACTTCACTGAGTTCTTTACTCCTGGGATGTCAGGTAGACGCTGTTGAGCATTTTGATACCTAGCTTTCAGAAGTAGCAGCTCTGCAAAGAAGAGCTGAAGCTGGAATGCGAAGAACAGTAGCAGTGATGCATCATAATCCCAAATTCCTCTCTTCAATGACCCCTGCCTTATTTTTACATTCCCCAGTATTGAATGCTAGCTTTCTCACAAAGCTATTATTTTATTTATTCATTGACCCTATCTTTATATACCTTATGTGATTAATGTTGAATCAAGTACAATACCTGAAAAAGCAAAATTTCTTTTATAGTTCTGCTTTTTGATTCATTTTGATGCAATTTGATGCTATCTTCATTGCAGGAATAAATTCCAACATTTTATCTGTACTTAAAAGGTCTGAATAAGTAGACTTTTGGGTCTTTGGTTATACCATAGCAATGAAGACTAAACCTATACTGTTCTTATCATATCAAGAAAGTTGTCATTTATTTGTATTTTTCTAAGAAATATTATTAGAAAATATTGCAGCATTTCATCATCTATTTTGCACTGTATCAATTATGTGATCATATGACTTCTTTTCTGCTATAAAAATAGTGATTTACAGTGATTTATTCAGATATTTAACCAACATTGCATACTTCACATGGAATAAATGTCACTTGTTTTTTACATCAACTTTCCATTACTGTGAAAAAATATTGAGGATGATAAAAACACAAAGAGGAAAGGTTTATCTGGGCTTGTGGTTTCATAGTTTTCAGCCCCTGCTCCATCCTCCTGCTGAAACTGTGGTAGTTTGAGTGGGACATTCATTTGGAGTATGCACTTGAGGATTGTGAGCCTGTACATACTAGAATGGGTGAGACACATAAATTCTCTGTTATATTTTATTGAGAGATCCTCCCAAAGCCTCTTGCACTCAAAGGTGGGGCTTTACAGAGCTCATTGGCATGATAGTGGCATTCAGGGTATGTGCTACTAAAGGAGTCCACTGGAATTGGTATAGTATGGGGTGTGCCTAATTGAAGCCACAACCTAGCTGTGGGAGGCATCAATCAATAAGAGTGCAGACTGGGTGCAGGTGTTGTTTAATTTCCATGTATTCATGGGGTTTTTGTGGTTTCTTTTGTCATTTTCTCTAGTTTCATTGCACTGTTGGCAGATAATATTCATGGGATAATTTCTGTTTTCTTGCATATACTTAATCATATATTTAAGCATGACCTATGGACTAGTATGTGGTCTATTTTAGAAAATGTCCCATGTGCAACTGAAAAGAATGTGTATTCAGGTGTAGTTGGATGGAACACTCTGTATATGTCCACAAAGTCCATTTGTTCCAAGGTCTGGTTCAGTTCTGCTACTTCTTTGCTAATTTTTTGTCTGCTTGACCTATCTTTTTGGGATAAAGGGATGTTAAGGTCTTCTGTTAAGATTGTAGTATTGGATATTAGGTTTTTCATGTCCATTAATATTTATCTTATACACTCGGGTACTCCATGTTTGGTGCATACGTATTTATGACTTATTTATTCATCTTGTATTTCCCCCTATACCAGTATATAGTGGCCTTCTTTATTTCATTTGATCATTCTTGGTTTGATGTTTAGACTGTCTGTGAACAGGATTGCTACCCCTGCTTTTTTCTGAGGTCCTAAGGCATGTAGTATTGTTTTCTATCCTTTAAAAACTTCTCCAAATACAGCTTCTCTAACAGAAATGAAACACCCATCTCTGAAAAAACAAAACAAAAAAGGGGAATATAAATAAAGGACAGTTTTGTAGGGAAAAATATATATGTATATATAAGATAAGATAGATATACAGCTACTTTCTCTTAGGTCAATGAAAAGAAAGGTTTGTACTAATATTGTTTAGAGAAGACATCATGGCTGCACATTGTCCTCTGAATTGCTACTATGAAGATAGCAATATTCAATGTATTAATGAATGTAACTATCTTACTAACCTGTTCTGAAACTGTTTGATTGCTATTTTATATTTTTCTCATTAAAATGAATAATTTTTTTAAAGAGTACATAAAGCAAGGGAGGGAAGCCAGGTGTGCCGTCACTGCTGTTTCTGCTCCTGCATCTTTTGCCTTCTGCCTGTCTAATCACGGCTTGCTTTCCTTCTCCAAGCCACCCTGCTTTGTCTTCTGTAGGCTGAAATCTGTATAAACTACAAGCTGAAATAGAGCTTTGCTTTCTTACTTGTGAGTGGTGAGTACTTTGTTGCAGAAATGAGAAAAATAACTATATATTTATTTGGAATCACTGTGATGATATTTCATTATGAATATTTGAATTTACATTAAGGTAAATTTATTTATTTATTTATTTATTTATTTATTTATTTTTTTATTTATTTTTGCAGAACCAGGGATTGAACTCAGGCCCTTGCACTTGCCAGGGAAGCACTTATTCCCCTGAGCCATCTCGCCAGCCAAGGTAAATATTTTTTCTGGGAAATTATGTTCATTATAACAAAGTGTTTTAAAGTACCATGATGATGTTATGTATAAAGAAATGTAGTAATAAATACCTTGAAATTTCCTTTTGCTATTTAACTAAACTTTTAAAAGCAAAAAATTTTCATCTGTAGTTCAAATGAAAATATTATACAATTTCAAAAGGATATAATTTTTCCATGCAGATTGAAAATAGCACATTTTATTTTATTTATTTTTGGCAGAACTGGGGATTGAACTCAGGCCCTTGTGCTTGCCAGGGAAGCGCTTCTTCCACTGAGCCATCTCCCCAGCCCCCACATTTTAAATTGTTTACTCATTTTATACATTTAGGAAGAATTAAATTATTTTGAATATCTCTGACATGTCAGTCTGTGATGTAATTTAGAATCTAATGATCATCAGGGCTTAATGTCTTTATAAGATGGAGCCCAACATGCATAATGATTTTCATGTTCTAAATACTAATTCATATTTACTTTTGAAAGCATAAATCATGAACTCAAAATCTCATTTTATGTTACCAAAGCTTAAGGATATATTATAATTAATTTTTAAAAAAACTTTACTCATAATTTAACCTTTGTGTCACCTTGTCAGATAGTTCTGAAACCAATGGAAGGTCCATTTATCAACATTTTATCAGAAAGAAACCCTGCTGTGGAAAAATATGAATACACCTGAAGGTAGACATGCTTTCAAATAATTTATAATTCTGTATGAGAAATAGACAATTTGGAATAATTGAAGTTCAAATATACTACTAGGGTCAATGATTTAATGAAAGAAAAGAAAAGGTGATTCTTTCCTAATTTGAGAATATGACGACAGAAGTTATGGTACAGGCTATATATTAAAAATTGAAAGATTGAACATATGGGACATGGTGACATTATCTATTAAAAATGGAGAAGAGTATGAAGTGCTTGTAAGTCTAAGCAAGTTGTATGACTTTGTTGCAGCTCTTAGGGCACTAAGGAGAGCAAAAGTCTTTAACTATAAATTTGCTAGCTATCATCCACAGAGGTGTGAAGTTGCACACTGTACAGATAAGTACCAGACTTTTTGTATGATAATGTAATTACTGGTAGCTTTTTAGCCCTGTCTTACGTGTAGAATGTAAAATGTATAGATTGCAATTAATATAATATCAGATGTAAAATTAAGAATAAAATGATTATATTGATTATCCACTTTTAAATATGATTTTTGGAAATTAAAATCTAAACATTAACATGAAGAAATGATAATGATTCATTGGTTGTAGACTATTTTAAACAGCAGATTTAGAATACATTCAAAAATGTTGCATATGGGATTTTAACAAAAGCTCAAATTATCAGTTAAATTAGAATATAAGTAAGAGAATGAGATGTAGAAATAGTATGAAAATTCATAATAGCTAAATCTTGGAAATGATCAAACCATACACTTATCAAAAGATGACAAGGGAAATAAAATTTTTTATTTATATACTATGGAGTATGACTATGCCGCACTAACAGTTAAATTTGAGTCATCCATAGGAAAAGTGAATGTGCCTTGAAACCACAATGTTAAATGAAATAAATCAGAAATACAAACACAATTATCACATTGTTTCTCTTCAATGAGAAACCCAGACAAGAAATGACTAAAAATAAGTGAATAATATATAATACAAGGTAGGAGGATAGATCATTCTTTTAAAAAAAAAAGATCAATAACTGGATGGAAGATGAACAGGATAAGTGATTTGAAAAGGAATTGGATGTTTTATATAGATTACTAACTCCACACAAGGAACATAAACATTTCGTACAATAAACATGTATTAAAAAATGCAATGAATTGAGAGATGGGTGGAGAGAGGGAGAGAAAGGGTAGCAAAAGAGACTCAGAAAAAGGAACTAAGATGTTCCACATACATGTAGCAACTTCCCAGAAGGAATGCAATCATTAAACATTATACACTATGAACATGTACTAATAATCTAAAAATGACTTCATCAATATGTCAGCATACCCTAACAGAGTAGTTTATAGTAATTAGTAATTGGAAAATAAGCATGTAAAACACTTATATTTATGCTAGAGGGCACATTTTTAAATAAATGTTTCATTGGCATGTATGGAAGACCAAGGGTATTGGCAATTTGAAGTACAGGTTTCAGATACTTAAAATGAGTTCTGTCTTAGTATGAAATGTTAATCTTTGAATTTTCCCTTATAGATATAAAGACATTAATGCAGGCTAAAAATTATCTATATCTATATCTATATCTATATCAGAAAGGTTTTCTTTTTTTTCCCCTAGAAGGACAACTTCTTATTTAGTGACTAGTTGGGTAAAATATATATAATATATAATATATATTATATATAATATATGTGTATATATTATATATATAATGATTCTCTGAGCACATTTTTAAAAATCTGTATGACTGCTAATCCACATAAATTGATGTTCATCGTTAACAGCAGCATGTCAGCAGCATGTCAGCTTGGCTGCCCATCACCTAGATCTAGGGTGTGTCTGTGGATGACTGGCACGTAGGCTGCACACTGAGAAGGGAATACCCTCTTGGCCTGGAGGGCACCAGTCAATAAATAGGCTTGTTGCCTGGAAAGAACAAAAATCGATATATGAATGAAGACGAGCATTTCTTCTCGGTCTCCTTCTCTGTAACTCCATTCTTCATTGTTGCCTTTGGATTTCAGTCTGCTCTCAGTTTTCCATCACAGGCTCTTCAGCCTTCCAACAAAATGCTTTGGCTTTCTGGCTCAGGCCCACACTGGATGTAGCAGGCAGCAGTAGGCTTTTAGCACCTGACTTGATTCTCCAACTTCCCAAGGCATTGATGGTCATTTTGTGTTCTCACATCCCCAATTCTTTAATTGGCCATTGTAAGCCTAGCTACCAAAACCTCTATATAATTGTGTGTATGTTTTAAAAGTAAGCCTAACACTTAGAATACCCTTATCTGATATATCACCTCCAGTATTAGGAAACATCTAGCAGATTAGCCAAGCACATCCCTAATATTTGGGCAGGCCATGGAGGCACAGGCTTGGGCACTTCTTGTGCTCCCTCAACTATCTCCCACAGGCACTGTTCACCAGCTGTGCTTTCTACCCGCTGCAGCAGAAGGAGCTCTGTATTTCAGTTCCCTTCTACCACAGGTTTTTACCTGGAAGCCTGCTGACCATGGATGGTATTTACTGTATGCATGAGCTAAATTAAATTTTTCCTTCAAGTTGTGGATGTCCAGTATGGTGTCTCAGCAATGAGAAAACTGACTTATACAAGATATTGGTACCAGAGAAATGGGGTCATTGCTATGACTATACCTGACTATGTGATCTAGAAGCCTTTGGAAATGTTTAGCAGCAGAGATTTGAAAAGGCTTGCATCAATGCTGTAAGCAGAGCCTGATGGGTGATTCTGGAAGGAGCTCAAACAATTAGAATGAGGACAGCAAAAGATGAGTTCAAGAATTGTCCTTTGGGGACAGGAATTGATTGACAGTTGGACTAGAAGCCATGTGTGTTACAGTCTAGGAAAAAATATGTCTGTATTTTTCCCATGCTATGGCATTTGTAACTCTTGCTACCTGTAGGCAAATGTATACCATTGATCAAGGGCAAAAGGCAGAGAAAAAAATACTGAACAATTTAATTTTTAGTCCAGAAGGACCTTAGTTTGTAGAGGTTTCAATCATAGTTCAATCATAGTTAGTTTCAATTCCAAGTCAAGGCAGCATGACAGAGGGACACGGCAGAGGAGAAAGGGTCCATGGCTTGGCAGGCAGGAAGCAATAGCCTTCCTTCCTCTTCCTTTTACTCTACCCAGGTTAGAAACCTATTGACTGGTGCCACCCACATCTAGGGTGAGACTTTCCTTTTCAAAAAATGCATCTCCTACATATTGCTAAACCAAGCAGTGATTAATCCAGGATCACATATCCAAGACCAGTGAGCTTTTTGTGGAAAGCTTCACTTATCAGTGCATGAGGCTTGCGGTACATTGATATATAGACCGTAATGGACTGAGTCTCCCAGAGCCATGAACTAAATTACACCTTTCCTCTTTTAGACTGTGTAGGTTAAGTATTGTGTCCAAGTGCTAGGAATGCGACTCATATAATCTCTAACTAGCATTCTTTGCTCACACAGAAAGTGTTAACATTATAACCATCTTTAACATTGAATTTGACATTTATTCAAATATTAGAGTAGAACAATTTACTCGGACTAGTAGGTTTAAGAAAATAGAAGATGACATTGAACATAAGAATATTAAAATATATTATCAGCAACAGGTTTAAGAAATAGAAGAAATGGGTAAAATATCAGAATGGCAATGAATTCTTTCCACAGAGATATAAACTACAAAAGTGAGCTTAAGGGTAATAAACAGTGAAATAACACAACACTTAAAGTATTAACTAGGCCAGAGATATACCTCTGCAACACAGCACCAGCCTGTAAGCTCTCAGTCTTGAGTTTGATTCCCAGGACACAAAATATTTAACACAAAGAATAAGTAGAATAGCAAACTAGAAATAATAAATTAGAAGAAAAATAATTAAACTCTATTTACATTAAAACAAAAAAATACTAGGAATGAAGGATGTTGGAGTCAAGAGAGCTCAAGTTATTTAAATTGATAGGGCCAGGGAGATGACTCAGTGGAATAAGTGCTTCTATGGCACGCGTGAGGACCTCTGTTCAATCCCCTGAGGACCTGAGGTTTGAAAAAAAAAAAAAAAAAGATATTTAAAGTGACAAATCAAAGCTCTCTTGTATGATATGCAAAATCTCACAGCTAAAGCTATGTATTGTGTTGATCAAACACATATTTGACAACCAAATCATGTGAGATATCCATGTAGCATTGGATTACACATTCTTTTCCTTTAATGGATATTGAGGATACATTATGCCAACAATCCTAGAATGACTTTGAAAGCATTGTTTGCTTCTCTCTCTATGCCTTCTAACTGCCCTCATTGCTTGTATGGTTATCTTTCACATAACTGAAGCCACATACTTGATGATATTTATACCAATCTTCTTGAAGATCAAATTAATCATACTTGTTGGTTCCCATTTCACTCTTTAAAATTTAACTTAATGAACTTTATTTTATGCTGGCACATGCTTATAATCCCAGCACTCAGGAGGCTGAGGCAGGAGGACTGCCATGAGTTAGAATCCAGTCTGAGCTTCATAGTGAGTTCAGTTATGCTCCAAGTTATGTAACAGGACTCCACCTTTAAAAACTTCAATAAATAATAAAATAATGGAGAATTATCATTAAAAAAACTTTCTGCTTACCAATATGTTCCTACGTGTCTTTTAAAATTTAATCAATGGCTAACTTTTGACTTACAATATAGGACATTCACAGAGAAATGAAGAGAATTTGAAGAACTCTGTAAAGAAAACTGTTGGTAAAATGTCAAGTATTAGGCCAGGGAGATCACTCAGTAGAATAAGCACTTCCTTGGCAAGCACAAGGGCCTGAGTTCAATCCTCAGTTCTGAAATAAAATAAATAAAATAAAAGTCAAATACTAATTTGACTTCCTTAACCTTAGCAATTGGAAGAAGAATATTTACACAAGATGTTTCCTTCATTGAACTGCAATAAATCATTCAAAGCAAAAGAATTGATCAAAACTTTCTAGTAGAAATATAAATTCTTTTATCAGGTGTTACCACCTACAACCATATGCAACACTCTCGCATTTGCCAAGAGGATGTTTACAGTTAATTGTGGCGTAGATTATGGGTGCTACTCTGAAACAATAAATTTGTTTAAGACCAAAAGTTAGTGAAACAAATCAACCAGAGTGTTTGGGAGATATGTATACACAGCAGTTATGCAGCCAGACAAGGAGATCAATGTGTGGCTACACTGGCTTCATGATAAAATACTTAATGTTGCCCTACGCAATCTGCTTCAAAGGAACATACACTCATGCTTTACGCTAGTTATTAAAACAAATAATAAATTAGGTTCTAATTCTCTCTTCTTCCATTATATAATTTCCAAAACACAGCTTCAATTTCTTCATTTCCAGGGTTAAAAAGATCCTATCTATAAAGAGCAATTTCCAGAAATGCCCCACACAAAAGTCTGTAGATTTGTGAGGACCTGAAAGAGCATATGAAAGAAAAAGGAAGGAATATGCTCTCTGTGCTGAATTTTTTTTGCATTAAGGGATGAAAATATTTCAAATGTGTGCAGAAATAATGAGTAAATACAGCTGAGTAAGTAATATTAATCTTTAGAATATAAAGTAAATTACTCACAAAACTGGAATGCTAAGTGACACTAAGGTACTTTGTTCAAGTTCGCAGCCTAAGCCAGAGAACATTCTCTTCAAGAAGAAACGCCTTCTTATAACATACAAAATACCTACATTTATTTGGGTTATTGTTTGTTAAAAGCTCAACACTTTTTTCTAAGTGTATAGGTCTTATCACACTTTAGAATCAATGACTTGGAAACATCATTTGCTTAGCTCTTTTCAATAATCTTCTCCTAAAATGAAAAGATGAATGTCTACTTTCCTTAGCAGAATTTATTTTCTCTTTTCTCTTCTTTTTAATGTGGTTTAGTACAGGGTCTATAGGGTCTCACTACACAGATCAGACATAGAGATCCTTCCTATTATTCAGCCTCCCAAGTGCTGGGATTACAGGCATGCTCCACCATGTCCCATCTCAATCATCGTCTCAGCGCTCCCAAGGAACAGAGCTGCACAGCACATCAAGGATCAAACCACAAACCCCTGTGTCTGCTTAAGCAGGAGCTCTAATCCTGCAGAAGCAGAATTTCTGACCTGATTTTGGAAAATTAGCTTAACTAATCTACTAATCAGAATCTTATAAAATACTATATCTTGGGATATGTATTTGCATGACCTTGATAGTAAGCAATCTCAAATAGCTGCATATTTTTCTAGAGCCTCATTATAATGTCATCATTTTCAACAACAAATTAATGATATGAATTGACGTAATCACATGGTTCATATTTAGCCTGATGCAAAGAATAAAATACTTATTTTTAAATCTGTGAGTAATTTGCTGCACTTACATTCCTTGTTAAATAAACAATAACTAAATATTTTAATTCTGAGAAGGAATATTTAGAGAAAGACTTGTGTCAAAACATTGATATTCTATTTACAACATGAAGTGGGTTTTTATGGGATGTGAGAGTTGATTCTAATAAAAAAATCCTTCCACTTTTGTTGCACACAATAATTAAGATTTTAGATGTCTGTGAATTTTAAAAGCTGAATGTTTACAGCATACAGAAACAATTGCTTGAGAAGATTCAGCAAATGTCCAGAATCTAAAGTGCTTTAAATTATGGATAACAAAAGCTGAGGATCGCTATGCCAGGTATTTTTGCTTTGAGAAAAAAAAGAACCAGAGAAATCAAGTAAGCTGAGTTTGTGTGGATGTTTATTTGTTTCTAGACATTTGTATTTTAGTGTTTATTAATAAATACCACATGCTTACTGTAAAAAGGGAACAAATATAGAAAAATTAAACATCCAAAAATTATACCGCATATAAAAATGTGTATTTTCCCCATTTATTTCTTTTTTCAAAACTGATTAGTAGGACAGTTTCAATAATTAATACATTGCATATTGTTGTCTTCTTAGTGGTTATTCATACAAGATGCAGACATGATATCCTGTCCACAACACTGTTAGAACAAATCTTTCTATTCACTGACTTAAGGCAAAGTAGCTATATATCAATCCTATTTTGAATGTACAGCTACAAAATAGTCCCTCATTTGTATTCTCTTTTTTTGTTTAATTTTGTCAGAGAAGGGTATTCCATTGTCATTTAAATATTAAGGGTATGTGAATTCAGCAAAATATTCCAATATAGTCCACTAGTCCTTAGTAGTAGTGGGTTTTCCATAGGACTGGCAATGTCAGAAGTTGTTGACTTGAGCATTTTAAAGCTCAGCATATTAATATGGCTTTACTTTTTATACTCATTTTTATACTTTTCTGCTGGATGGTTAAGACCAAGATAAAGCAAAACCTAAATAAAAAGAAATGTAACTTTTGCATCTGATAAGGTCAGTGAAGTCCCTTCAGGATTTATCCTGAAACCCTGTACTGCACTTTGTAGATCATTTTTCAGTGTCAGTCATTTTTATATATTTGTTAAAAATCATTCTTAAATATTATCTTTCAAAATAACAGGAAATTGTCTCTCTAACATTTTCAATTCTTTACTTGATTTATGATTGTGCAGGAGTTTGAAGGATGGTAATGCACTCTGTCTCACACATGCGTTACTAAGCTTCTTTGATTGTTTGTGTCAAGCTAAATGTGGTGCTTTTGTCAAAAACAGATTAACATTTGTGAAAGACTGTCAACTGAAGCACACATTTTTGCTCTAACTCGGTATTTTTCCCACCAATGCTGTTTTTTGTTTTGTTTTGTTTTGTTTTGTTTCAAGGCTTAGCATACGACACTAACTGGAGTTTATGTACCTTTCTCCCAATCTTCCATTAAACTTTACATTATGTATGATTGCTCTTATTTATACCATCTCATCCCAGAAAGAATGGCTATCATAAACAAATCAACTAACAACAAATGTTGGAAAGACTGTGGGAAAAAAGAAACCTTTCTCAACTTCTGGTGGGAATGTAGACTGGTGCAACCATTATGGAAATCAGTGTAGAGATTCATTAAAAACTAGGACTGGAAATCCCAATCAAGCTAGCTATCCCCCTATTGGGAATTTTCCTGGGGGAACTTAAAACATCATATCATAGTGATATATGTGTGCCTATGTTTATGGCAGCACAATTTGTGATAGCCAAATCTTGGAAACAACCAAGATGCCCATCACCTGAGGAATGGATGAAAAAGATGTGGTATTCTTCTTACAATGGAGTATTGCCCAGCTATAAAGAATGATAAACTTGAAGCCTCATATTTAAAGGAATGTCACTTGAAGGCATACTCATAAGTGAAATAACCAGACCTACATGTGTAAATATCGTATAGTCTCCCTAGTATAAGAACTCAAAAGAAGAAATACAAATAGAAAAGTATAATACAATTAAAAGGAAAGCGAGAACTTGAGGATTAGACAATGAAAAGAGGGCAAGGAGAAAAGCCAGGAAACATGACAGGCACAAAGCCACACGTTTATATGTACAAGATGGGTAAGGCAATGATTCTGAGAAACATCAGCAGGTTTTTGAAACTAGCAGTTAGTTGATGGGATTCTCACCCTGACGAACTATATATACTGATACCTGTGGACTGAGCGATTGCACTGAAGATAGCAATGTGTAATAGTGTGGTCATGCTTGGAATGCCTATAATTCCGGTCTTCTAAATATGTACTGCTTGTCATGACATACCAATTATGTATGTAATAATTGGTAATACGCAAGACTGTATCTCAAGTAAATGTTTATTTTTTTAAAGAAGGTTAATAAATGAAAAAAGAGATAAGAAAAAATGTCATAGGACTGTCCTGCTACAATGATGTATATGGTTCGATTTCAAATTTCTGTGTAAAAATATGTAACTGATCATTCCTATTTTTAAAATATTTTTTTTATTTTTTCATTTTTTTCTTCATATTCTGGAAGGACTTAAAGTTTAACATATCAATACTTGATGGAAAATACATGTTCTATCTTATGTCTAAGATGTTTGACATTCAGACAGACAGTGAGGTTAAACCCAAATATATATGTTGTAGGGTAATAATAAGCTTCTATTCTGCAGGGTTAACAACCTAAGTTTGCAGGCCAAAAGTTTGAGAAAAAGAAGGGCTAGAAGGACAGCCAACATTTTGGCCCTAACCTTTCAAAGTCAGTGAGGACTCAGGACTTAGGAGAACCTATACTGCAACATCATTTAACTCAGTTGTATCCCAAATTTTCTGATCAAAGAGATTATGGGGCCAAAGAGGAAAATGATTGATGATGGAGAGTGTGCCTAAAGAAAGTCACATGGAGAGAAAACATTGTCTCAGGCTTTCACAGAGAGCAAATTTTTCAAGCAATGGCAGTGACTGATCCACATGGCTGACACTGACAAAGGATCTACAAAGTACAGTACAGGGTTTCAGAATAAGACCTGAGGGGATTTGACTGACCTTGTCAGATAAAAAAGTTACATTTCTTGATATATAGGTCTTGCTTTATCTTGATCTTAACCATCAAGCCGAAAAGTATAGAAACGAGGTATGAAAAGTGAAGCCATGTTAATATGCAGAATTGTGGAAGGCTCAAGGCAACAGATTCGGACATTGTCAGTCCTGTGGATAACCCATTACTAGTGTGGACTACTGAAATATACTGGGATATTTTGATGAATTCATGCACCTACAGTATTTGGATGGCAATGGAATACCCATCTCTGACAAAACTAAAAAAGGAGATATAAATGAAAAACAATTTTGTATCTGTATATACAAAATAGTTGGGATAGATATATAGTTACTTTCTCTTAATTCAATAAGAAAAAAGATCTATACTAATAGTGTTTGGACAGGATATCATGTCTGTATCTTGTGCTATAAATGACTACTACAAAGGCAGCAATATGCAATGTATTAATTATTGTAACTTTCCTACCAACCTGTTTTGAAACTGTCGCATTGCAATTTTTTTCTCAATAAAATTAATAAAAAGTAAAATAAATAAATAGAAAAAACTGCCCTAGACAAAGATGGAACATGCATTATAGATATTAGCTTTTTCAAATTAGAAGCTGTTTGTGGAGAAACAATCCTATATCTACACAAAGATGTTTCAGACTGACCTAGCATGACTCCATTTCTGGCCATGGTTTGCCACCACCACTAACCCTGGAAAACGTTTCCTTATCTTCCATGCAAATGTGTACATAGCTCCTGGCCAGTTGGTTTTATTATTGTAGGAGCATGACCACCTGCGACATTCCACTGAAGCCTTCTTGGTGAACAATGGCTAGAATTCCATTCCAGAAAAAGACAACATTAAAAGTATTGTTTAAAAAACTCTACCTGTTGCTAAATGTTAAATGATATGGTCAGAGTCTCTGCTTGTACAGTAAATAAGAAAGATGTTAGACATGTTAAGCAATGTCACTTTTGGAGTACAAAATTTTGGACTCTGAAAAAAAAAAAATAAGAACAGGTATGTGTTCTCCTCAAAGGGAAAAAAAAAATTCCTTCCTTGTTCAAATAGTGGCCTACTTAAATTTCAGTGTCAGGATTTTAGAGTGTAATCAGTCAACATGTTTATGTTTAAAATTTTTATATATTTATTGGTATAATCTTAATCACATTTATTATAAATGTATAGGTCAATAAATACATACATTGATACTATATTGATTAGTAAATCATAAATACATATTATTAATGTATAGTTCAATAAGTTAGCACAAAAATACTTTTGCAGGCCAAACAAATCAAAAAGTACTATTGTCAGAATTCTACAAGTCCTTTTTTTTAAAAAAATAATTAATTAATTTATTTATTCATTTTTGTATTTTAGGAAAGGGTCTGCAGGGTGTTCAGGGTTTCAGTACTAGATCGGACTCATAGTGATCGCCTGTTTACAGCTTCCCAAGAGCTGGGATTGCAGGCGTGCGCCACCACGCCCAGTCTCAGTCGCCCTCTCAGTGCCTCCTGGAGGAGGGACCAGTATGGCAGGCCCAGGGATCAAACTACAAGTCTTTATTTGGAGGTTTTATATTCAGAAGTTTTATCTTGTCTCAGCCACTATCAATACTCCCCAAAGTTATTTGTTATCTTGACTTTAGTATAATTCACTTGTTAGTGGAAGTAATATACTTGAAATACTTCTTATGTGTTCTTTGGTGTTACAATTCTTTCTCTCAATATTATGAGCATGATCTTCACTTAAATTGTTAATTTAGTTGTAATATATTCATTCTCATCCCTGCCTACTATGAATGTTTTTTGAGGGTTCCTCTGCTTATTCCCCACTATGTTAATCTGACCATTTGGGTTACTACTAGTTCCATAAATTAAATAAATAATACCCTAAATGTTTCTGTGTGTTCTGCTTCTGTATGTGTATGCATTTCTTTTTCTATTTACCAATTTAGTTTCCCACAAGCAATGAGTAGAAATACTCATTGCTCCTCAGTCATGTATCACTGGCATGGTTAGGCGTGATGATTTTTTATTTCTATTAGGATGTTTGACTTATTGTGTTTCAATAAACCTTTTCCTAATACTAATATTACTGTGCAAGTGTGCATGCCACTGTGCAATTGGGAATGCTTTTGGTGAAACAACATACAAATTCTTCAACTACCTTCTTTTATATTAAGAGAAGCTAATGTTTTTTAGTCTAACAAATACCATTAGTTTTTCTTTTCTTCTTTTAACTTAGATGTTTTTAAATTCTCTTTAAGAAGTGTTGGTGGAGCTCAGTGGGACAGCTCAATGTACTGTGTGCCTACTTAGGCAAATGCAGGGACCAGGGTTAGATCCCTGGCACCACATGCCCTGCAGTCCAAGCTATGTAGTGAGATCCTGTGCCAAATAAGTAAAAACAGGAAAAAAGAAGAGTTGGGGGTCAAGATTATAGATTCATGGCATAAAAACCTGCCTAGAAGTACAAGGTCCTGAGTTCAATTCCCAGTACAAAAAAAAAATGAGAGAGAGAAGTCTTTCTGACTAAAGGTAATAAATGTATTTTATTATGTTACTGTTTAGAAATCTTGCACTCTTTCTTGTAATGTAAATGTACAATAAATTTGACATCTATCATCAAAGTTTATTCAGGTTTCTTTCTCAATTAATATTGGTTTAATAGGTTGCAAAGTCTTCAAGAGCCAGAAGCTCCCAAAGTGAATTATTAGAGAATGAAGTAGAAGGCAATTAGGAGAGAATTAATTAGGAAAAAAGAGATGATGATGAGAGAGTGACATGCACAAAATAAACATAATGATGAGATTTTATTTTGTGGAGGATGAGAGTTAACCCTGAGTTTTGGGTATGATCATGACAACAACTTGCAATGTTAGAGTGAACAAGAGTATTTTGGGATTTTGGAAGACAACTTGAAAATTTAGAAAATTTAGAGCTTAAGTCTTATTTCTTTATTTTACCTGCAACATCTCTGATCTTTCTTTTTTTCATCTACTTCTTCTGTATAATTTCTCACAGTCTAACCCCCTTTATCATCACAATAGAAAAATTTCTCTTAAGTTTGTGTCCTTCCCACTTATCTTTTTCTTCCCCAGATTTACCCTTTTAGGGCAATTACTATTTACTTTTTTAATCAAAGGGCATTGTATTCTTCATTGTGTATTTCTCAGTTTACTAAACTCTGTCTCTTTATCCATCAGGCTTCATGGCAATTTTTGTAGGAAGCATTCCCCCCTCTTATTTGGGTGTTCAGGATACTTTGTTCTCTTTATTCTGATGACTCAACCAGAATTTCCTCATTAATGACTGCTGGTATTCAGTTCTACCTCAACCTCTAACATCCTGAACTTTCCTTCTGTTGTACTAACACATAGATTCTGAGATGAAATCTTTGAAAGATTGTTAAGAGCTATCATACATTTAACTCATGTATATTACTTTGCAGTCCTTCCTGGCTTTGAACTTCACCAAACATAACACTATATTAGATATTTCATTATGGATATGAACTATTACTGGTAAAATTTTACTTTTATTGAAACACAGTGCCATTTGAACTTTTTTCCTAGGAAATTCTCTGACTAGAAACTGCTACATTGAATTTGTTATGTATTTTTCTTTGATATTATTAATATAAATCATGTCCTATACAGTAATTCAGTTTGTTCTCACTAAAAAAAATAACATATCAAAAGAAATTAAGGCATTGTCAAGGCCCAGGAGATGGCTCAGTAGAATAAGCATTTCCCTAGCAAATGCAAGGGCCTGAGTTCAATCCCCGGTTCCGCAAAAAAAAAAAAAAAAAAAAAAAGGAAATTAAGACATTGTCTAAAATTTGTAATACCGTTTTAAGTGACTTTTTAAGTGACTTACAGAAGAATATAACTTTGTGGTCAGCAGTTAGTAAAGTATTTCTTCTGTTCATAAGTGCCAATGTTGAGCATTTCACAGTCCAGGGTGAGGATCAGGAGTGCTACGTATTTAAGGTACAAATGTTTTATTGAGAGCCTGGGAGATGGCGTAGTAGAATAAGCACTTGAATGGCAAGTGCAAGGTCTTGAGTTCAATCCATGGTACCACCAAAAAAAAAAATATTGAGAAAAAGGCATAATCTGCATTAACATATGAAGTAAATAATTAACCTCATTTTCCCTTCTTGGTCTTGAAGACTTCGTCTTTAATCATAATATAATTTTTTTGCAATAGTCTGAAATTGCTCTTTATAGCCCATGTAAAATTTTCTGTATGTTGATAGTCTTTCTGCTTCAATTAATTACCATAATAATTGGCAGTTATTATTTTTTTGAATTTTTGTAAAAAATTATTTATTTATTTGTTACAGGGTCTTGCTACATAGCTTGGACTCATAGTAATCCTCCTGTCTCAGTCTCTCCAATACTGGGATTATAGATGTGCACCACCACACCCTGTTTCAGTGGTCTACACAGCATGGGGCCAACAAGGCATGTGGTACACAGACTGAACCCAGGCCCTTGCTCTTGCCACGCAGGTGCTTAGAACATCAAGCTATCTCCCCAGCCCCTTTTATGGTTGTTCTCTGCCAACACTGATGAATCCACTGTTTCTTTAGTATGCTTTCTTGCCCCCACTACTTCTTGAAATGCCTTCATTATTTGTTCACAGTCTAATCAATTTTCCAAACTGCATCTTCAAAGAAGGCCCTCTCCAGGGTCTATATACCTCATAAGTTTCTACTTAAGGACCTGTATGATGCCTCTTTGATCAATATAAAAAATGTATCTTTTTGTTAATTAAAGTCCCTTGATTTTATTTGAAGTACTTGTGTGTTACATGAAAGTTACTTCCTTTTATGATCATGTATTATGGCTCTCTAGAAGAACAGAGCCAATAGAAAATATATGTATAATTGTGCAAAGGGATTCATTATATGGCTTTCAGGATCAGAGGCCAAAAATTTACATGGTCAATTGCATTCACACAGGAATACATGGAATATTTGTTTGAATACATAATTAAAGGATTTATTATGAGGATACAAATATTTTTTTGAGGTTCGTTTCAAATATCCTGCCAAATAGGTTATAAAGTATGGTTAAATATGTGATGACTGAGCCAGAACTCATATAGTAAAGAATGTTACATAAAATTTTCTCCATAAGTGCAGAAAACAAGATGGGATGTAAGGGCCTGAATCAATTTCCAGGAAGTTATTAAAATGAGAAAGGAAGATATTAAGAAAATGCTATTATGTTTCAGCCTCTACAGCATGCAATTCACAGCAACCAGCAGATACCCAGAGTGGTGTTTGATCTCAGTGTCTGTGATGCATTGTGTATTGTTGCACATCATATTCTACTTTGCTGGAGAGAAATCTCAGAGACTGACTTGAGATGTTCAAGAAGAGTTCTGACACAGACCAAAACCCCACAAGTGTAGGAAATAGACTGGTACACTGGATACCCCAGGGGCTAGGGACTGTGGGTTTAACTTCTCAGATTTTCAGTGAACATTTGTAGGGTAATTCTAATCGGGGTGGTTCACAACTTTGACTCTTTTAGACAGTCATCTTAGAGAGAGCAGAGGGAAGGGTTCAGTGGAAATAAAATTGAGAGAAAAGATTTGAAATCTTAATTCTACAGTTTTGTAAACTTGACATAATCTGGACTGTCATGTTTATATTAGGTCACAGATTTTTCAATGTGTTATTGACAATAAATTTAATGGTATCTAAATGTATATCAAACATCTATATCCAAAATTATGAATATTATAATCAAGTTTCTTTCTACAGAGTAAAAAAAATAAAATCATGTGATGCTTTTTAGCAATCACAAACAGCTAAAATCTCAATTCTTTTTGAACTATGCATATATTCTGTGTTCAATAGGTATACATATTTTCATGGTATATGATAAAATGTTTTTAAAGAGAATGTAAAGTCTAAGACACGCAGTACAAAGATTTTATTTTTTTATTTTCTTAAAAAAGACACATGTTTTCAGCATCATGATCAGACTATTACATTTAGCAACCAACAGCATAGGTGCAAAAAAAGGTCTACATTAAAACCCTTTGTTAGGGCCAGGCAGATGGCTCAGTGGAATAAACGCTTCCCTGGCAAGCACAAGGGCCTGAGTTCAATCCCTGGTTCTGCCAAAATAAATAAATAAATAAATTAATTAATTAATTAATTAATAAAACCCTTTGTTGGAATGCTTTATACTTTCCATAGAACAGAAACTAAAATAATATGTTATACAATTAGTCATAAATACAGTCCTTGAGGTTTTGCCCATATGCATGAGTATTGTCTAAAACATGTCTTTGTAGCAGCTAGGCCCTGCCACCACTGTGCTTGGCTGAGTTCACAAATCTCTTGTAACCTGTAGCTTCCCTGTCACTTCTCTGGCTCTCCTCTCCTGCTAATCTTTGTTTCTTGAAGTGTTTAAAACCTTCTGCCACTGCCATGGCTACTGCTGCTGCTTAGCCACCATAGACACCTTGATTTCGTGATTTGGTAAAACATTGGCCTCCATCACCTTAGGTTCCAGAACTACTGCCTCCAAAGTTTCCTCCTTTCATGGGTCCAAAATTTGAAGACTGACTGCTGTAATTGCCAAATTCATTATAGCTTCCACCACCTCCATAATTGCTTCCACTATCACCACCAAAAGCCCCTGCTTCCTCCATTGTTACAGCTGTCACTCCCGCCATAGCCACTGCCCTGGTTTGCATAACCCTGTCCACCACTTCCATAGCCTCTGCTTCCTCCAGATTAACCAGGGCCACCTCCTCCAAAACCACTATCATTACCAAATCCATTGTAGCCATCTCCACTACCACCATATCCACCCTCACCACAGCTGCCACCAAAGCCACCTCGACCACTGAAGTTTCCTCTGTGAGTGAAACTGTCATTGCCAGAAAAATCACCTTCAGGACCACCACTCACCATCTCCTGCTTGGACAGGGCTTTCCTCACTTCACAGTTGTGGCCATTCACAGTGTGGTATCTTTGAATGACAATATTATCCACAGAGTCATGGTCATCAAAGTTTGCTAAAGCAAAGCCCCTCTTATTTCCACTGACTCAGTCAGTCATGATTTCAATCACTTCAATTTTTTTCATTTTGTTCAAAATAATCATGTAGGCGACGTTCTTCAGTATATTTAGTAATACCACCAACAAAGATGTTCTTCACCATTAAGTGGGCACCTGGTCATTGAGATTCTTCTCTTGAGACAGCCCTCTTTGGTATTACAACTCTTCCATCCACTTTGTGTGGCCTTGCATTCATGGCTGCACCCACCTCCTCCACAGTGATCCTAAGTGACAAACCCAAAGCCCCTGGAATGCTTGGTGTTCGGGTCTCTCATTACCACGTTGTCTGTGAGTGTTCCCCATTGCTCAAAATGGCTCCTCAGACTCTCATCAGTTGTTTCAAAGCTCAGCCCTCTGATGACAAGCTTCCACAGTTTTTTGGGCTACTTGGGAGAATCTGACCTAGACATGACAGCAGTTGGAAGAGAAACTGACGATGCTTCCTCGACGGTGTCTATCAGCAGAAAGGAATAAACTACTAAGCATACTCAGTATAAAGTTTTTAAAGGATGGGGAAAGCTGTGTGTAAAAACATTATGATTGCTGAGTAGCTTTCATTCCTTATTTATTATAGAAACATGTTGATGATTTACTTTTTTCCTTAAATAAAGAAAATTATTTAAATAAATTTGAAATTTGAGTTTAACAATGACTTCAGAATTTCATCTGAATTCTTATTTCTATTTTAATATTGCTTTCAATAAAATGTGGCTGAGAAGTCGAAGGAAACAATAAAAGTTGACCAGTGGTAAATTGATCCTTTGCATTATTTAGATTGTAAGTTCAGCAGCACAGGTCAGAGACTCAAAATAAACGATGACTTCAGTAAAATTTGAATTCATTTTTCTTCAATGTAAAAGTTCAGGTGGGACAAGGACCTTACTTTTAAAGTCATCATGGGCCAGAGGTTCTATTTTTTGGTGGTACTGGGACTCAAACCCATGACCTTGCACTTGCCAGGCAGGTGCTTATGCCACTAAGTTGTATCTCCAGCCTGAGAGGTTCTACATAATAATTGCCCATCAATGATGCTCTTACCATGTGACCCAAGATTGTTTGTTTCCTTTTTAATTTCCACACGATGAGAAAAATACAAGTAGAGAAATCATAAAACCTTTGCACCGAAAATGGAAAGTATTGTTTGTAAAAATCTCTTAAGAAAGTTCTATAAATTAGTATTGTCTGGGGTAACTTTAGGGTAGAGAAAAGGAAAACAGGTGCTGGTCTCTAGCTTTAAAGGAAGACCTCAAAGCTGTGTGCATTCAGGCAATGTTCCATGGCCTGCAGATTATTCCTTGGCCATACAGACACTCTAATAAGACTGCTGTCTGGGAACTTATGTGTTTCAATAAAATCTCTGCTTAAAATTTTCTAGAACACAGGAAATGGCTAAAAGATGACCAAAGTCATTGCCTGCTACGTTGTCATCTCTGACAACACCTGTGGCTAATTACCACATCTCACCTCCAAGAAGGAAAAGTCCTTCCTACACTTATTCTATCTCTTTGTATTAAAGAAGTGATATTTACACAGACATTTGCAACCTGTTGCTTACATTTCATTTTACTTACAGTCTTCTAAAATGTCTTGATTCAAGAATGTTACAATGCACATAGGCAGGTGTGTCTATGAAAGTATGTATTATTTTAGATAAAAAGATATGTTTCAATTTTGACTTTATTTTTATCAATAATGTAGCTGGTTGAGGCACTATTAAAATATATTCTATGGTAATACTATTGTATAGTGACCACGGAAATCTCTTTGTTAAGAAAAAAAAATTGATGAGTGATGTTAAGTCCAATTCCCAATGTCTATAAAAATCTACAAAATACCCAATATTTTTCATAAATTTAATATGAACCAAAATTTAAGCTATAGCTTAGAATTATATCTTATGGTCTGAGGTTAGGGAATGGAACAGACAGTTTTTTAAAACATTATTTTAATAATGATGAAGAGCAAATACAACAAACTGTGACGTTTAGAATGAAGACTGCCTGATGTGGTTGTGCAAGTACTGAAAGCTTCCTTACTTTCAAGGCAGCTTCTCTGTTGTCTATGACTATTTTTCTTAGTTTGAAGTAAATGAAATGATTAGAACATTAGAGAGCATCTGGACTCATTCTTCACTTGTACATAGAGCTTTGAATATGAAGGAATTAAATTCAAATAATTTAAGCTCTTTTCATTCACCAGATGACTTCCCAATCATCTGACCATGCTTGTTTGGTCAGTTTCCCATAATGAACAAAAGCAAAATGAAAAATCCATTCAGTGTGAACGGAATATAAGTTATAATTTTACAGCTTGATGAATGAAACCACAATTCTTCATAAAACTATAATCTATTTCTATAATGAAAGAGTAGATCTCTGTTACCCCTTCATATTAATTAATGTAAAATTCAAAATATATTTTATAAATGCTCATTGAAAAGATCACTATAATCCAGAAGTCTTTAGAAATTATTTCTAGGAAATAATTTCGCACGTGTGCATATACACACACACAGACATACAAGCTGACAAACAAAATGACACAAACATCTATGGGAAAATGATTTTTATAAGGACTATGAACATCTCCTTACCATTGGAGTAAAAAGTACAGAATTGAGAAAATAGGAAGCTATATGTTTTTGTTTTTTCTTTCTGCAGAACCAGGGATGGAACTCAGACCCTTGCGCTTGCCAGGGAAGTGCTTATTCCGCTGACATCTTCCCAGCCCCTGAAAGCTATATGTTTTAATAAAGCCTCTCATACTTGAGAGACCCCTTTTCTTTTTAAAATCAAAAAATAAACAAATGAAGAGAACTATAACCCCTGCATCTAATGTCAGGTCCTGTCTTACTAGCTGTGTGATCTCGGTAAGTTTCCTTAACTTTTACTTCATTACCCTTATCTTTACAGTATGCATAAAGATAATGTCAGTTCATACAGTCATTGTAAACAATAATTGAGACATTTATATCTCATTTTTAAGGTGAGTCTACTTCTTCAAAGAAGCCCACATTGATTACCTCAGTTTGCATCAAATTTTTGTTGTTGTTGTTGGTAATAATATGAATTTTGCCAAAGATAGAGTGCCTATGTTTTGCCCTAGTGTTTATATGATTAATATTAATATTAGTAATGAAGGTATTTATCTAATAATACCTGTAGTTGTGTGTGCATACCACCCAAATGTGATTTCATAGCTTTGATCAGTATATAACATATTTTTGTTAGTTACTTGTTTTACTTAGAAAACAATGCATGGCCAAAATTCGATGATTCTAAGTTTACAATGGAAAAATTACCAACATCATTTAGTAATTCTCTTTATTTTTTGTGGTACCTGGGATTGAACTCAGGACCTTGATACACTTTCATTGCAACTGGGAAATGTTCTTTAAACCACAGAATAATTGCCTCATTTCCAAGCAGTGTTTTCTTAAAACCCATATGTCCTTAAGCACAGTTATAGTTTTATGTTGTATTAAGTTCTTGATCTCACTGCAGTGAGGAAGTGTGACCTGAATGTAAATGACATCATTCTTTCTACCGTAGGTATTTGTACCTTGTTATGGTCATGAATAATGGTGTTTCTTCATAGCTTGGACTTAAGGAAACTGCAAAGCTTTGTTACAGCGTAGCCACTGATACCATGTTGATCCACCACCAGGGCACCTTGGTGGACTATTTCTTTAGGTCACACAAAAATGACATCCGAGAGCCAGAAATGGGACATGGAGCCATCACTCACAAAACATAGCTATCTAACAAATAACTTACAAGTGACAGTGAAATAGTCACTTGCACATTGCAATGATTTAAAATATAGAAAGCTTTAATACTGTTAGCACCTGAAGGTATTTTTTACAATAAATAATTCCATATATACAGAATATATATATATATATATATATATATATATATACTTTTTCTCCTAGACTACAGGCATATACTGTTTTTTTCTTTACTTTTCTGTACTTGGTACAAGGTCTTACTACACAGCTTGCACATGTAGTGATCTTCTGTTTTCAGCCTCCCCAACACTGGGATTACAGTGTAAGCCACCGTGCCCAGACTCGGTGGCTGGCTCAGCATGCCTCAGGGGTGGGGCCAGCATGTCTTGCAGGACCAGGATTGAACCCTAGTCCCTGTGCTTGCCAAAGCAGGCGTTCAGTCTGCTGAGCTATCCTATCAGCCCTCATATACTGTTTTTAAGAATTGAAACCTTCCAATTTACAGTATTTTATAATCAAATAAAGACAATTTTCAGTGTAGTTAGCATTATTATTGAGTCATTTTCCTGTATGTTGACAAATCATTTACATGAAATCTCTAGAGAGAATTGACTACTAGAGTAATCAGTTTTGTCTTATGGAGAAGAATTTGTACAGTCCAGGTGACCTGATTTAAAATATCACATAAGCATGTTGTCCTCTTCCAACACAGGGATCATGATTCTTTTCATAATTGCAAAGAAGTAATACACTAAAGACACATCTCATATTTTTGCGGTTTAAGATTCTATAATATCAGTTAAGAAATCTCATTACTGCATTTCTAATTTTTTGAAAATCTTAATATGGTAAAAAAAAACACCAATGTTATTAATCTCACTTCACTCCTCAATAGAGGAGAGCAAAATGCATTTTAATGGATGCTGATGTAAATACTTAATTTCCTAATGCAAAATATTCTACATGTTCATGCGTATAACAAATCCTTTCAAGAAAAATTCTTAGGATTGAAACCAAATAACTTTGTTGAAGCTGTATTTTATAAGGAAGGATGTAGAAAATGCTTCAAAGGCATGTAATTTAATGGAAATACTATCGTTAATGGTATAGATTGCCAAATGGAGTTCTCTGATCACAAGATGCTGTGTTTACTGCCTTTTCCAGAGTGACTTAATGGATTTTTTAAACCAAGTCTTCAGTTGCATTGCTCTTGTTAAATGGAAAGTTTAATTTTAAGCTTCTCTTGATTTCATTCAGTGGAAATTCTTGTTTGCATAATCCCACAGAATTTCAAACCGTTTTATATGAGTTTCTCTGTGTTTAGTATTGATTGAAGAATTAAAATACATGAAAATGCACGTTTTGACCTTAAGTTTTGTACACCATTTATGTATATAAGTGGAATTAACTTTAGTTAAGCAGCTCCAGACTTCTTCAAACTTTGTAAGAAGTTTGTGAAGATAGTTCATTTTAAAAACTTCAAAATGTTATTTGTACATATTTTTATTTATTCATGGGGCTGGGTAGATATCTCAATAGAATAAGTGCTTGCCTGGCAAGCACAAGGGCCTGAGTTCTATCCCTGGTTCCACCAAAAAAAAAAAAATCAAATGACATTTATTGAATGTCTACTATCTGCCAGATAAAGGATGCAGAATTAAGATTATGCACATATGTGACATTAAGATCACATCTGCATAGATTACTTTTTATTATATGTTTTAAGAAAATGTGCAAACAAAAGTTGCCATTTTATTTTCTTACTATAGTTCACTCATTCTTTAAAAACACAAATGGGATATCAAAACAAAAAGTATGTCTATAACTATATAAAGTACAGAGGAGTTTGAATCCAAATTGCACGTACATTCTTTTTTGTTTCTTTTATGAAACTCAATTAAAATAGTAAAAATAATAAAAATGATAAATATACAAATTGAACATACAACTGGGAAGGGGTCCCAAAAGAATCATCTGCTAAAGGCCATTATACTGTCTTTTTCACTTATCTGAAAAGAAACTGGAAACAGAGAAAGAGAAAGGTAACAAGGAAGATTCTTTTTTTAAAAAATCTAGTACACAATCTATAGGGTCTCACTACACAGTTTGGATTCATAATGATTCTCCTGTTCTCAGTCTCCTAAGCACTGGTATTACAGGAGCATGCCACCACACCCAGTTTCAGTCTGGCAGCCTGGCTATCAAACCCTGGTCCCTGAGTGTGCCTAAGTGGGCACTTTAATCCACTGAACTACCTGGCCAGCCCTGGAACATTCTTTTTTAATAAATTAAGCCACCTTCGTGTCTTACAGAGCTACTGCAGGGTTGCCTGTAGTTACTTATTAGCATCCTTTCCTCCTTTCTCTATATTTCCATTGCAGCAAATGAAGTTCTCTTTTCAGAATTTAAAACTACTTTCTATGTCTTCTCTGCATAATTACATCAGATTTTTTTTCTTTCCAAAGCTTGCACTCTGAAGGCAGCCCCATGATCATGGCTCCAAAAACACTTTTTCTTCAAATTCCTGTTCTGCGTCATTGCTGGAAAATTTTGTTCATCCTCCTGCTCTGTCTTGAAGCCGCCAAGGCCATTCATTTTTCCACTACTCCCTTTTTCTATAACTTCAAGGAAATTATGTTTATTATTATATCTTCCAGAAAATCTATTTAATCTTCCTGTTCAAACATACGAACCTTAATTCAGGTCAATAAATGTTCTTTCTTATTTTATCACACTAAAATCAGAGTACATTGATGTTTTTCCCTTTCAATATGCTTACTATAAACTTTATAAAAGGAAGGATCATATAAAATGTATGCATTTCATTTCTACTTTTAAAAGACATTTTTCTCTATAATAAAGGTTTAAAAATAATGCTGAATAAATTAATGCATGACGCACTTGGTTATTTTACCAAATTTTTTATAAGAAAGTGTAAGCAAACTAATAGTTCCTATATTCAGTTTTTTCTGATTTATGTATAAAATGATAATCTCTATAGTTTTATGCAATACAACTCTAAATTTCATTCTTATTAAACTATATCTTCTATGTTTTTGAGACAACAATTAATTTCTTCTAAATATTCATGCATTGAGAGATAGATATTTATTTAGTTTTCTTTGTTTTTACGGTAATAATTCTTTCTCTTCCCCTCTCTGTTGTTGGCTCTCTCTCTCTCTTTCATTGTTGGAAGCAATTACATACTTTTGTTAGAGAAGATTTCACTAGGTTCGTGCATCACTAATTACATCCATGACTCCACAGCATGATGGTTTTAAAGGTCTTTTTTGAAAAATGCTTCATAGTACTATTGATATTGCTGTTTTAAATTGTTAGTAGTGCTTTTCCCTGTTTAAGAAATCTTTGCAATCTCCAAAGCATAATAATACTTTATTTTGTTCTATAGATATTGCTTTACCATTTTACTTAGCTAAAATTCACCTGGCTTTGAAGTTTTATGTACCCTGGAATGTAGTCTTTAAGATTTCTTCTTACCTATGTAAGGCTATTGGCCTCATGAAGATGCCATATTTTACCAATTTTCTTATAACATCATATCCATCATTATGGTAAATCATATAACTATATGACCATTTTTCAAAGTTATAGCCATTCTGTGAGCATTGACCAAATTGTCAAATTTTGAATTAGCATGATTTAATTAATATTTATTTTAATCATAATATTTAATAATTTTAAGCTTTACATATACTTATTTTGTTATATATAAATTTATACTATTTTACATATCTTTATTAATTTTAGAGTCAGTTGGTCAATTTTCACAACGAATATCCTATAACACTGATTTTCAGTTACTTGAATCTATAGAGTCACCTTGGTGAATCAATATACTTCTGTTTTATTTTTGTATAATCAGTTCAATTTTTACTTGAATGATTGTTATGATTAAAGTTTTAAGGAATATTGAATCACTTTATCATATCTCCACATTCTTATTTGATAAAACACTTTATAAAGTGGGACAAAATTTTCTTTTACTGGTTATAGCAACTTTATTAAATTTACTTATCAACTCTTATATTTTATCTGGACATCCTGTTAGATTTTTCCAGGAATGCAATTGTGTTGTTGATGGGTGACATAAAATGTATGTGCTCCTCTCTGCAACACCCAGCATAGTTTTATGCCCTGTAAATATTTGTATTTTTTCCCTCACTTGGTTCTGCAGGACACAACAAGTAAAATTGATAATGATTAATAAAATTGATAAGGAACTGATTTATTTCTTTCTCAATTTTCAAAAATATTCTATCTTGAAAAAATTTAAATATATAAAAATATGTAAAGAATTACACTTGACTATATTTGACCTCTCAAATTGTCAAGACTTACAATGTTTTCTTGTAAGCAATTCTTTTAATTCTAAATCCTTTTACATTTTAAACTCCATTGTAAAAGTACCAAATTTCACATATTATAAGTATCATTAAAATATAATCAAATATCTTCCATTGCTTTACAGTAAAATGGACTTGTATTTTTACCATTAAATATATTTTGATAAGTGCATGCACCCATGAGACACAAACCTATCTCAAGATATAAATCAACTTCAGCATCCTAGAAATTTCTTCATGAAATATTCCACTCATCCAATGCCCTTACCATAACCCCTCCAGGGGCCACTCCTCCCATTTTCTTCCCATGAATTATCTTTTTCTCTGACAAATGTATAAATATAATCAATGACATTCACTCTCATGTGTATTCTTTCTCTCACCATATGATATGAAATTAAGATGTGGCGGGATTAAGCATCCATTACTTTTTATTAGTGGGAGATTATGAATCTATCAAAACTTATTCATTTTGCTTTCAGGGGGTAATATATCTGGTTCTATGGTTATTATGATAAATGAATTTATGAATGAATTTGTATATATCATTTTGGAAGCATACATTTGATTTTTGGTAGACAGATAGGAGTTAGATTTACTATATTATTGATTAAAATGTATATATACAACATGTTATAGAAAAAGTACATGATTTTACACTGCAAACAAATATGTGTTCTAATTTTTCCAATTATTCAAAAAGATAAGTTTTATAATATGACTTTTCCAACCTTTTAGTTATAGCTCTTCTAGGAAATGTAGTGTTATTTTAGTATAATGTAAAGTTACATTACCTGACTTCTTTTTTTTTTAATATTTTATTTTATTTTTTTGCGGAATGGGGAATTAAACTCAGGCCCTTGCGCTATGCCAGGGAAGCGCATATTCCACTGAGCCATCTCCCCAGCCCACATTACCTGACTTCTTAATGAAACTAAACTTATTTCCATCTGCTGAGTGCACTGTGTAAAACTACACTGTGTATAAAGTTTATATTTTAATTATTGTTCATGTTACCATTGAGGAGGTTGTCATTTTGTCCTCAAATTAACATTTATTTTTATATTTTAGCTAGTGATCCTTTCAGATATATATTCTGTATTTCTTTACTGTCTTACTCTTTTATTTATAATTTGACTATTTTTCAATGTATTTGATTGTTGCAGGGTTTCACTATGAATCTTGGACTTGTGGTGATCTTCCTGCTCTCAGCCTCCCCAGCACTGGGATTATAGGTGTGCACTACTACGCCCTGATCCTGTGGCCCACTCAGCCTGCCCTGTGGGGAGGGGGTGCTGGAAGGACATGTGGTGCCTCAGATCCAGCCATGGTCCCTGAGCTTGCTTAAGCTGGCCTAAGCAGGCACTTTAGTCTGCTGAGCAATCTTGCTGGCCCTGCAATTTGATTTTTGAGAATGACTCCGTTTGCTTTATTTTTCAGTCTACTTTCTTATTTTTTATTTCTTATGTATATTGATTCATATATTTTACCTCAGAAATTTTATCTACTACCATACTAAATTGTTAATTAAAATATAAATTTGCTTGGGTCACAGGATGTCTAATTACCTGCTCAAACATTATTTCTTGGTATATTTGTGATGTTATTTTAAAACTGATTGCTATTGGAGCTGATGGGCCAAATATATCAGACAGCTCTTTGTAACCTATGTGGGCAACTTCTACTCTTAGAAATGTGAGAATACAAACACAATTTATAAGAAGATAGAATTTTTTTCCTCTGATTACGTTAGCAGTCTTTTACTGATCATAGACTAAAGCTTGTATAGGCTGGGTTTTTTGTTGGTAGGCATGTGGACTTGGATTAATTTAAAATATTTTAATTTCCCCATCCCACTATTTACCACATTTGCATTATCTGTCATTTTAAATTGTTACACATTTTAAAGATAATATTTATTTAAACTGAACTATTAGGGTGTTTTTCCCATTTTTTAATTGTATGCAATTATATTCTGTGATCTGGCGTCTTCAGATCAGTGGGAATGTTATCTAGGAGGGAATACCAAGGCTAAACCAAGAAGACACATAATGTTGAACAGCCTAATAATAAGCAATGAAATTGACACAGGATAGAAACAAAGCAAAACAAAAAAACTATCCCGTTAAGAGAGTCCAAGACCTGATAAATTTACTACTACATTCTATGAAAATATAAGAACATTTTATCACCAAAACTCTTCAAACTCTTCAATAAAAATGAGAGGGAAGGACTTGGTGAGATAGCTCAGCAGCCCAAGTGCCTGCTTAGGCAAGCTCAGGGACCCAGGTTCGATTTCAGATACCACATGCTGTGCCAGCCCTGCCAACGGACAGGCTGAGCCATCAAAGAGTCCGGGCGAGGTGGTACACGCCTGTAATCCCAGCACTGGGGAGGCTAAAAACAGGAGGATCACTGTGAGTCCTACCTGCGTAGTGAGATCCTGTACCAAATATATTTAAAAAAATTTAGAGACAATTTAAAATTAGAAGACTGCCAATCCATTTATGGAAGAAAAGCATCACTCTGATTCCAAAACCAAAGACCCAACTAGAAGAACAAAACTAACAAAACTACAATCTCCTTAATAAACATTGATGAAAAAATCTTCAATAAGATTTTAATGAATAAAATGCAAAAAGTCATCAAACATGCTTCTTGACCAAGTAGGTTTTATGATGAAGTAGTTCAAAGATGATGCAAAATGTAGAAATCAATAAATTAATACACCACACAAACAAAAGCAAGAGAAAAAAAACCCTACATTATTATAACATTAGATGCAGAACAGGCCTTTGACAAAAACTGACACTCTTACAGCTTCCAAGATAGGTCAAAGGACTAAGCACTTACTTAGGTAAGTTCAGGGACCAGGGTTTTGTCCCTTGCACCTCATGCCACATTAGTACTGCCTTCGGGCACACTGAGCCAACAATGGAGTCTGGATGAAGGTGGTTCATTTCCTTAATCTCAGCACTAGGGAGGCTGAAAACAGCAGGATCACTATGAGTCCAAGCTGCACAGTGAGATGCTGCACACAGACAGACAGACAGACAGACAGACAGACAGACAGTTGTTACAGTTGTTATTATCATCAGTGGAGCTCAGGTTCTCCCGGCATTGAGGATGGCTTGCAGTTCACTTGAGTTCTATTCCTTATCTTGAGCATCACTTCCTGGGCCTTCAACCTCCAGGACAGCCCAGTTGGGTATTATATATATATACCCATCTCTGACAAAGCTAAACAAGAAAAGGATATAAATGAAGGACCATTTTGTGGTTATATATATATATATATATATATATATATATATATATATATATATTCTAGGTGTATGAATTCAGCAAAATAATCCAGTATAGTCCAATACTCCGTGAATAACTACTATGAAGACAATATGCAATGTATCAATTATTATAACTGTCCTACTAACCTGTTTTGTCCTACTAACCTGTATCTCATTGCTATGTCTTTCTCAATGAAATTAATTAAAAAATAAAATAAAATAAATACAGAAGCAAGATAAAGATAATGTTGTGGTCAGAGTTTACAGGGGAAAAGATTTAATATACAACCCATATTTTATAGGATTATTTTATAATATTCACCAAAAGAGTCAAATGAAGGAAAGAGTGGGAGATTTGTTCACATGCTAGAGACTCAAAGAATCCAGCTGTGGCCGTGGATCTCATGGCAGTGTCATCCATGAGTCCAACTAGAGACCAAGATCCCAAAGCAATGCCTTCTAGGAGTCCAGCTGAAGGCCTGGAGCCCACTACAATGTTTCTTGCAATTCTACATCAAGGATCTGCACTGGGAAGTCCCAAATGTCAGTGGGAGAAGCAAGAATAAAGTCTGCACCAAAGTGATGAAGGATCTGTGCCAGAGGCTGAGCAGTTGGCACAGAACCAGGAAGTGATGCTCAAGATAAGGAATAGAACTCAAGTGAACTGCAAGCCATCCCCAGTGCCGGGAGTACCTGAGCTCCACTGATGATAACAACAACTATAACAACTGAGTTCATTTCAGAAAAATGAACACAAAAAAAGTTTCTCCAGATCTGTTTTTCCCTCCACTTCTGCTTTTTTTTTTCCTGTTGGCAACAATTCTCAATTGGGCCTTCAACCCCCATGACAGCCCAGTTGGGTATTACAAGTTTACCATTAATTAAACCATCACAAATGTCCATTATCATGGCTTGTTTCCAGCATAGTACTAGGAAAATTAGTCAAAGTGATCAGGGATAAGAAAGAAATGAAAAGAATGCCATATAGGTAAATACAATCTTAAATTACTATTTGAAATGGCATGTCATTCATTATAGGAGACTCAAAGAATTTCACAAAAATCTCTTAGAATGGATAATCAACTTCAGCAATGTAGCATGATAAAAAGACAACACATGAGATCAATAGCATTTATGTGGACCAATATGAACTTAACAAGAAAGAAATTATGAAAACAATATCATTTATAGTAGCATCAACAAAAATTACATACCTCAGAATTAACCTAAGTGTATGATCTCTACAAAGAAACCAACAATATTCTCGAGAAGACAATTAAAGAGTACTACAGAAAATGGAAAAATGAGCCCTTTTTTGATATACAAAAGCAATATTGTTAAATGACCGTGCTTCCAAAACTGTTAGGTGGATTACACACAATCCATCAAAATGGTTTGACTTTGAATGACAGTTTTCCTTTGGACTCATTTTTCTGTTTAAATATAATTCTTATAAATATTTGTTTATGCTTTAGCTAATATTTTTTGTCAAGACATTGATGAAATTAAAACATTTTAGCTATTTTTATCTAGCTACTCTTAAATTGTTTTATTTTTTTATTTTTTTATTTATTTGAGAGAGAGAGAGAGAGAGAGAGAGAGAGAGAGAGAGAGAGAGAGAGGAAGGGAAAGAGAGAGACAGGCAAAGAGAGAGA
>NW_004524807.1:2274572-2276405 GCF_000260255.1 Octodon degus
CTGGCATGTGGTGCTGGGGGATTGAACCGCGGTCCCTGATGCTTTGCCAAGCTTGTTCTAAGTAGGTGCCTTAGACCACTGAGCCATCTCTCCAGCCCTCTTAAATTGTTTTAATCAGGAGGGTGGATATACATTTGTATAAAATGACACAAACATAAGAGTTTCCTGTTGGTCCATTTTGTGATTACTCTTATTTTAAATAGGATCCCCTTTTTGTTCAGAGGTGTTTGGATGTTTGATGAATATGATGATGGCTAGCTAAGAAAATTAGCTAGGATTACATACCTTTTTCAATTATATCTTCAATGTAGTCATTTCAATGAGATGATCTCCATGGTTCCCATCTTTTCAAAAGATCACTGTAGTCTTATTTGATTGGTTAAAACTGTTTCCATATTCTTTTATGTATGATTTCTAAAAAGAGAATGTGGTAGAAATATTTTTTCTTCTTCTTTGTTTCACATTAGCATCAAGAAGAATACTAATCCACATCGTTTAATTTCCCTATAGTTAATTCAAAGAGGATACCTTTTGCTTTGAGCAATGAAGAGACAGAGAGAGGGACAGAAACAAAGTAGAAATACTGTGATTTAGGGGTCGGGGAGTTGGCTCAGTGGAATAAGTGCTTCCCTGGCAAGCGCAAGGGCCTGAGTTCAATCCCCAGTTCCAAAAAAAAAAAAAAAAAAAAAAAGAAATACTGTGATTTCTCTCCCTTCTGTGTATTTTCTTATGTATCAAGGAACTGAAAGAGTTTCATTTGTGAATTTTTAACTAAGTATTACTGAAATGTTGCATTACATGCTTCAAAAATTGAACATAAATAATTTTGGTCAAATTCTAAATGTTTAGGCATTTTAAATAAGTTAGTAGAATAAAAGATACACTACCAAAAATTTCCACATTTTACTTTCCAGATATCACTCTATTGTAATCTTATATCATATTTTATTAACACAAAAAGGCTACCGATTTCCTTCAGAGATGGCAGATATAGACTTTGACTAAATTGTCTTTAATTTTTTTAATTTTAATTTTTGCTTTTTGCAACATATGTATTTGGTACAGAGTCTCACTACACAGTTCTGATTTGTAGCTGAGTCTGAGCTCAGACTCCCCAGTGCTGGGATTATAGGTGTGCTCAACCATGCCCAGTCTTATCACCAGCTGAGTGTGCCCAGGAGCTGGGCCTATGGGACATTCAGTGCTGGGGATCGAATCTCAGTCCCTGTGCCTCCCTAAGCAAGTGTTAGTTCACCTAACTATCTTGGCAGCCCTAAGCTGACCTTAAATAAAATTAACCTGAAGTTCACCAAACGAGTGATTATGTCAAATATTGAATAAATACAGGCTTACCACCTTAAGTCATATAGATAGCACATCTGGCATCTTAAGAAGTTCCAACAGTCTAAAAACATAGCTATTCAAATTAATGAAAAACATAATATTCTCACTATGGATAATGTGGAATACCATCTGGAAGTGTATGTTAATCATTTCTATCATACACCAAGTTGGCCTTAGATATATGCAAAGAATCTTGTATACTCCTACAAAAGATGTTTTCAGAAGCAGTTTTTCTGGCTATTACATTGTTTACTAATTTAATGGCTTTAATAAAAAAATATGTTGAAATGTTCTGGAAATTGATGCAAATACAAGTTTAATATTAGACATTCATTCTTTATTTGGATACTCTTCTATACTTTTGAGACTTCTAGGTCATGTTTCGTTTGAAAATATTTACTATGGGGGCTGGGGAGATGGCTCAGTAGAATAAGCGCTTCCCTGGCAAGCATATGGGCCTGAGTTCAATCCTCTGTTCCACAAAAAAAA
>NW_004524807.1:2277411-2282819 GCF_000260255.1 Octodon degus
ACTCTATAAACATTTGAATAATTTTAGCACTTATATACAATTATTTCTGTACAATATATTACATCCTGTATTTAGAAATACTGTGCACTAAAATATAAAGATATTTAGGAAAGATAGTCTTATGCGCTGAAGATGTGTAGAACTATGAGATCAGAGCACTGAATAAAATAACAAAAAAATAAATATGTAACACATTACATTTTACTTTTAAGAAGCGAAGAGCCTAAATTAATGAGACGTTGAGGAAAAAAATAATCCTGATGAATTGCTGAGAGAAGGAAATATAAAAATACATAAATTAGCAACACATACTTCATGTATTTCGTACTGGGTCTATAGGGTCTCACTACGCAGATTGGACTTGTAGTGATCCTCCTGTTTTCAGTCTTCCAAATGTTGGGATTACAGACTCTCGCCACCATGCCTAGTCTCAGTCTCCATGTCAGCATGCTCTGCGGTTGTGGTGGGGTTGGGGGGAAGTACAGTACAGCACACCAGGGATCAAATCCCGATCCCTGCACCTAGTAGGTGCTTTAATCCGCCGAGCTATCTGGCCATCCCTGAAACATGTACTTTGGAGAGAGAGAGGATGTAGTCTTGGAAGGCCTGTATCTCATTGATGCTTTCCATTTTTTAAATAAACATGTATTTTATTTAGCTGCTAGGATTAAAATCACAGAACACATCCAAGAAACTTTTTTTTATTCTTATCATCATTTAGTCATTGTCATCAAACATGTTTCTATATTGTCTCATGGTGATAGACTTTGTTTTAAGGTATTCTCACATAGAGAGAGATAGGTAATTTAATAAATGGGGCCTGAAAAACTGGCATTGCACATGTCAAAGGCTAAAAATACACCCATGCTTACCACCATGCACAAAACTAAAATAAAAATGGATCAAAGTTTTAAATATTATGCAGCAGTGGGTTTTGATCCCTCACCTGCCATTCTGGCCCCTTTCCTGGGACATGTTGAGATGGTGATTGAGACTAGGCATAATTGCACACACCTGTAATCCTAGTTATTGGGAGACTGAAAACAGGCGGATCACTATGAGTCCTACCTACCTAGTGAGAACCTGAACACCCTGTAGACCTTGTCCTAAACTACAAAACTTAATTAATTAATTGAAATAGTTTTATACATTAAAACTGTAACACTAAATCTTCTAGAGGAGAAAGTGAGTAGAAATCTTAAGGACATAGAGGTAGGTAGTTTATGAGCAAAAAATCAATCTGCATGAGAATTACTTCAATGAATCAATAATTTGGACCTCATCTTTTTGAAAAGTTCCTGCATATTAAAAGAAATCACCAATAGAGTAAAAAGAAAAACCCATGAACTGGGAAAAATTATAGCTGACTGTCCTTCTGACAAAGGCCTTCTATCTAGAACATATAAAGAATAAAAAAAACCGAGACTTCAAAAATTAAATGGCTCAACTCAAAAATGGGCATCGGAGATGAACATACACTCTTCAGATAAAGAAATACAAATGGCAAGCAAATATATGAAAAAAAGTTCAATATCATTGGTCATTTGAGAAATGCAAAATGAAACAACACTGAGATTCCATCTCATGCAAGAAGAAGTGGCTATCATCAAGAAGTCAACCAATAACAAATGCTGAAGGGACTGTGGGGAACAAAGAACCCTTCTCCACTGTTGGTGAGAGTGCAGACTGGTACAACCGCAATGGAAATCAATGTGGAGATTCCTGCAAAAGCTAGGAGTGGAGGTCCTAGTCAAGCCAGCTATTGCTCTCATAGGCATTTTCCAAAAGAACTGAAATCATCCTTCCATAGCAATATCTTTGCACCCATGTTCACAGCAGCACGGTGTGTCACAGCTAAATCTTGGAAGCAACGTAAATGCCCATCAACTGAGGAATGGATAAAGAAAATGTGATATTTTTACCCAATGCAGTATTACTCAGCTATAAGAAAAGATACATTTGAGGCTTTTGTAGACAAATGGATGCAACTATGCACTGTATTGGTATGTAAAATAAACCAGACCCGGGTGTGAAAACATCATATTGACTCTCTAGTATGAGAACCTGAAAAAGTAAATAAAACCTGAAAATTACAATAAAGAGTGTAAAAAGAAAAGAATTTGTTCAATGGGAAGGAAAAACTGGGATAAAAAAGAACAAAAGAAAGAAGGGAAAATATATATTTCTGTATATATCCAGGATAATTTGGATAATTGTACTGCCTATTTCTGTTGGTTTTTTGAAAAAGAGCAATTAATGCTTATTTTTTTCCATTTATTCTTTTTTTCTTTTTAATTCCTTATTAAAAAAGAGATAGGTAAAGGTGCTCATCACAGGAATATTGCAAAGTATATTGGACAAAGGCCAATGAACACCGTGGCTACATATTATTCAGGTAGAGAAAGCAGAGCTGAGGAGACCAGGCAAAATAATAGGGAATTCATTCTGTAAGAGAAAATAGTCTCAAGGAATATTGCAAAAAGAAGCTAATGTATCCAGGTAAGGTCCAGAAAAGACAGAAAAAAGGAGAAGATTCCTTTACAATCTCATTATATTTCAGCTGTAAGTGCCACTCTATCTAAGTATGGTAACTGTAACCAAATATGTATATTGCTTCTTAGAGGTGGACGCCATTTTTTTCAACATGCTTTTGAAATGTCTTCCTCAAGTCCTCAAAAACAGACTGCTGTTAGCTGCTGAACATGGTATTTTTCTGCATTTTCTTATATTGCTTATATTGCTAGGATGATCACTGCACAAGGCATTGCTTCATTAGTGTTCCTGGAAAAGGCTTTCATGCGACATGATCTTGACTAATTATCGTTATTCCCTAGCATTGCTCTTATTCAACCAGTAGATACAATATCCTTTCTTTGAAAGTCATGGAAATAAGATGCAATCTGCAGAGTCCAAGTTTTCCTATTCCCCATTGCCTACACAGAACCCAAGTACAGGCAGAAAACATGAACCTCACAAAGACAGAAAGGAACAAGGGACAGAAGGGTATGCTACAGCAAGGCAGAAGGAGGGGGAAGAGAGGACAAAAGAAATGTTGAGATGTGAAAGATATAAGATGTGAACAGTGAATTTTAGAAAACTATTTCTGAAATGAATATATAACATGAGATTAATAATAGATTGCACATTGTAAAAATTTATTTACAAACTTAAATGAATACAACAATAAAAATTGTCTAAAATAAACATAAAGAGTTTACAGATCAATCATATAATAGTTCACTTTGTGCTAAAATCAAGAAACTTATATTCATTTAATTAGAATTCTCTAAGTAAAACAAAGTAGGTAATAAATATTTAAAGATTTAAAGTTTCTGAATTTAGTTAAAATTATAGCACCACAGTTCCAAGATAAATAAACCTTTTACAAAAGAAATATTAATAAAATCATACCAAGATAAAAATGAAATTGTCCAAAACTAATTGTAAAAAAATACAATCATTAAAGTATATACAAAGAAAAATATTAGCTATGGAAGAACAAAATTAAATATTATCTTATTCCACATTTCAATATTTGTCAATAATTTTTAATTTGCTATATAATTATTTTCAATAAAGTTAATAATGAGTTAAAAAGTAAAATACTAAAATAAAATAAAATAAAAATTGAATTAGGCATTTTCTGAAATTGACATAGTGCTTAAAAATAAAAAGTAAAAAATAAATATTTGAAAATAATAAAAATAAAAATAAAAAAGAGAGGGAGAGAAAAGGGAGGGCAGTGCTGAAAGGGACTAAGGAAGGGTAAGAGAATGGGAAGAGAAGAGGATAAGAAAAGAGAAGAAATGAAGAGGATTAGGAGAGGAAGGGAGAGAAGCACAGGGGAGGAAGAGGAGAGAATGAAGCTAAAGCAGATGTTGGCAACAATGGTCCCCTCTTCCTAAAATTCCAAATCTTCCCCAAATCCAATACTTTCTTCCTTGATATATAAAATATCATTAATATTCCAATAAATTTTCTTTTTATGTATAGCTAATTTATTTGGGTATCTTTGACTTGAATCCAAAAAACTTCAAAAATCTCAAGTTAAATTTCCTTAGTTTTGTGTGTAAATTCCACATCCCAGAGCAGATCAATATTGCATTGTAGTAATGGTGAAGACTCTACTGTCACTATTAAGAAAAAACACACAAGTAAACTAACAATAAAAGCAAAACATACAATCCTAACAGAAAGGCACAAGTTAGAATACAAATGAGAAGTTTCTAGTTAGACTTCTTATTAAATATAAGCTCTGGACTTTAGGGAATTCTTGTCTCTAAGTGGTCCTCAGGAGAAAACAGCTGGAGGATTTAGAAAATAAAGACAACAGACAATGGCTGCAGTCGGGTGGTAGCCCATGCCTGATCGGTAAGGACCCCTGAACAGCAGTAGGAGCCTTTTTCATTCCTTTGCAAAGTTAGTATCACTGGACACAAGTGATACTAGTGGCTAATACCAAAGTTGACCTGGAAGGATGTTTTCCTTAATACTGAGGCTGCTTAACTATTTTAAGAACTCTGGTTTGTTCTACTCTCATACATATGACCATGTTTTTCAATCTCAGCAGCTCCCAGCACTGGACCCTGCTTTACATAGACTCATTCCTAATCCTTTGTGATAGGAAGAAGGTTTTTATACATCCCCAATTGATTTATTTCATAACTCACATTCAGCATTAGCCAGTTTCCCACAACCTTCCTCAAAAAGAACTGCAGGGTGTTAGGATAGATATACAGCTACTTTGCCTTAGTTCATTGAAAATAAAAGTTTGTGCTAATATTGTATAGACGAGATATCATGTCTTCATTTTGTCCTTTGAATAAACAATGAAGAAAACAATATGCAATGTATTAATTATTGTAACCATCCTACTAACTTGTTTTGAAACTGTTTCATTGCAATTGCAACTATATTTCTCATTAAAATGAATAAAAAATTAGCAGATCATTTATGAAATATTATACTGCTTTACGTTATAAGACTGACAAGCTTATTTATAACTCAAATGAAGCATGACATCCTTGGTTTATGTCCACCAACCAAATCACAGACCTGTAGCACACTCCAGAGCTCTCGCTTTATGCACCATGGGTGTCTGAAGTGCCACATAACTACTGACAAAGGACAGCTCAGTTCCATTGCAGACAGTGGAGGGGAATATCTGGCAATATTATTTGTTGCTGATTACCACATTCCTCTGCTTTCTGCAGAAAACCACTATTATCAAAATGCTAATGCTATATTTTACTAACTGTAGGCTCACATAAATTTACATGTTACTTCATACTGGCCTAATCTAGAAATTTCTTTTTTTTTTCAAAGTTTTATTGATAAACAGATAGCAATGAGACAGTTTCAAATCAAATCGGAAGTACAGTTTCAACAAATAATACACTGCATATATT
>NW_004524807.1:2290197-2343762 GCF_000260255.1 Octodon degus
TCTTTGCTTTTGAGCGGTTTCTTTCTCTTTCACAAGATCTATTGTAAGTTTCATATTTTACTTACTCTTTCAGTTTCTTACACTAGGGAGAAAATTTGATGTTTATACATGTGTCTCTGATTTATTTCACTTTTGAGTATAGTTTCTGGTTGCATTCATTTACCTATAAAAGCCTGAAGTTTAAAGTAATACTCCATTGTATAAAAGTATCACCTTTTCTATCCATTCCTCAGCTGATAGGCATTTGAGCTGTTTACAAGATTTAGGTATGACTTCTTTGGAAAATTTATACAAAAATGTAACAGCAAAACTAAATGTTGAAATTTATTATGTACATGGTTACTATTGCACTTTATTTAATTTACTTTGTTTCTCTTTTTAAAATTTTTATTTATTTATGTGTGTGTGTGTGTGTGTGTGTGTGTGTGTGTGTGGCCAGCTCAGCCCACGAGGGGTCAGGGCTGGCTGGCATGTGGTTCTGGGGGATTGAACCATGGTCCATGTGCTTTGCTAAGCTTGTTCTAAGTAGGTGCTTTAGACCACTCACCAGCCCATGCCCTTTGTTTCTAAGTATGTATTAAAACAAACTAAGATGTTGTTTAATAAGAAAAATTTTCTCAGATACGCATATATTTTCTTTTGATCTGAATAGTTAAGAATAGTGATTTGAATATCCAATAATTCTTTCAAGAAAAAAATGTGTAAAAAGCATAAATGTATGACACTGATAAATAGAAGATAAGTGTATCTTCACATGCTCACCTTTTACTAAGGGAAAAGACACAAAACATGGTACAGGTTGAGCAAGAGCTCTGATCAGACATTGCATGGTATAGTGGTGCAAGTGAGTAAACCCTCAGCTCTCTGGAGACTGAGGCATGAGGATCACTTTCCGTTCAAGGTTAGCCTGGGATATACGAGCTACAATGTGACTTCGAGATCAGCCTAAACTATTTAGTGAGTTCTTGTTAAAAACAACCTGAGCAAAACAAACAATTGTACACAACAAAACAAGAGAAAACAAACAAAAATTGGTGTATTATTACATAACATACTACTTTCAAGAGATAATTGAGAATGTTTTCTTAAGGAGGGTAAATTAATAGAACAATGTGATGATGACTAATATGAGCATATCAGCTGGAAATCTTTCTACTTGAAGATACTGAAACAGTACTACATAAACATTTCCTGAACCAATGACAACATATTTATTTAAACTTGACTTTCTAGGTAGAATATTAATGAATTTCATTCAAAACATAAAGATCCACATAATAGTTTTTCTATGAAGCAGTTCTATGACACGGAGAACTGTAACCTTATTAATTCTCTCAATGTTGTTAGCACATAAGACAGTGTTTCAAGAATATGCAATTCTTATGTATTTAGTAATATAAATTAGGAAGTTATATGGAATATGTACTTAATACTGAAGACACTATTTAGCTAAATACTACAGATGCAAATTATATATTCTGGTAATTAAAAAGCGTCTAATTTTCAGAAATTATCAACATGTCATCAAATTTATATATCTGTGAAGCAAAACTTGGAAAAAATTGTATATGATAAAACAAAAACCTTAAAATGATAACTCATTAAAAGTTTATTCTAAATAATGTTTTTTAAAAATTTTATTTATTTATTTGTGTGTGGGGGACAGCTCACCTTACCTGGGGGCGGGGCTGCCTGGCATGTGGTGCTGGGGGATTGAACCATGGTCACTGTGCTTTGCTAAGCTTGTTCTAAGTAGGTGCTTTAGACCACTGAGCCATCTCACCAGCTCCATCTAAATAATGTTTTAATAGTCAGCGTTCTGTTGTGAATACTCACAGGTCTCAGAGGAAGAGATGATGAAGGATGAAAGATATATTCTCATAGGAAAACAGGAAAAGGCAAGTGTAGTTGATAAAATTAGAAATATAAAGTAAATGCTTTTTACTCCACCAAAACAAAGAAGATAACAAGATCTTCATAAAAAGTAGTATGACTATTAAAAAAGAAGCCATAAAGTAGTAATATTCTTCTTTGCGGCTGGAGTTCCACAAGAGTAATTTTATTGTAGTGAAAATAAAGCAATTCAGCAGATATGATAAACAAATAAAATACTATCAGATACTAATATAATTGGAGATTATTAAAATTCTATATAACACAAATATGTCTTGAGGAAAATATATTGATTATAATGATTTATTTGCAAATGTTGTCAATGTGAACAAAAACTAAATACTTTGGTTAAAAGACATTAATTCTTTTCAAATGATGCATTTTTATAATAGAACATAAATAATTAATATACCTTTATAGTAATAATCAATGCCATTAATAAGAATGATGAATAGTAAAAAAATGAATTTAAAAGAAAAACAGAACTTACCAACTGATAATACTACATCAAAATAAAATAGGATATGAATATCACCAAAATGTTGAAATTTAAATGAAGATATTAGGTGATTTGCTTTTTGTAAAGTACTGCTTACTTTGATAAGAAATGTTTTGTATTACCTTGTTTCCTATACTTTTCTAAATATTGCTCTGCAACACTAAGAAGTTTAAAAGAATATCCCAAAATTTTAAACATCATGTGAATATCTGTACAGAGACAATACAATTTTACTAGTGTATAGATATTTTGATATGTAGAACTCCAATTATTCTTCTCTGGTGAACTCTGAAACTCATGATCTAGTGTAGCTGAAATTCTCTTTTGAACTGGCTTCCAATTTTCTTTTATTGTATTTTTCTTTACATCTTAATTTCCTGTTGCCTGTCACACATTTGTCTATTGTAAGCCATACTTGGTTATATTAATACAATAGTTACTGCTGTAAGAAATTGTTTCTATTTAACTAAATTTTAAATGTGTCACATGCCAAAAGAAAACAATACAACAAATCCTAATAACCTTTGCCAGTTTTAACAGGAGAGAATTTACTTTATCTCCTGGGTGAAACTCTTTATTGGGTAAGGTTACAGGGGGGAGGGAGATGTGTTGTTGCCATGAGATTTTGAAGTTCAAGTGCAATCACTGAAAATCATTCTAGGAAGAAGCTGGAAATGAGACCTCATTTTCAATCTTTCAAGTTTTTGCAGAAAATACATATACATGATATGTTCAGTGAAATTAGTGTTCTAGAGAAAATGAGGAAAGAAGGCAATATTGTCTTTTGTTTGGTGTTTTCTTGTTCTCTAAATTACTCACAAAGTCACTGAGCAATGGCAGGGAAGCCAATGCAGGAAAAGCAGTTGCAAATGCCCAGTCTATGACGAGAAGTGATCAACCACCCTTCCTCAAATTTCAGAGGTTAAGTACGTTTCCAAATGACATCTACTTCACTTTAATGAGAGTGATTTCACATTCTCTTAATCTGTATTCACATTAAAGGACAATGATTTCCTAAACAATATTGTAAGATTTGTTTTTCTTCGGTTTGATTTGCAGCTGATCTGTCCCAGGTACTTATTATGTGTTAATAACAACTTTTTCCATTAGCTCGATTCTGTCATCCTAGAAGTTGAGACTTACATTCTGTTCCTAGAAAATTGTTTGTCTGCTTTTTGGTTTATCAACAAAATGTCAGCTGGAACTATGTGCTCCCCAATATTTCAGTTGCACTAGACCTCTGCTCATGTTGTAATCAGGCAATAGATTTTATGCTCAATGTGACACTAGAAGAGTTAACTTCATAGTAAGCCCAATTACAAAAGAATCCTTTAGTAAGTAGAAACAGACTCTTTAAATGCTGTTCTGTGGTGGCCAATAAATATTTGTTGCATGACATTTGAGTTGCAGGAATCGGTTTTTCTACATCAAATCCAGTCTTCCCTGGTCTATAGTTACCAGGGCTGGCAGGAGATGGATTCTGAGTCATTGTGGAAAGGGGAACTTCTGCTCCTCCTTGCAAACAAATGAGAATCCTAAAGGTCTCAGGGAAGGTCCTCAGTACTTTAGTCCATTATAGTTACTTGGGAACGCAAGGGTAGATTTCACTGCCTGTGCACCCATTTCTTCTTTGTTGCAGTCATCTCTATAGTTCTTAAAACAGAGCATGGGTATATGGTTGTGATGAAACTGGTCAGCCCCGGTCCCTTTGGTTTCATGGAATATAACCATGGAGTCCTGATCTTTGCTTCAAGCACGTCTTTCACTCCCTGCCCACTACTGTGGCTCTAGCTTTTGAAAAAGCTTAAATTGCTAATCTCTTCAAGGAAACTCTACACTTGGAAAGCTAGACTCAAGGCAGTATTCTCTCTCCAGATCTCAAACAACTGAGAACAAATGACAATTGCTATTTTGATGATCTTTTTGCACTATTAAAAAAATTTGGGTATTTAAAAAAATTTCTGACCACAATGTTTGAGGTTTATTCCATTAGTTTTGTAACTCATTCATTATTCCTCAAGAAAACATGATCTGCTAACTGTCCTTGAGCTCATACACTTCCCATATTCCCTCAGGAAATTGCTACAGTAAAAATGTTTCCTTACAGTTGAGGAATCTTACAAAGAATCTACTTTTCTCAATATTTACTTTCTCAAATTCTTTCTTCAAAATAGGTTATTATAAAATCAAACCTCATTATGACCACTTTCTATACTTGTCTTCCTGGTGGTCTTTAATTTTTATTTTTAATTTCTTTTTATGCATGTGGTATAGGGTCTCACTACTAAGCTCAGACTCATAGTAATCCTCTTATCTCAGCCTGCCTGGTGCTGGGATTGCAGGCATGCACCACCATACCAGGTCTCGGTGGTCAGCTTATTATGGAAGAAGTATTAGAGAACATTGTAGTGATTGCCTTCCTTTGAAATATAGGACACAGGTCTAAGTGTGCTACACCTTATGTATGAAATATATTTGGTTCAAAATGAAAAAAATAATAAATGTAAGGTTTTTTACTTAAGTCTGAAAAAAGTTGATATTTTTCAACATAATGAAGATGAATTTGTTCTACATTTTATATGATACTAACACCTTTACTAAATGCTGCTCTTATATACATGAATGAAGAAACAGATCCAATTTTTCAAGTAATGGTAATGAAAGCCAGATACTTTCAGAGAGAATAAACATCTGTTTTAACTGATTTCATGTTGAATTCTTCTCAAACATGAAGTTCACAGCCTTACCTGAATTGATCTGTGCATGCAGGCATGGTACAGTTACACTTTTTTAATTATACCCTACAACTCCCAACTCACTGAGGAGAGAACAGTTGGCAATCATAATATAGACACATTGTGGTCTGTCCCCTCAAGAGAAAGGCGAATTCATAAAGAAGACATAATTATTTCCAGACATAATAAGAAAGGATGGGATGTAGTTCATTAACGCATTCTAACTGAGAAAACGGGATGGATAACAGAGGGTGCATAATTAGTGATACTAAATCCTTCATCCTTAATATTATTAAGTGAAAAGATTCAAGATGCATAACTTGTCTAATACATGTAGATAGCTAAGTAGATTGATTGGTAGGTGTACATGATGCCGAATGAATCAACCTGAATTAAAATCTTGGCTTCAAATGGAAAGATACTCCCTGCTCCTGAATAGCAAGAATGAACATTGTAAAGATGGCTATATTCCCAAAATTGTTGTACAGATTTAATGCAATTCCTATCAAAATAACACCAACATACCTCACAGACCTAGAGAAATCATTTTTAAAATTTATTTGGAACTAGAAAAGACCTAGAATACCAAAGGCAACAATGAAAGGCAGGAGGCATTAAAATTCCTGACTTGAAATTATACTACAAAACTACTTTGATAAAATCAGCATGGTATTGGCAACAAAATAGACCTGAGGATCAATGGAACAAATGAGAAGATACAGAAGCCTCTACAAACGTGCTCAGCCACCTTACCTTTGAAAGAGGGGCCAAACATGCTTATGGGAAGAAAGATAGCCTCTTTAACAAATGGTGCCGAAAAAACTTGCTCTCTATATGCTGAAAACTAAAACTTGACCCAGGTCTATCACCATGCCTAAGCTAAAGTGAAAATGGATGAAAAATCTAAACATTAAAACAGAAACACTAAATCTTCTTTAAGAGAAAGTATAAGGAACTCTTGAAGACATAGGGGTAAGCAAAGAGTTCATGAACAAAAAACAAATTGCACAGGTAATACTTGAAAGAATTAATAACTGGAACCTCCTCTTATTGAGCAGTTTTTCAAGGTCAAAAGAAATTACTAAAAGAGTGAAAAGACAACCTACAAATTTGCAAGAAATCTTAACTAATAAGCACTCACACAAACACTTAGACTGCTCTCTAGAATTTATAAAGAAATGAAAAACACTAGGGCCCCAAAATTTAATGACCCAATCAAGAAATGGGCATCTGAGATGAACACACATTTCTCAAAGGACGAAATTATAGAAGCGAATAAATATATGAAAAAATGCTATACATCACTAGCCATCCATGAAATACAAATTAAAACAACACTGAGACTGTGGTTCCACAAAAAAAAAAAAAAAAAAAAAAAAAAAAAAAAAAAAAAAAAAAAAAAAAAAAACAGAAACACTGAGATATCATCTCACCCCAGTAAGAATGGCTATCATAAAGAAATCAACCAACAACAAATGCTGAAGAGTCTGTAGAGAAAAAGGATCCCTTTTTCACTACTGGTGGAATGTAGACTGGTGCAACTGTTATGAAAATCAATGTAGAGACTCCTTCAAAAACTAGGACTGGAAATCCCATTCAAACCAGGTATCACCCTACTGGGAATTTTCCCAGCAGAACTGAAAACATTATATCACAGTGATATATGTGAACTTATGATTATAGCAGCACAATTTGTGTTAGCCAAATCTTGGAAATAAGCAAGATGCCTGCCACCTGAGGAAAAAAGATGTGGTATTTTTACCACAATAGAGTATAACTCAGCTATAAAGGATGAAAAACTTGAAGCTTTTATATTTAAGTGGATATCACTTGAAGGTATACTCATAGTGAAATAATCCAGACCCACATGTGTAAATATTGTATAGTCTCCCTAGTGTAAGAACTCAAAAGAAGAAATAAAAAGAGAAAGTTATAACACAACTAAAAGGAAAGTGAGAACTTAAGGATTAAACAAGGAAGCGAGGGCAAGGAGAAAAGCTAGGAAACATGACAAGGGCAAAACTATACATTTATATGCACAAGATGGTTAAGGCAATGATCCTGAGAATCTTCAGCAAATTTTTGAAACTAGCAGTTAATTGGTAGGATTCTCACCCTCACTAACTATATATTCTGATACCTGTGAACTAAGAGACTGCACTGAAGATAGCAATGTGTAATACTAGGGTCATACTTGGAATGCCTGTCATTCTGGACTTTCAAATATATACTGCTTCTAATGTCATATCAATTACTGCTATACTGTCTCTCAAGTAAATGTTTGTTTTTAAAAAGGGGAATAGTGAAAACAAGAGATGAGAAAAAAATTGTCATAGGACTGCCCTGCTATAATGCTGTATATGGTTAGATTTCTAAATTTTTGTGTAAAAATATGTAATTGTTTATTCCTATTTTTTAATGTTTTTCTTTTTTTCCTTCACATTTGTAGGGAGCTGATGTTTCACATATCAATGCTTAATACAAAATACCTGTTTCATTTATGTCTAAGATGTTTGCTATTCAGACAGATAGTGAGGTTAAGCTCAGCTGCCTATGTAATAGGGTACTGATATCTTTTAGCTTCTCTTCTGGTTAGTTAACAACCTAAGTTTGCAGACCAAAAATTAGCGAAAAACAAGGGCTGCAAGGACAGCCAACATTTTGACCCTAGCCTTTCAAGGTCAGTGAGGACTCAGGGCATAAGTGAACTGGTACTATAATATCGTATAGCTCAGTTGTGTCCCGAATTTTCTGATTAAGGAGATTATGGAGCCACAGCAGAAAGTCACTGATGATGTAGAGTGTGCCTAAGGAGAGTCACATGGAGAGAAAACTTTCTCTCAGGCTTTCACAGAGAGCAAATTGTTCAAGCAATGGAAGACACTGACAAAGGATCTAAAACTGCAGTACAGGGTTTCAGGGTAAATCCTGAGGGGATTTGATTGGCCTTGGCAGATACAAAAGTTACACTTCTTGTTACATAGGTCTTGCTTTATCTTGGTCTTAACCATCCAACAGAAAAGTATAAACATGAGGTATAAAAAGTAAAGCCATATTAATACACTGAGCTGTGAAAGTCTCAAGTGAACAACTTCTGATTTTGCCAGTCCTACGGATAACCCACTAGTATTATGGAGTTTTGGACTATATTGGATTATTTTGCTGAATTCATGCACCTACAATATTCAAATGACAATGGAATACCCATCTCTGACAAAACTAAACAAAAAGTGACATACAAATGAAGGACTATTTTGTATCTGTATATCCAAAATAGTTAGGATAGATATACAACTACTTTTTTTTTAATTCAGTGAGAAGGAAGATTTATACTAATAGTGTTTGGACAGGATGTCATGTCTGACTCTATGAATAACCACTATGAAGACAACAATATGCAATGTATTATTTAAACTACCCTACTAATTGGTTTTGAAAATGTCTCATTGCTATTTGTTTCTCAAGAAATCAAAAATAAAATCTTGGCTCCACATATCTTAAATTACATCATATACAGTAAATACAGCATCTTAATAATTTAATTATTTCTCAACAAGTGGGCAAATTAGAATTTTTATTTCACTGGGGAATTACATGATAAAATTTTATAATTAATCTTTATTATAATTCTTAGCACAAAGTATATAGTCAATAAATTTTAATTATTATTATCAATCATATAACATATGAGTTTCATTCATAAATGAGTTTACAGAAAGAATGAATTTCATTTTCAAACAATATATTTTGGATAGTTCGATAAATACCAATAAACAAAATGATTCTTTCAGAATAAATTAAAATTAAATAATGAAGAGCTTAATTTACACTAAATTGGTACTTTGTTGTTTATCTGTCTTATTTCCTAAAACAGTTTTTCAAAAATGAATTATATTACTGAAATTACCAATATTTTAAGTAAATATTTAAAAAATTGATTAAAACCAAAAAATAATAGGGATTATTCTTTTTCAAATCTCACTTTCAAATTTCAGTTGATAAAATTTCCAGCTTGTTTGAATTCACTTGGTTTTTTGTTTGTTTGTTGACTTTGTGCTTGCTAGGCATGTGCTTATGTTGCTGAGCTATACCTCCAAACTCATGAACTTGTTTTTTAATAGAACATTCTACTTTTCAGTCCAGTGAAAGAGACTTTAAGCAAATTTATTTTCACAATATCTGCATGACATAAAAGAACAAAGTTTTAAAAAATGGTTGTGGTACTGTTCTTCAAAGAAAATATTGTTTCATTAACTCACTTCCTATTTCCAATAATTTCCCAAGTGCTTAATTTCTCCACAGATTTTATGTTGTTGAAGAGAAGAACCACAACTGTTTTCAACAAAGTACCACAGCAATTGGGCAGTTGTGTGCTGTAAAATAAATAAATGGTGAATGATTGGTAAGTACATTGATGATTAGCAAGGGTGTGGTCTCTTATTAGGCGTTTTGTATTAATCTGCATATTTATAGTCTATATTCAAGGGGCTTGGGAGATGGCTCAGTGGAATAAGCGCTTCCCTGGCAAGTGCAAGGTCCTAGTTCAATTCCTGATTCTGAAAAAAAAATAAATGAAATAAAATATAGTCTATATTCATTCAGTCCATTTCATTGTCCATTGCAGGATGTAGTGACCTCCAGCAGAAGAAAAGCTAATCATGAACTAGGTGTGACTCAATTAGTTGAGTTCACATTTAATGTGATTTTTCATTCTAGAAATATAGTGTTTTAATTAACCAAATTGATACTGAAAATCCCTGCTTTGATTGTCTAGAAACATTTCAGGGCTTTTTTTTTTTTTTTTTTTTTTTTGAAGCTAGTATGAAGTACTGTCATATATCTTGGAAATCTTTATAATTCTCTGCCTCCTAAATGCTTAGAAATCTTATTAATTTTACTTTGTTTCTTTAAAAATTCTTACTACTCCTAATTTGAAAAACAGAAATAAAAATTGGAAGGTTAACTTTTCCCATTTCTGTATTGCTCATTAAGTAAATCTCAGTTTCATATTGCCCTATAGAAAGGAAGGTTCCTTCATCTATTTTTCTATAAAGAATTCAAATAAAAGTAAAACAGAAGATAAATACTCAATGTACCTGTAATATTTATAAAGTTTGTTGAAAGTAAGTTTATGTAGAAACTATCAGAGAAGAACTGTAAGTAGAAGAAAATGTATGCTAAAGGGAGACATTAATAAATATCTAAACTAAATCAGAAGATTCAGAGAGAGAGAGAGAGAGAGAGAGAGAGAGAGAGAGAGAGACAGACAGAGAGACAGAGAGACAGAGAGACAGAGAAGGGAGAAAGGGAAGGAAGGCAGGAGGGAGGGAAAGAGAAAAGTAGGGCGAGGGAGAAGGAGGAAGTTCATTCACTTCACTATATTTGCAGCAAGTAGGCTGATTTTGTTGTAATTATGAAGAAATATTTTAAATTAAGAGAAAAGATAAACTTTTAATACTACCATGAGCAATCTGTGTATAGTAAAGTCTCAAGTGGTTGATCCAAAGATAACAAATATTGAAAAGAAAATTTTAAATGTAGAATGTACACCACATAAAAATAGATGTAACAAGAAAAAGTGAAGAAACTAGAATAACTTATTAAAGCAACAACATTAATAAGAAAAATATTTCCTTTCAACAATAAATATTGAAAAATTAAACCGATTAAAATAATTAAAATTTATCTTTTTGTTGCCTTCTATCAAGCCCTTATTTTACTCTATTTACACTTAGCTGTACTAAAACAAGAAATACCACATGATACTTAAACTGTGTCTGAATTATTTCTCTTAGCGTTATATTGCCCAAGTCAGCCTAGTTCCCTAAAAATGTCTCAAACTTGTTATTCATTATACCTGAGTAGTGTCTTACTGTGTGCAAACACCACATTTTCTTTATCCATTCATCTGCTCATGGTCATACAGGGAGCTAGATCCTTTACAAGAAGGAAAAGCTCAGGAGTGAGTGATGAGAAAATATATTAAAGATATGGCATGTTCATACAACAAAAATCCACAATTAATGTAACATTATAAATCCTAAACAGAAATTTAAAATAATGAAGCTTTTATAAATGGGGAAAGAAAATGTAAGAATAGAGGAGGGAGCTGTATGGAGATGGAGGAACAGCGATATATGAGGAGCATGTACCTTCTCTCTAACTCATATGAAAGCTTAATATGCTGCAAGCATGCAAGAATAAACTCTAAAATGTAATTTATTTACACACTAAGATGAAAACTCTAATATAAAAATAGATAAACAAAGGAAGTAATAAAGGCATTTGAGATAATGATGAAATTTCACCTAAAATAACATATATATATGTATATATATATATATATATATATATATATATATGAGAGAGAGAGAGAGAGAGACAAAGTTGAAGAAATAGTACAGAATACAAAGTAAAAGCACACAGAATATGCATTAAGAAATGTATATGAAATCAAATTAAATTTTTTAAAACTCATTTTTTTTTTTTTTTGATTTGTAGTGATTCTCCTGTCTTCAGCCTTTGCAGTGCTGGGATTGCATGCATGTGCAATCATTCCCTGACTCACTGGCCCCGGGTGCCCCAGGGGTGGTCCTGGTGCAGCATGTGGTGTTAGGGATAGAACTCCCTAAGCTTGCCTAAGCAGGCACTTAGTCCACTGAGCTATCTCTCCAGGCCTTAAGAACTCAATTTTTAAATTAGAGAAAATATCAAGATCATACAAAATGTTCAGGCATATAGAGTACTAGTGTCTTTTTTTTTTTGAACCCGGGCTTGAACTCAGGCCCTTGCGCTTGCCAGGGAAGCGCTTATTCCACTGAGCTATCTCCCCAGCCCCTACTAGTGTCTTTAAAAAGACAATTTAATATGAAACAAATATTTGATAGCTTAATTATGGAAAAGATTCTCAAAATAAAATAATGATTCTATATATAAAGGTGTGTACTGCATGTAATAAAAATTAATACAATATTGTGAACATTAGAAAGAATATCGATGAATATTCTGAATTTCAAAAATGAACTAATTACTCTAATCAGAAACAAGTTACAAATGGGAAAATTAAATAAAATGCTGATTTTCTTACATTTTTCTGGAGCAATACTCAATTACTAACATTAGTGAATAAACATATTTGAAATATCCAAAGAAAGCAACTGTGAAACAAAATATTTAACTGAAACATAACTATTCTCAGGTATCAAGTCCAAAGGCAGTTCTCACATTTCAAATTCAGGGAAAAGTTCTAAGTAACAAAGGAAATGTGTAAACATAGTAAAATACAGGAAGTGACTGCAGAATATAATTGATGGACTCAACATATTATGGAGCTGAGTCACAATACACAATGCTAAACATTCTGTAATAATGGTGTAAAAATGATTCAAAAAAGAGAAATTATCAGTGGGAAAAATTAGAGAAATAATGATATATTTTTGAAATAATGATATATTAAATAATATTGTATTATGTTACATTGTTAAAGTTTGACAAATAATGTGTTCATCTAAAATATTGTGGCAGTTGTACTTGAAAAGAACAAAGTATAGAGGGATCTAGCAAGTACTTATCAAAGAAACAGAGAACTGAGAACAAAGGAATTATACTGAGTTGGACTAAAACTGAAGTTTAAAAATTTCAAAATCTTGAAAACATACACACAAAAGAAGAAGATCAATTATAAGACAAACTGAAATATAGATAATAAATGGAAGATTATCTTTTGGAGAATTAGAATTTCATTATGATGAAAACATTTGAAGTCACATGACTCAATTAACAAAAGAAAAGTGTTTTATTTTGGCGGAACTGGGGATTGAACTCAGGCCCTTATCCTTGCCAGGGAAGCACTTATTCTACTGATCCATCTCCCTGGCCCCAAAAGAAAACGTAGAAGGGGCAAGCCTGGACTCTGGTTGCCTCTGGTTGCCTCTGGTTGCTCTCTCTCTCTCTCACTATGTGTAGGAAGTTACACAAGTATCAAATCTAAAGACAAATTTGTGACAATCCTGGAAAGCAAAAGTTTCTTAGTGAAAATCAGCAGCCCAGAAACTGCTGAAGTAGTAAGTACAGAATGAAAACATAATGCAATTACTACTTTTAGAGAATTTGATCTTCTAGGAATCTCCACTGGAACCTTATAAAGATTACCTTCAATTTATCATTTTATCTGATAAAGATAGTGTCTAATAGCCGTATTTCACAGGAACAGTAGTTAAAAATTAAAAATTAATTTTAACAGCAGTTAAAAATTAAGTAGTAAAAAAATTTAAAAATTTGAAAAATGCCAATATGTTGTAGTCTAAAACCTTAAAGTGCCATACACATGAACAAACTCTACATATGAAAAAAGAAACTGAAAATGCTCTAAGTTTTACCTCTGGTTAACTGTGAAGTTCTGCAAAAACAGAAAGTGAAAGCTTAAACCGAGTTCTACCATAAGCTGACAGGTTGAGCTGCAAAGGACCCGGAATCTTTGGTAAAACCTGCAAAATTTCTTGGTTCTAAACATTTTAGGGAATAGCTCTTTAATCAGTAATTGACCCAAAGAAAACTAACCAAAGTCATTATTGATCACAAATCCTAATAAAAGAGATGCACACTAACGTAAGTGAAAACCAAAGAAATAAAGACAAACACAAAAATACTATACAAAATAACAAATCTAGGGCTGGGGAGATAGCTCAGGGGAGTAAGTGCTTGCCCGGCAAGCATAAGGTCCTGAGGTTGATCCCTGGAACCACCAAAACAAACAAACAAACAACAACAACAACAAAAAAAAACCCACTAGTACAATGGGAAATTTCCTTTTGAAGTCATGAAATTTTTATTTAAAATATTAGAATTCCAAGATTTATGAAAACATGTGATGAGCATCAGTGAAACAGCTTCTCTGACATTTGGATTCTGGATGCTGGACTATGGCAATGTGAGGACCAGGAGGAGGAAGGTGTGTGCCCAGGACTCAGCAAGCATCTGAAGCATGTATTTCAACCCATGGGGAGAGTGAAGAGAAGGACCTCAATGTAGAACAGGGAGGTGGAGAACACTTTCTCCCTGAGCCACAGCTAGTAATATGTGAGGACCAGCTGGAGCCCACAGAGGTGTGGTTTCTGCTGTTGGTTCCAGAAGTCTCCATGGAGAAACATACCAGTGGAACCGAGCAGAGCAATATATGCCTCACTTAAATATTAGGACATTTATCGCCATGTCCTTGAAATGCTCCTTTTGCCTTCCCAAGACTCTTGTCAAGTGAAGGGACACTGTACCTGCACAGGGACCAGAATGTCCTGAGAAGAGTTATCTGAAGAGCACTGCTGATGAGCAAGCTAGTGTTATCTGTAGGAGCTGCCTCTCCAACCTCATGCTAGGTCAGCCTTTCCTGGGAGACGACATCATACAACGGAGCCAAGAAAGCTACTGGTATTGCTCTAGTTTAGTCAGTGCTGTATCTGCTGAGGTGTCCCTCATCATTTTTGCCACTGGATGCTACTTTTAAGTATTATCTTTTGTGGACCTGAAGGAGGTACTGTTGAACCCTGGGGTGCTTGTAGATTCTCCCTTACCAGTAAATTGCAATAAATCCTTTGCTTTCTTGTTGGTCTCAGCTAGTTTTAAACTATATATGCCACACACCCTCTCTAGGTATTTTCTGTGTTGTCTTGGCAACTTACTCCACTGCCCCAGTTCATCTGTGCTGAGGATGAGATGCATAATATGCATCTTAATATAATAAAGTTGGACATTAAGAAATAAACTATTTTGGATTAAATGACTATATATGCAAAATTGAAAATAATAGAATAACAAAGTATAAAAGAGAAAACAAAATATTTTTGCACATTTGTTACGAATTAGTAAATTGTAGTTGTTAAAACAATCACAAAACAAAAGAAACAATGAAATAGAGATCTTATTTATAAATGTGAAGCAATAAATAACATTTATCATAGCATTTAATAAAAAGAGAGACGTTTATAATAAGAAGCTGGAAATGATTTGGACTTCACAGAAGAAGACTTCAGAGCTGATTCTAATTTTAGGTAGAATATCCAAGATCATGATGCTATAAATCTTCTCAAAGTATAAATTTAATATGACTCCAATGAAAATCTGAATATATGCTCTATTAACATTTTGTATGTGGTGTGTGTGTGCATGTTTGTGTTACAGAGTATTTTATTTATAATCTCTGAAGTATGTCCCAATTCCTTTAATTTTGTTTTTTTTATTCTGATGGGATCCTGCAAGCTATAAACTGTTGAGGCTGGGATCAAATTTGTAACCCTCCTGCCTCAGCCTCCTGTAATGCTGAGATTACAGGTATATGCCTCCATATTGCATTGCTTCCATTTTTATATTTAAGTCTCATGAATGTTTGGCAATATGTTTTAAAAAATAAACTTCCAATTCTAAAATGTATGCTATTAACTAGCTTTACTGATTGTCAGTGGTACAAAATCATTTGGGTATTCTAATCTTTTCCATTGATTACTAGTCCTTGCGCTTGCCAGACAAGTACTTATTCTACTGAGCCATTTCCTGATCCCCTAAAATTTGCTTGTTTGTTTGTTTGTTTGTTTTCGGTTGGCTCAGGCTGCCTTAAGGTGGGTCTGGTCAGGCGTATGGAGCTGGAGCTCGACCCGTGGTTCCTTGTGCTTGACTGGGTTTGCCCAGTAGGCACTTAAACAACTGAGCTAACCTGTAAGCCCCCAAGTATTGTTTTATTTTCCTTCCCAATGTTTATGCAATTCAATGCCTGCCATACAATGAGATATATTTAACAAAATAAATAATTGAATTTCATTTAATTGAACATGTTTTCTTCATAAGAAGGCTCCTCATCATTCCTTGTGTATTTTTTTCTTACTGATCTTTCAAAAGAAACCAAAAATTTCCCTAGGTATGGCTACCTTTTCTCCTTCCAGTGCAAGTGTCTTATAGAAATACAGCTGTCACTGTATTAGACCGTAAGTTTAAATGTAATATAAATGCTGTTATGTTTTCATGACAAATTTTTTATGAAATTTCTGAAGCAGTGAGTATATAACTATGATTTTGTTTCGTTGATATTTTTAGGGCTATATATTAAATGCATGTATATATTATCATTTCTCTGTGATTACTTTTTCTTTGATATTTTTATAAATGAAATCCCTTTCTTTTATTCTCCTCTAAAATATTAATCCTTGTTGAATTATAATCATGTCTTTAGAAAATTCTTATATCAGCAGAGACAGACACTTATTCTTCATGCCAAAATTAAATTGTATGGTTTAAATAATACAAAATAAAACATAACAAGTTTTCCTAGAAATCCCTACTGCATCATTTCTCTACTTAGGAAAACAGGACTCAAACCAAGCTGCTTCTATATCAAGACTTCACAGATAGTCCTTCCTTTGTTTAGACATACTGTAAATTCTCAGCATATGAGACAAAACCATATTAAATATAAATATATAAGGCATATCATAAAAGCAATTTTAAATGAATTTCATTTATATAACTTTAGGGTTTTATAGAACCACTCATTTATTTTAATGAGTTGGAAGAACTAAGATTTCATTATACTCCAGATAGAAGTATGAGCCAAACAATCTGATAAGAAGAATAGAGGTCTTCTTGAGTTGATTCCCAGTTGTATGCCATCTATTTCAAACAGATTTAAGACATGCAAATTCAAGTCAAGATGAAAAGTCAAATTTATCAAATGCTAGCCTACTCAGCTGAAATGTAGAGACCTATCAAAGTCTGTCTCTTGGCTACCCTCTTTGTAATAAATGTAGGCCTGATGTATAATGAAAACCAGCTGAATAGTTTAAGGTACAGAAGACTTCTTTTCTTCTTATTCCAACTAAGATTGGTCTTATTCTTCATAATCTCTTACAGCTGCCAAAAATCCATTTTATCTTTGCATGAGGTGAAGTTTCCATTAACAAGTATTAGAGTAGCAGAGGTCAGACACCCAGTGTCAGATGTGCTACTAAAAAGAAGTACTGAGGGAAAAAGAGAATCTACCAAGAGGGGATAAAAAAAAATCAGTTCAGAATTATTGAAATGTTTAAAAGGCCTCCTAGCTTTCATATTATATCTTGACTTTATTGTTGGCAGATAACTTTAGAAGAGAAAAAGACAACTTATGGATAAACTCATCAGTAATGGTGTCTGAAGGGAGATAATTAAATTAGAGCTTGACACACAAAATTTTGCCAGTTACATAGCTGATGCCTTGATTTTAGAAGTTGTTATGATTCTATCTCTGGGTTCATGCAAAGTTAATTTTAAGAACATCTCATGTTGGAATATTTTCTGGTTTAACTTATATCATTACCATAAAAGGAAAAAAATCAATCTCATTTCATATTTACTAATGAAATCTAAAGTATCTATAAAAATAACAGTGTGTAAACTATCTATAATATATATTATATAACTATAATATATATTATATGTAAACTATATATACATATATGCTCATCTATATGAGTATATATGTATATATATATATTTCACTTAATTCATTTATTAGCATTCCATTTTTCCATTTATTTACTGATTTTTGAGTGTCTAAACTGAATCAGATGTATGAAATCAGAATTAATTCCTACAGGAATTAGAAGGATTAATTTGTAAGATTAAATTGTAATTGATTATTCAACAGATTTTTTGTGAGAATAATTGTGAAAGTATAGCATAAACTTTAACTGCTGCAGAGTAAGCACAGCACATTCTATTTGGGTCTCAGAAAAGAGGAAAACGAAACAGTGAACTTGAAAGATTTAGAATTGAGCGGTGGAACCCCAAAAGCATTGGCTATGTGGTTGACTTAAATGTTTTTCTACTTGTGTTTCACAGCCACTTGAATCTTAATGTGTTCATCTCTGAAATCTTAATTTTTGAGTGAAATTTATTCCTTTTGTATTTACTTTTGAAATCAACATGGTGTTTTGTTTTGTTTTATGGGAAATCTAAGTTGCTAAAATTTGTTGTAAATTATTTTTTTCTTTATATTTTGGTATAAAGTTTACTCTCTCTGTATGGGAAAATCTTAGAAAGTGCAAGTAAAGTACTTCATAGAGCATAAATATATTTATAATTATATGCGCCAATAAAATGATGATGACTATTGAAATACGATGCCGTAGTTCATGGTATTTTCCAATGGGTTATATTTTGGGTTTAAATAATACCCCAAAAGCCACGTGCTGGGTCTTGTCTGCTTATTGGTGAGCCTTGGGAGGGTGAGGACATTGTGAAGACTGAGTGGATTGACTGCCGACAAACTCATAACGTGCCGGCATGAGTACAAAGTAACGGAAACCCAGGCAGTGGCGCCGAGTTAAAAGGAGTAGCGTTCACTTCATGGCGGAGAGCGTATTTGGGTCCCAGGGTCTTCTTCTCTTCTTTTCTCCCTTCCCTTTCCCAACGTGTTGGCTGTCAATGGGGAAGCAGCAGCTTTCCTCTGCCTTTCCCCCCTCAACCATTGTATGTAGCTTTGCCAAAGCAACGATTGAATCTGGTGAAAATGAGAAGCCAAGTAAAGCTTTCCTCCTGTAAGTTTTCCTTCACAAACATTTTGTCACAGTGACAGGACACTGAGCAACACGCTGTGGCCAGTTATCTTCGTAATTGACACATTGTCTTTTTCCTTTCTCCAGCTCAAATAATTATTTCTTACAAAACTAAGTCTGCGTTTTCATAAGAAAAGATTTTAAAGATTAAGGGTCAGTTTAACCAAGCATTTTAATTTTTTTATAATTCTTAATGCACCATATGCACTATCAGTTTTAAATCTAGCTCTCTTTATTTCTTATCCTGACATTACTTTTTTTTTTTAACAGTGAACCTGCATCAATTTATTGGTATCATTAATTTACGAATAAAATAGGTACTTTTTCCCCTCACAAAGTGACATGGATTACAATCTGCCATAACACTTGCTCACACATCTTCAGGGTGAAAATGTAGCATTTCCAGCTCTAGTTGGGGCTGGTTTTCTTTTTTCACTTTCGCAATTTTGATGCTGCTGCCAGCAGTCTTCTCTGCACTTGCTCTGAATTCCATCTTCAGGGCAATCTTCACTGCCTTTGCACAGATCGGGGAGTAGCGAATGTAGCTGAGTCCAGCCTGTCGCCAGTATGTCACCATGATGCCCCGAGAGGCATCGTGTGTCGGACTGAATCTCTAGGAAAACGGCAATGTCAGCTCCTCGGATGGCCCAGCAGCAGGAAGGCAGGTTTTTGTTTTTTTTTTTTTCGGAACTGGGGATTGAACTCAGGCCCTTACGCTTGCCAGGGAAACGCTTATTCCACCAAGCCATCTCCCTGGCCTGACATTTCATACTTGCTACTAACTTTATTTTTTTTTTTACTTTAGTACAATTTTATTGATATTGAGAAAATTTAAGATTACTACAATATTTGAATAGCTTAGTTTCTTATTTTTATTGCCATAAATGAAAACCCCATTCAAATATTTTAATTATAGTTGCTTAAGAAGCAATGTCACGAATACCAATTAAAACAATTATAGGTGCAAGTAAGATAGTAAAGTCCTATCTCATGAACCAAACAAAAAGGCAAATTGTTATCAAGCAAGAACTGCCAGCACTGGGTGGCCCAGGATGGTTACTTCAACAGCTTAGTACTAACATCAAGAATACAGCTTCTTTGCCTCTGCTCTATCATTCTGAGTAAACTGTCTTGTCAGACTGGAATGGTTTTTCTTAGCATGACTGCTATCATTCCAGTAGTGACATGAGAAATGAAAATTCCTCTGCTTTTGTAAAGGAACTATGTCTTCTAATAAGAGTCCTTTTATGAATCTGTCTCCTAAAAAGCCTTGATAAATGACATCACTTCCTATCATTTTGACTTCTAGACTAATCACTGACTTAGGAAGGGAGCACATGATTAGCTTGCACTACTAGGACTCTACAGCTAATGAACACAGGAAAAGTTGCACCACTTAAATAGAAGAGAGGACAATCAGCACAGATGACCTGATAAATGGTGAATGGCCCTTGTGTAGACAAGGTTGGTTCCTACCGGAAACAGCAAGCTCCACTTCTCCCAGGTTCATACTTATTGAGTGAAATAACCTAAAATGTAAACTAGTGCCCCCTCTGGTGATTTATTATTACCTAAATTAGTTTACAAAATGCTCTTACCTTCTGAGTGAAACAATCCAGACCGCATACAAATATCTAGGTCTGGAAGGAAAAGCACCATCATGTGTAGCTTCAGTAAAATCATATGCATCGCAACAAGGTTGAATCCCCCCAAAAAAAGGTTTGGAGCAGGTAGAAAGAGCAAATGTCCATCTTGATTTCTTTATTATTTTATTTATATATAAGAACCTTCATATTTACAAACTAATATATAAAGTGCTATGTTTCCTATATACTAGCACTGCTTAAAACAACTAGCAAATATTGCCATTAAGTACCCTCTGAATAATGCCTCTGGCCTTAAGCATGATTATTCTATCATTCTTGCTACTTCCTGTAGCACTTCCGGAAGTCTTGGTCCATAAGTGTCTTTATAACGTATGAGAAAACCAGAAACCATGAATGATTCTGCTGAGCGCCACCCAAGGGAAATCCAGCGCCTATCCTTTCCTGATCCATTCTCTACAGTGGATCTGGCACAGTATGGCTTGTAGCTCAGTGTCCAAGTCAAAATGATCATGCCCATACAAATAAAAACACAAAAGAGGAGTCCTAGTACTGCCTCAGAAAGTGACAAGAATAATGGGATATTTGTGTTCAAGCAGGGAAGGTATAATTTGAAGAAGATTAACAGCAATGTGTCTTTTATTTCGACTATTTTTAATGTGATTATTCACTACATTTTTTTTTAATTCACACTTTGTACGTGGTCAAATTCTCAGGTTGGCCATTGAATGTGGCTGTTAATCTTCATACGTCAACTTCATTGGTTAAGAATGCTTAGAGACTAGAAAAGCATACTGCCAGATGTGCTCATTGAGTCATGGAAATGTGGCCTTAGGTACCATATACAGGCCTTTGCTTCCTTTTTTTCTGACACCTTTGCATTGCTTGGCTGTCCAACTTTGATAGGCAGCTTTGTTTTGCCACACTATCCCACTGTGATGTCTTTACCCTGGAGCCAACAGATGGTGGACTGCAGTGTGAGCTAGAAGGTGCACAGTCCTTCTTGCTTTAAGTTGTACACCTCAGGTATCATATTAAGCTATAGAAAAACTAACACATGCAAGTTAAATGAAAATGAGACAATTATAATGCATTGAGGTAGTTGCTGTGACACACATATTCAGAGTAGGCTGTGGGGAATTGTGCTATATGCAGAAGCATTTAATTTAGACGTGCATCTCAAATTTAGACTAGCACTTCCAATGGCAGAAAGGTGCGGTCATAGCAGATATGTCTTATTGTGTGAATATAGTCAGCTTAGTGAAATGTTAAGAATAAGATATTCTTGATAAACACTAATGCTAAAGTGTGTGTGTGTGTGTGTGTGTGTGTACATCTTTGTGTGTGTTTGTATGTTACAAGAGACATGAGAAGAATAGGGCAAGAAAATTAATTGGAACACTTGGTGTAGTGGTATGCACCTGTAATCCCAGCCCTTGGGAGGCTGTAAACAGAAGCATCACTACGAGTCTGATCTACACAGCGAGTCCCTACAGACCCTGTCCTAAATGTACAAAAAATATTTAAAAATGAAAATTAATTGGAAACTGAGGACCACTGAACTCTAGACAGAAAAAGTAGTAACATGCCAGCAGTTGAGAAATTAAGGACAAGTCACAAAAGACTTTCTCTAACAGAGCCAACAATTTGAAATAGGGACTCAAAGGCCAATACAAGGATTTAAAGAGGATAATGATTGAACGGTATTTGCAATTTAAGGCTCATTTTTCAGCAAACGGAGATGATAACTTGCATTAGCTAGATTAGAGATGGACTGCTTTAAGAGGTGGTTTTAATTCAGATAGACAAGGAATTCAAACTGTCTAAAGTCAGGCAGTAGGCGGTCGTGAGTCTGAAAAGAAAAGGACACATTTGAGAAATACTTAAAGATAGTAATGACAGGACGTGGTGATAGAAGATTTTGTGGGATGAAAAACTGAACATGAGGAGTGAAGGGGTGTCTTAGTTTGCCAACTGGGGAAAATTCCTCCGTGATGCTGTCATTCATTAGATCAGGATGTAAGAGAGAAAGTGGTTTGGAATGCAATCCAAAATCAGTCATATACTCAACACTGAAATGCTGAAGCTAGGCAGATGTACATGCTTAACTGAAAATATCCTCTCCACTTACTACTATTTGAAATGTAATTCTTTAGTCCCATCCCATGTAAAATATACCTTGATGGTAAAAATAGTTCTGCAATATTTTCTTTGTATCTTCAGTATGACTCTTTTTTGTCTATCCTAGCTCTGTGTTTGTCTAGACAGCCAAGCTATGAACCTCTTACACACATAATACTTAATAGGCTCACTTGTGAAACTCCCCATTTACTAGTCAAAAAAGGCTTACACATAATGATATAATAAGCACTCAACTGATGTTTTCTGAATCTAACCAAGGAATAATATTCATCTTTGAATTCCTTTACAAAGAACACAATAGATGATTTTGGTCCTACTGATAAGTTGAAGGTAAGGTCATTTCTTGCCAGCAAGCTATGACCGATTTTAATTAAACAATTGATACCATTCAACTGCTTCAGAATAACACATCTTTTAAAACACAGGAAACATTAATCCACGCATGAAAGGTATAAAATCATTTTACAATATTTTCTTCAGTTGCAAGTAGATTATATAGCAACCACAATATTTCCATTCCATTCTAGAGTCACAGAATAATGCATACTACCAAGAGACACCTACAGTGTGGGAGATAATGTGCATATGGTGCTCTACAGCTTCTAAATGCTCATTTCAAACATGGAGAAAATAAAAACTAAAGAGTAGAGAATGTTATGACTTAAAACACACAAGCATGTGAATTAAGTCAGGTCTTTGCAAGAAAGATTTCACAGGTGGGAAATGTATAGAAGAGCATCATTTGCTTCCCTGTGAGGTAAATCCTTATCATCCTCCTCCAGGTTCACCTGAACTGTAGCATTGTGAGGTCCAATATTGCTCTCTAGGAAGTGATGATGGGAGGAAGGAAAGGGAGACAATGTGCTAACCAGGTAGCATCCTGTGCCAGAGCAAATGAAATAAAGATGACGCAAAAATAAAATGAAAGTAAACCCCCTCAACAAAATAAAGAGAATGCAGCTCTTCCCATGACTGTAGTACAAGTACTCAGGGTTCAGGTTGCAAGGCAGATTCATAAACATAGCCATGTTCACGAAATGTAGTGACATTATCTGGAGGATTAAGGACACTAAAAATGTACACTGTGGGCCCTCATAGCCCATCTTCCTGTTCAGAGCTGTCCAGTGACCCTCACTGGGAAACATACCATGAACCTTTCTTTTTGTAATGGAACTGTGAAATTTGCCTTTGAAATATTTTAGATACTTTCTACATTCAATAATATTTGGCTCCAGTAGTCCATAATAGTAGGGGGTTGTCTGTAGGACTGACAATGTCAGAAGTTGTTGACTTGAGCCTTTTATAGTTCAGCTTATTAATATGACTTTACTTTTTATACCTCATTTTTATACTTTTCTGATGGATGGTTAAGACCAAGATAAAGTAAGAACTCTATAACAAGAAATGTCACTTTTTTATCTGCCAAGGTCAGTCAAATCCCCTCAGGATTTCCCCAGAAACCCTGACCACAGTTTGTAGATCCTTTGTCAGTGTCAGCCACGTGGGTGAGTCATGGCCATTGCCTGATCAATTTGCTGTGTGTGAAAGCCTGAGAGAATGTTTTCTCTCCATGTGACTCTCCTTAGGCACAGTCTACACCATCAATCACTTTCCTCTGTGGCCCCATAATCTCCTTGATCAGAAAATTTGGTTCAATTAGAATATATATACAGCTACTTTCTCTTAATTCAATGAAAAGAAAGATTTGTACTAATAGTGTTTTTGGACAGGATATCGTGTCTGCGTCTTGTACAATGAATAACCACTATGAAGACAACAATATATAATGTATTAATTATTGAAACTGTCCTACTAATTGGTTTATAAACTCTCTCATTGCTATTTTTTTCAATAAAATTTAAAAACATATTTGGCTAAGAAGTTTAACCCACAATCCCCTTACACTGTCCTTTAAGAGTTTTATATTTACATAAACTAGGTATTTACCCCATCTACTGGAAAAATTAACACTAATCTGAAACTACTAATTTACATAACTTTTAGTTCTTTCGGGTATATTGTCATAACTTATACTTTCCTTCATCTAAACAAATTCCAAATTTTTTAAACGTGACAGCTAAAATTTTCCTCAAATTCATCCACAGATTTCCATCTGCTCTGATGTTCCTCAAGCCCTAACGATTATCAATGCTCACCTGGACTATTAGAAAGGCCCTCTGCTTTCTGTGCTTTTCTTTTTCATACAACTACATCATACAATATACATATTCTCCTCATACATTCACACTCCTCAGTGCATAGGTTTTACTTGTGCATTTGGAAAATGTGACTTTTTCCTATCTATAATGTGTTCTTCAGACTTCTTTGCAAGTTCTTCATTTTTGCATTGCAATTAAAAAGTTTTCCTGCCAGAAGACTTTTACATAGAATAATAAAAAAATACCAACATTCACATTATTTCTTTTTAGAACACTAATTGATTTTACTTCATAACAACCACTCTATAATTTTATCTATTTGTATTAGGACAATCAAATTTGCTAGATTGTTTGCTCCATGATAACAGAAACATCCATTCCTCTCTTCTGAATATGTCTCTGAACTTTTCATTATACTTTAAATAGTAAAGGACAAAAATAATCATCTGTACAATAATTAGCTAACATTATGGTTCTAGATGCCTAACGGTCGTTACTTTTATCCCCTACCTCATGAAACACTGCAACAATTATCACTTCACAGAATATTGTCTCAAATTTGCTATAAAACATGTTGCTTTCACTTAACACTGGTATTTTCCTTATATATCAGAACATTGTAGAAATATTTTTTATGTGCTTTCTTGCCTAATATTTAACATTCATGTTCACTCAAAAAGGCACTGATGAGTGTACTATAGATGTGGACAAATATAGTCCTTAAACCATAATATGTTGGGTACCATGATAATTATACACTAATTACTGTAAGTGTCAGAGGGAAAAATGACATATGGAACAATTTTGCTCCAAGATGTCCTTGACTATAGGTAAAGGGTAAAGACTAGCAACAACAAAATAAAATTATTCTTTTGAAAGTTTCTGGAGATTTTAGGCTTAACTTTTCCTTTCACTACAGAACCAAATCAATCAGAATGCATACCTGGTCTTAAATATTTATAAGATCTTGGTCGAAGGATGCCCAAAGCCAGCTGAAGGTAACACCGCTGTGACAAAATGGTCATTGGCACATATGCTCTCTATGTCACTAGCCCTGACATATATAGAATGTTAACTCCTGCCATCCAAGGAACCACAGAAAGAAGGTTTTCACTGTGACCTTTTATTGTTGCTATGAAAAATGCTGAAAAGAGAAATAGTCTTATGGTCTCACATTTTGATTCAAGATTAATATCTTTGGAGTTAAGCATGCAAATTATCTGACACCCACGCTATGCATGTGCAATTGAAAATTAGACAATACCCACTATTTTTAAAAATGTACATATTGTCACATTTAAAATTTGCACAGATTGATACAATAATAATTCATTTCTGGTTATATTACAAGGGTACAAGTCCAGGTTGAAAAAGTTAAGTTTCTTATGCAGAATATTAGCAGATAGTAGTCCTCATGTCTTTAGATGCTAAACCTAAAACTTTTATGGTTTTTTTTTCTGTTTTGCTAACACAGACACTGAAGCAGTCTAATTTCTCCATACTTTTCTGAAAGATTTTAAAGTAGTTAATAAAATATTATATTGGTTAAGTTAAATCAATCAGATCCACATGTGCAAATATCATATTATCTCACTAGTGTGAGAACCTGAAAGAGAAATTAAAATTTAACAATACAACAGATACCATGAAAGGGAAAGAAATTGTTCAATGGATAGGAAAAACTGGGATGAAGAAAAGGACAAATGGAAAGAAAGGAAGGGGTATATTTAGGCATATGGACAGAAAAGTTTGGATAATTATATTGGATTCCTCTGGTTTTTGAAAGGAGCATTTATGCCTATTTTTTTAATTATGATTTTTTTCCTCCTTTGAATTTTTTGTAACTTTTTTATTATTGTTTTTGTATTTTTCTTTAAACCAATCTCACATGGTAATGTGAGATTTATATGGTAATCTAAACAACTAATTTGAAGATAGTATCATGTAATACAGCAAGCATTTTTGAATTCCTAATACTTTGTTTAGTGAAGTCTTATATCATTTTAATGCTGTTTCTTCTATAACAATTTTGTATTCTTTAAAAAATAAAATAAAATAGTATACTTATTTATTACTGACATTTACATTCCTCATGCATCCTCTATAAAATCTATTCTCAGTACTTTGTGACAATTTATCCTTTCCATCTTGTCCATAAACACTTATGGCATATCAGAGATTACCAGACATTTGAGGAAAGTATATAAGAGATACTCTACCAGAAGCTCAATTTTAAAAAATGTCTTCAGAAGAAATAGATATAATTGATGGAACAAAATTAAAATATCTTTAATAGGTTATGATAGATTCTATACATGAGTATAACTAAAAAAGATACACGTATATTTAATTTATATAAGGTCATGTTTGGAGATACATATGCATTGTGAAATAAGTATCACTATAAAGCTCATTAAAATATATGTTACTACACATGCATGTAACAATTCTTAATTTTCCACATTTTGAAACATTTCATGATAGCCCAAGTAAAAAATTAATCTTAACCAGAAACACCAGTGTGCTCAGTGCTTCATTTCCAGACAGATTGGAACTGTAAAGTTGAGACCAGTCTTTATGTGAGAGATTTGTCTCTTCATGCACATGAGCTAAGGCAAAAAATATGATAAAGATCATATGGGTACCAGGGGAGGTGGGAAGAAAATGAAAAAGGGATTTAAAAAGAGAGGGGCGGGGCTGGGGTGATAGCTCAGTGTAGTAAGTGCTTACCTGGCAATCACAAGGTCTTGAGTTCAATCCCTGGTACCACCAAAAAATAAAAATGTAAAAGAGAGAGAGAGAGAGAGAGAGAGAGAGAGAGAGAGAGAGAGAGAGAGAGAGAGAGAGAGGAGAGAGGGAGAATGTGATATTTGTACTTAACCACTCTCTAAGATAATTGGAAACTGTATAAATTGCAAATTGCAAGCATATATTAATAAAACAAAAATATAGTCATTGATTATTGTCTATCATATTTGCAATATATCCCACTTATATCTCAGTCACTTTCTCTTTGCTAGAACAAAATATTGAACTCCTGAAACTAAATGGAAAAGTACTTTATTTTGGTTCACGGTTTCAGGAATCTCAGGCCTTGCATGGTTGGTTGCATGGTGGAGCAGCTTGGACAGAAGAAAGCTGCTTAACACCAAGGTAGCCAAGACTTGAAGTGTGAGGAGTTGGGGCAGAAGGTATATGCTTGTTGGGCAAACTCCAATGATCTAGTCCTTCAGATTGGGTCCTATTTCCTATCAGCTCTTCAGCTATTGTACCCCAGGGATTCAATCACCTTCTACAAACCCACCCCAAAGTACACAGACCTATAAGGGATATTTATTCAAATAAAAGTTTATATACAGAAATCAAGCAGTGAGTTAGAATTGGTCTGTATGTCAAATGAATTTCTATTTGACACTTAATAGTAAACTTCAGCGGAACTCTGCAGAGAGGTGAAACTGAAGCAGGCAAGATCAGAGAACAAGTGCACTGCCAGTGAAGTCAGAGCATACACTGGGGCTGCATCAGGATCCACAGAGTGACTGCTTGTGGGAGAATGTCCACGTTTTCCCCAAAAGAGATGGCTGTGCATAGGGCATTCCAAACTAAGAGCCTAAAGGCAAGAGACAGGAATAGGCCGCTTGGGTCAGACTCTCCCTTAGATTTCTTCAATGTTGTGAGAATTATACTGTTAAGTGCATTATGTTGCTCATTGTAGTGTGGGAGGACATTCCTGACCAAAGCTGTAAAAATTTATTGATTTTTCTTCTTAATTTCTCTTTTATTTCCAATCTTTTTTGACTCCACTACTTTTCTTTAATTCCAAGTATGAATTCAGTATATCATATCACAATTCACAGGTAATAAAAGAATATTATAATTAATTTTACCCTGTTATCTTGTATAATGCTTCTATCATGATTTCATATAGCCATAGTTACAGCTTTAAATGCTGTATTTACATTATCTACAATAATTTTGTATATTTATGTATTATATCTATTATATATACTTATATTTTATCTATAATAAAAATTAGATATAATTAATTAGATATTAGATATAATATAATATATTAGACATTATACCTAATGTCTAATATATTATATTATATCTAATATAATTGTATTTCTATCAATTAACATTGATAGAAAAATAAATGTTTTGTTTTACCTTCTTTTATTTGTTCTCTAGCAATCCTCCTTATTGATGTAGATGGAATTTTCTGACCTATATAATTTCCTTGCTCTTTGAAGAACATGTTTTAATATTTCTAGGAACACAATTTTACTGGTGACAAATATATTTATGTTTTAAAAAATTATTTTGCCTGATTTTTTATTCCTTTTAATGAGAAAAGATAAAATAGCAATGAAACAGTTTCAAAACAGTTTAGTAGGAAGGTCACAATAATTAACACATTGCACATTGTTGTCTTCATAGTAGTTATTCAGAAGAAAAGATGCAGACATGATATCTTGTCTAAACAATATTATTACAAACATTTATTCTCAATGAAATAATAGAAAGTAGCTGTATATCTACCCTAATTCTCTTGTGTATACATATGTTTTAGCCACACACACAAAAAAACCAAAATGGCCCTTTATTTACACTTTTGGATGTTAGTAACAAATGACACTAGGTTGCATAGTGACTAATAACTAATCATAACCAGACAGGAGGAAAATCTCAGGAGTGAGGCAGCTTGTTTGCTTTAGGCTCTGGGCCAAATCCCACCTACACATATTTGATCGATTTCCTAGCCTTGTAGCACTGACATATCCCCCTTTCTTGTTTTGTTTTGTCAGAGATGAGTGTTACACTGCAGTTAGAGAAGCTGTATTTGGAGAAGTCTTTAAAGGACCTCTTCATATTTGAAGCCATCTAAAGATTGTAGGTACTTGAATTCAGCAAAACAACCCAATATAGTCCGATAGTCCCTAATAGTAGTTGCTTATCAGCAGAACTTTAAATTGTCAGAAGTGGTTGACTTGAGATTTTTACAGCTCAGCATATTAATACAGCTTTACCTTTTACACTTTATAGCTACAATTCTGTGCAGTTAAACCAAGACATTTATAACTAAAAATGTAACTTTTGCTATGTAACAGGGTCACATCCCCTCAGGATTTATCCTGAAGTAATCAACAATGCCTTGTAGATCTTTTGTCAGTGTCAGCCATCTGGATAAGTCATGGCCATTGTTTGACCAATTAGCTTTCTGTGAAAGTCTGAGAGATTTTTTTTTTTCTCTCTAGGTTACTCTTCTTAGGCACTCTACACATCGTTGATCACTTTCCTCTGTGGCCCCATAATCTCCTTGATCAGAAAACTTGGTTCATCCCTGAGTTACAGGATGTCACAAAACAGATTTCCTTATGTCTTGAATCCTATATGGCCTGGAAGGACTAGGGTCAAAATATTGGCTATCCTTGTAGCCCCTCTATTTCTTTAATTTTTGGTCTGCAAATTTTAGTTGTCAAATATCCAGAAGAGAAGCTTAATGATATTGTTACCCTGTAACAGAGGCAATTGAATTTACCAACACTATCTGTTGAGTATCAAACACCTTAGACGTGACACGGAACTGCTATTTTCCAACAACCTTGGATATTCTAAAATTAAGATCCCTATAGAATGTGAAAAAAAAAATCACACATTTTTTACACAGAAATTTAGAAATAAACCATATATGATACACTGTAGCAGGACAGCCCTATGACATTTTTTCCATTCTGTTTTCTTTTATTGACTTTTTTTTTTCATTTTGATTTTTTTGTGGAACCAGGGATTGAAGTCAGGCCCTTGCACTTGTCAGGCAAGTGCTTATTCTACTGAGCTATCTCCCTTGTCCCTTTATTGTTCTTTTACAAACATTTACTTTAAAAAGAATATAGCGATAATTGATATGACATTAGAAGCAGTATGCATTTAGAAGACTATAATGATAGGTATTTCAAGCATGGTCTTAGTATTACACATTGTTCTCCTCAGTGTATTTGTTTTGCTCACAGTTATCAGCATACAGATTTAGTCAGAGTGAAAATTCCACCCATTAACTGCTATTTTCAAAAATCTGATTCAATTCTGTTACCTTTTTGCTAATTTTTTTTTCTACTTAACCTTTCCTTTTCAGATAAGGGGGTGTTAAGTTCTCCTGTTAAGATTGTGGTATTGGATATTAGATTTTTCATGGCCATTAAGATTTGTCTTATATAGTTGGTTGCTCCTGTATTTGGTGTGTACATATTTATGACTGTTACCACTTCCACTTTCCTCTCTCCTCTTTCTTACAAGAAATCTCTTTGTCGTATACTTTACAACAGTTTCAATGTTACTTAGGTATAATGTGTTTGGGCATTTATCTTGCCTGGTGTTCTTAGTTCCTCTTTTACATGTGTCTGGTGCCTGTCATTATATTTGGAATTTTTGAGCTGTTATTAATTCAAATATTTATTCATCTCTTGCTTGTACCCTCTATTCCTCTGATATATTAATTACATATCTTACATTATGATATTTGTTCATACTTCTTAGATATAGTATTTTGCCTTTTAATTTTTTTATACGCACATCTCAGATTTAGAAATTTCTGTGGAAATTTAATGATCTTCATGATCATTAATCTGTCTTCTCTAGTGTACTAAAGAATCTATTAATATTAGCTTATTTTTTCAGTGTTTTTTGTAATTTCTAGCATTTACATTAAATTCTGTTTTAGACTTTTTATCCCTCTGTTTACATGTTTTATTCCTTCTTAAATGATGTAAATTTTTGATTAAAATTCTTGTCATGTTAATCATAATTATCTTGTGCCTTTCAATATCTCAACTACATCTATTCTGCTTCTGATGGTTTTCTTGTCCCTTCCGATTTTTCTTTTGTCTTTTACCATGCTTTGTAGTTTATTTGAAATGGAGGCACTCTCTATTGAGTTAATGGAACTGAGCAAAGTAAGCCTTCATAGTGTAGGGTTCTATGTTTTTCTGTTGATGAGTTAGGTGATATTTCCTGGGTTTTGTGATACAATGGTAGAGGCTAAAACTTTGTCTAAGAACATTTTTGTCTGCCTTTATGTTCTTAAGTTGTTCAAGATGTTCCTAAAATAGAATCTGAAGGATATAGCATGAATACCTGTAGTTCCACTTTTATGCCCAATTTTGAAAATGTGATAGTGAAGTATCAGGAAGTGTCCAATAGTCACACGTTTAGACCCTAGTTGTTTAGTAACTGGAAGATAGAGGAAGCACATTCTCTTCCTTACCATCATTGGCTGAGCTTTAGTAAATCTTCATTTTATTAGGCTCTGACAAAATAATTTCCACTGAGGAAAAACCTTATTACAGGAGAATAGAGAATTTTTTGTATTATTTTGCATTTATTAATCTAGCCCTCCTCTTAGGACAACTAAAAGTAGAAGTAAGGAAACTGTGAGTCCACTTGGAACCTGGCTCCTTTTGATCTGATGTAATTAAGCCTCCAACAATTTTTTAAATAAGAGTTGCTAATTTTATCAACACTGACTTCAGCTTCAGTTTTTGCTCTTGTGCCTCTTTTACCTTTAAAGTGTGATCTATATAGCTCACCATCTTGTCTTTCTGAGGCTGGTTGTCTGCCTTATTTAAGAATCAAACATGCAATGAAACTAATAATTGTTGATTTTCAGTTTGTCTAACTTTTGTCTCCTGGTAACAAAGGGAATAATAAAATCTAAACTCTGTTTAGATTGAACCGGGGAATAGAACTTCAGATATTACTTAAAAAATCTCTCCCTACGGCAAGCATTTCTTATACTCCATCTCCTGGCAATGTTGAAATAAGGATCTGACCATTTGGAAAATAAAGTGATATAGGATTGAAAAATAAAAGAAGCCAAAGATAAATACTTCCTGCCTTGAAAGTACTAAATCCTCTGTATTTGCAGAGATCTTAATTTGTTGACTTTGCTTACACAATGGCCATTTTTTCCCAGTTTTCGTTAGCTTGCTCCTGCTGTATGAGTTTTTCAGTGGTCTTTATTTATAATCATGTTACCTGCTGTTTTATTTATGGGCCAATTTACATCATTTGGGAGTAGACAGGGAGAATTTCACAGTGATTTAAGAACCAGCTGCATACAGTAACTTGCCATGTTTTTTCCTTGACTATGAAGAGAACATCTGCTGAATATGCTAGATGGATGTGTTTTTGTCTTCATATTGAATCAGAAATCTTCCTGTATAACCATTCTGAAGGGAAAATGTTATTGTGGTACTTTGAAAAAATCCAACATGTAAATAACAATTTGCTAAGATGTCCTGGCAGGATTATGTTCTATTTTATTGTCTTGAATAAAATGTACCATCACTTCTCAGAGTTGAGAAAGCAAAAGAAGCTGAGACCCTGCCTGCCATGGTCTTATTCAGATTGTTAAATCTCCTGCTGAGAAAACACAGGAAATATTAATAATCTGGCAGAAACTGTCAAGGTTCACAAGTTGGTTATATGCCGAGCAGAATTGGTGATATTGGAGAAAAATATCTCTAATGAAGCAGGAGAAAGGCCTGACTGAAAATTGTTATGATTTCAAGTAACTACTTTAGTTTGGAAAATAGTAGACTCACTAGCTGCTAAGAAAAGAATGCTCACTTGGGAGGCTGTAAACAGACAGATCACTATGAGTTGAATCTATGCAATGAGATCCTGTACATCCTACATACCTGGTCCTAAATAAAAAAATACATTTCTTAGACTATGTGTGCCTTCCTCAATGACATTTCAAGCAAGACTCAAGTCATCTGCTTGATGCTTATCTTTTCAAGTCCAGGTATTTACTGTATTCACTAGTGATGAGATCTGTGGAAAACAATAGTGTGCCGAATTGATAGTGTTTTATAAGAGAACTAATCTAATGTTGAAGAGGAGAATGGAATAAGTAATGCTTATTTGAAGAGTGAAAAGGAGGCTCTGAACAGTGATGTGAATTTACAAAATCCATTTTATTGGATGAAACTAGCTTGAGAAAAGGTTGAAAGAAGGTGAGTGATATTGAGAATAGATAGTGCAAAGATGATCAGGGATCAGGTCACTTAAAACTCTGGGGATTTTCTTTTATAAAGAGTAGTGTCCTGGCAGCATGTGTCTCATGAAGGAAGAATGAAGAGCAAATGTACTTTTGGAAGAGGTCTATTAGCAGACATTGTCAAGAAGTGATCAGATGGGCAGGAATTGATTGGTGAGTACTCACTCAACAAATCAGAGAATGGGTGGTTAACAGATTGGAGCACAGGCAGATAAAACTGACTATATAACTGACATATGTGTAATGTCTTTATATGGCTATTTGAGTAATATTTAAGGATTTTATAGAGGACATTTTGCATGAGCATTTGCATGAATCAAACAGGAAACAATTTCTGTATTGTAAAGTTATGAAGAACTAACCAGGTGAAGAAATATAAATAATGTTGGGTATTGCCATCTAAACAATTATGTAATGTTAAAGTAGATGTTTAGCCAGTTGTGACATAGAGAAATGATAGGGGAAAAGGAGTCTGTAGCAGTAATACAATATGGCTGATCCCAAGTATGATTAATTAAAAAATTTTTTTGCAAAGAATGCAAATATCATATTTATATACATTGAAAATTTGAGATACTACCAGAAATTATCAATAAGATGCTATATCAATAAGATGCCATTTGAAGTAATGCAGGATGTACAGGATCTCATTGAGTAGATCGGACTCTTAGTGATCTGCCTGTTCACAGCCTCCCAAATGCTAGGATTACAGGCCTGCATCACCACACCCAGTCTCAATTGCCCTCCCAGCACACCCTGGGGGTGGGGCCCGTGCAGCAGGCCAGGGTATCGAACTCCAGGCCCCAGTGTCTGCCTAAGCAGGGGCTTTAATCAGCTGAGCTATTTGGCCAGACCTTGGAAATGTACTCTTGATAGTTTCTAAAATCAGTTGATATATACAAGCATAAATAAGAAAAAAAGAAAAAAATAGCAACAGGAAAGTAGAATAGATACCTTTTGAACCAATGACAATTTTTAAAGCAGCTAAAATAAAAGTTAGTATTTGAACTAAAATTCAGATGCTTTGGATTTTCAGGTTTTTACATGTAGTATAATATGTTGAATTAGCATAAATTTTATTTACTATTTGTTTTAAAAATTATCATCATTAAATACCATTAAAAGACTCTATTTTTACGCATTTGCCTAATTAATAAATGTATTTATTATACCAAAATCAGTACTCACTGAATTTTTCTATAATTAATAATGGACACGTATGCATAGAGCTACAGAAGCATTGACCAACCCAACAAACACACAGTCAGCTTTGATAGGACAAGAAAACCCACTTTGTATTAGTCAACTTTCCCATTATTGGACAAACTTCAGACAATACATGAGTCTCTAAGGCAGAAACATCATGGTAGCAGAGTAGGGTAAAGAAAGGCTGCTCAGTTCATGGCTGTTGGGAAGAAGACCAGAAAAATAGTGCAAGAAGAGAAGGGACTAGGGACTAAAACAGATCCAAATAGCATGGATCCACCCAGATACAACCAGAAGCATGCTCCACTAGTGCCCTTCTCAAATCCAGGAGTAATAAAGTTGACACATTGCCCTAACTGGCAAATTCTACTTTTTTGATATAGAACTCTGTTTGCCCACAAAATGAAACTACAAGCAGTTCAGAAGAGTAGAAAATTCTTTTTCTGAGGCCAAAAGGAAGGAGTCTAGAATCCAAATGCTTAGTTGGATACTCTCGGACCAGTCATTTGAACCTCAGAATTTGGATTTCTACCTTAAAATATGCCATAAATAGTATCTGATGCAATGAATGAATTCCTGTGACTTGAGGTAATATTTTGTGATATGTATATCTATGTACCAAAATGTATATCTATATTGCATAGTTATTTCCCTAGAAACAATAGGTAAACACTTACTAATTCTCAGTTCCTAGTAATTTTCAGAATATCACTAATATGAACAAAAAAGATTTAACTTTGACATAATAGTGACAAGTAAATTAAAATTAATGCTCTAGTAAACAAAAGAAGTCCACACACTCACACATTGAAAATGGATTGTTTCAAAAAAAGCTTATAGTCAAAATAAAATTTCACCAAGAAATTAAACTAACTCTCTGAATTCATGGCTATTCACTGAGATACATGCAAGCGAAAGTCTAACAGAAAAAGAAGTTTTTCTTCAATGGTCATATCCAAGGAAGTCTACACACGAGACAATTGTATGTTCCGTGCACAAGTATTATTCACAATGATAGCACGTATGCTTTGATTTCCTGTGCTTTCTTGTAGGCCACAGTGGGCATCTTTTCGGTTTTCCTGTGGTTGTGGTGGGTCTCTCTGAGGATGCACTTGCATTATCACCTGTCAACTCACTACTGGGCTCCACAAGTGTTTGTGTAGCTCCTCCAGCAAAAACATTTTGGTTTTCTCTGCTTTATATGATCTTATTTGAGTTCCATTCCAAAACCTCTAAGAAATTTGCTCTATGATATTTTGCACTTGTTGTTTTCTTTTTAATCATTTCCAATATTTATGCCACATATGTTTAGGATTGAGTAAAACACAACCACTGGCCTATGCTTTTTATTTAAAGCAACATCATAGCTGCTGCATAGCTCATCAGTAACATATACTTTGCCTTTTTTTTTGCATTTTTTGAGATTTCACTGTCAACATTTCCATTATAGTGAAACATTGATATGAGCAGTACAACTTTGCTTTTCTTTGTCACATATTAGTCCAATGTTATCTTCCCAAAATCCAAGTATTACACTATGAAATTTTCACATTTCTAATTGCAACATTTCATTTGGATTTTCTCCTTTGTGCTCTGATAGCAAATGTAACATCAATTAGAAGCCAGCAAACTAATTGATTAATGTGACATTCCAGTTAGCTTGGGAGATGGGAGCAACAAGTCTATTCACAACATTACTTTGGATTATTACTATGTGAACAAAGACCTGAGTGGCTGATTTCCAGGATAAATGTCTAAACTGAAAGTATAACATGTCTTCACATGTATAGGATATAAATTTTTAGATCATTGTTCTTCTACAAGTCATTTACATTCTTGTGACCACCATAAGATATCTGTCCTAAATTCAGCACATATATGAATATCTTCAATTCAGCTAATGAGATGTTATAATACATACATCTCTGAATATAGTTTAGGATGCATCCAGAACATTTTAATTGAATTTCAGCTTTTTGTATTTGACAACATCTTGCAGCATTTTGTCTGTTGCAATTTCCAGAAGTGAGTAACAGTCCTAAAATTCTGTCCAATAGCTTTCTCTGCTGCAACAACTTCAACTTTATTTTTTGACCTAGTTCTAACATTGCATCATTGCATTGGGTTGTGTGGCCATTACAACATTGCAACTGGTCAAGTATGTAAACACATGGCTGTCTAGTTAGTCATCTGAATTGAGGAGAGCTGTACTCCCTTTATGTCAGTTGATGCTTGCTCCATTTCACTGTCATAGGAACTTTGGTTCACATGGCCAGCATTGAACTCATCATCATCATCATATTAGGCCTATGTACTCTTCTGTTATGAAAGTACAGATTTTATACTAATGAGTCATGTGTATCCCCAGTGCATGAGTAATCTAATTTACTTTTTTTTTTTTTTGCAGTACTGGGAACTGAGCTCAGGACCTTGAGATTGCCAGGCAAGCACTTATTCAACTGAGCTATCTTCAGCCCTTTTAATTCACTTTTGACATCCTTCTAAACTTGCAAATCTGGATTTTCATATGTCATTTTAATGAATGGATTTACTTTTCAACAAAAAAAATCAGAAGAAACCTTTTAAGAAGAAAATAAATTCTGCATTGATGGGGATTTATCTATTGGACCCTCCATGATACCTGGATAAACATAGGCAAAACCAGTTAAAAGGAGCATAAGAGTGGGTCCAAATCCCATTTTAACATGATTGCATATGTGCACATACCTTACTATTTACCATAACAAGTGAATAAAAAGATAGATTGCTTGCTGTATCCCCCAGGGAAAGGTGCTAAGACATACCACTGGTTACTATTACTCTAAATGACAAATTTACAGTAGAGATATAAGGGATTTATTCTCTGAACCCAGATTTATGTCCTTAATTAATTATCCTACCCAAAGTCCCTTTCTGGGCTCTCTTTCAGTTTTCTATTCTCTGTAATTGAGTACAAAAATGTTTATTTCTATCTGCTTCTTAGGTCATGATTTCCTTAAGACACCTCAGACAGAAAAAAAAAAAAAAAACTTAGTAAATGAATTGGTTATGTTTTGTCTGTTAATCTAGCTTATGTTAATTTTTAAGTCCCACTAGAATATCAAAGAGGACAGAAGTAAAATTTTGCCTTTTGTACAATTTTAATATTCAGAGCTTTTGTCTTTAGTGGCAGATCTAGCTCATCTTTTGTTGATTCTCAAGATCCATTTGAGGTAGACAGTGTCATCACCTCCCAATATACATGAGTAAAGTGAGCACTAATTGGTACACAATGTGTTGAATGTTGGAGGTACAATTAATGGGTCTTAAATCTGAAGCCAGCTTTAGAGCCAACACTTATAACTGCTGCACTATGATGAATTCTTCAAATGACAAAAAAAAAAAAAACTATTTTTTAACTTTTTTTACACATTCTCACTTATGAGTATATCTTCAAGAGGAATCCATTTAAATATAAAGGCTTCAAGTTTATCATTCTTTATAGCTGAGTAGTACTCCATTTTATAAAAATACCACATCTTTTTCATGCATTCCTCAGGTGATGGGCATCTTGGTTGTTTCCAAGATTTGGCTATCACAAATTGTACTGCTATAAACATAGGTACACATATATCACTATGATATGACATTTTCTGTTCCTGTGGGATAATTCCCAGTATGGGGATAGTTGGTTTGAATGGGATTTCAAGTCCTAGTTTCTTAAGGAGGCTCCATGCTGATTTCCATAATGGTTGAACCAGTCCCAATTCCCACCAGCAGTGGAGGAGGGTTCCTTTTTCCCCACAGCCTCTCCAACATTTGTTTTTGGGTGATTTCTTTATGATAGCCATTCTTTCTGGGGTGAAGTGGTATCTCAGGGTTGCTTTAATTTGCATTTTATGGATTGCCAGTGATGCTGAACATTTTTTCATACATTTATTCGCTTCTTTAATTTCATCCTCTGAGAAGTGTGTGTTCATCTTTGATGCCCATTTCTGGATTGGGTCTTTAAATTTTAGGGCCCTAGTGTTTTTTTTTTTTTTTTTTTTTTTTTTTTTTTTGTTCTTTGTAAATTCTAGACAGCACACCTTTGTCTGAGTGCATGTTAGTTAATTTTTTTCCAAATTTGTGGGTTGTCTTTTTATTTGTAATTTCTTTTGACATGCAAAAACTTCTCACTAAGAGGATGTCCTAGTTGTTAATCCTTTAAAGTATTACCTGTACAATTTGATTTGTGTTCATGAACTCTTTGCCTATCCCCATGTCTTCAAGACATCCTCTTCCTTTCCCTTCTAGGAAATTTAGTTTTTGTGTTCTAATGTTTAGATCATTAATACATTTTGATTTTAGTTTACTTCATAGTGATAGTCCTGGGTCAACTTTTAGTTTCCAGCATGTAGAGAGCCAGTTTTTCTGGCACCATATGTTGAAGAAGCTATCTTTCTTCCAGTAAGCATGTTTGGCCCCTTTCTCTAAGATAAGGTAGCTGAGTGTGTTTATAGAGGCTTCTGCATCTTCTAATCTATTCCATTGATCTTCATTTCTAGTTTGTTGCCAGTGCCATGCTGGCTGATTTTATCACAGTAGGTTTGTAGTATAATTTCAAGTCGAGAATTGTAATGCCTCCTGCCTTGTCTTTGTTGCCCAGGATTGCCTTTGTTATTCTACATCTTCTCTGATTCCAAATAAATTTTAGGAATGATTTCTCTAGGTCTGTGTAATATGTTGGTGGTAGTTTGATATGGGTTGCATTATATCTGTACAGCAATTTTAGTAGTATGGCCATCTTCACAATGTTGCTTCTTCCTTTCCATAAACAGGGAATATCTTTCCACTTTCTCAAATCCTCTATAATCTCTTTTAATGAGAAAAAAAAGATAAATAGCAATGAAACAGTTTCAAAACTATTAGTTGGACCATTTCAATAATTAATACTTTGAATGTTGTCTTCATAGTAGTTACTCAGAGGGTAAGATATACACATATCTTGTCTAAACAACATTAGTACAAACCTTTCTTCTCATTGAAATAAGAAAAAGTAGCTGTATGTCTATCCTAACTACATTTTACATACATACGTTTTTTCACTACAAAATTATTCTTTATTTATATGCAACTTTTTGTTTTGTTTTGTCAGAGATGGTTGTTCCATTGCAATTAGAGAAGCTGTATTTGGAGAAGTCTTTAAACAACCTTTTCATACTTGATACCAGTCCAAATATTTTAGGTATATGAATTCTGTAAAATAACCCAATACAGTCTAATAGTCCATGATCATAGTGAGTTACCAGCCCAACTAGCAAATATCCAAAGTTGTTGCCTTGAGCATTTTACAACTTAGCATATTAATATAGCTTTACTTTTTATACCTCATGGTCACAATTTTGTGCTGGTGGTTAAGACTAAGTTAAAGTGAGACCTATATAACTAAAAATGTAACTTTAGTTATCTGACAAGGTCAGTCATATTCGCTCAAGATTTACCCTGGAACCATGTACAGCACCTTACGGATCTTCTGTTAGTGTCAGCCGTCTGGATGAGTCATGTCCTTTTCTTGACCAATTTGCCCTTTGTGAAAGCCTGAGAGAATATTTTCTCTCAAGGTGACTGTCGTTAGGCACACTATGCATCATTGATCACTTTTCTCTGTGTCCCCATAATATCATTGGTCAGAAAATTTGGGAAACCACTTAGTTACAGGATGTCACACCAGAGGTTCTCTTATGTCCTGAGTCCTCATGGACCTTGAAGGGCTAGGGTCAAAATATTGGCTATTTTTTTAGCCATTTGTCTCATTTTTGGTCTGCAAACTTCAGTTGTTAAACATTCAGAAAAGAAGCTCACTGATTATTATCTTATAACAGAAGCAGTTAAGCTTAACATCACTGTCTGCACATGACTAAAATATTAAGATTGCTGGAAAGCAAATGTAAAAGTTTCAAATCATCTGAATAAGAATTTTAAAGAGGATATAATATTGAAACCTTGTTGAAAAGATAATTAAATGAGTAAGGTAAAGTACTTCCAGAAGATGGAGAGACATAGACTGCTTCAATTAAGAGAATCTGTCTAATGAAGGGAAGAACACTCCATAAAATCTCGGTATCTACATGTAAGTATACTGATGTAGCAGTTAGAAACCGGAGGGCATTAAAGATAAAAGTAAATTATTAAAAGTTTCTTGAAAGGAAATAAAACAAAGCATTTTACATTTTATGAAGAAATGAGAAATGGACATCATTGGTATTTCAATAACCTACATAATTCCTAGAAGGCAAAATAAAGTAATTTTTAAGATTCTGAGTGAAATGTAATATAAGTCTCTATCGTCCAAATAGTCTGGTAGTACTTGAAGGATGCAGTAAGTTGAAGCTGAAGAGCTACTTTTAAATATTAAAATGTAGGATTAAATTAAAGTAAGGATTTATTCTAAATTCCTCTAAATAGAAAAAAGAAATTAAAAGCATATATCAACAGTTCTTGGAGAGAATTGTATACCTGTTTTCATAAGGAAAGATTTCTACTATGGACATCTTGATGAGGAATATAATTTTATATTTTTGCATAGTGGTATGACTGTGGCATGACCATCTTGAAAATACTGGACTAGAGGTCAGGTAATAGGAACAATACTAAATAAAGATGATAGAGTGAGAGGAAGAACAACTCCATATTAAATCCTATGTCATGAGAATTGCGTTATGTGATTTTAAAATACTTCAAAACTGATAATAGTAAAAAGTATAAATAATAATTTAAATAAATAATAGTTTAAAATGCCATGATTAGTATAAACCAGGATCAGTTTCCATTAACTCATTGAATAACTAGAAAGAATTTAAGATACTCATTAGAACATCTGTCAGAAATGACATAGTTTTATTTCTCTTTGACATTTGTATTCAGAAATTTCCATAATGTTTAAATACGTGATCTTATGAAACTACTTAATTGAAATTCTCTAGAACACAGAAATTGGCAGGATGAAATTCCTAGTGTTGCTTTCACTCTAAAAATTAATGAATGGCATGATATGCTTGACATCCTTCCATACAATGTCACACTTACATTCCAGTTTCATTAGATAAGACCAGTGGAAGAAACACATTCCAATATTGCTTTTTAAAAAGCATAGGAAACCCAGTATATGTACATAACATAGCCTATAGTTTTAACAAAATATTCATATGATTACTTGAGAAAATACCACAGAAAATAAAACTCTAATACATAGGTATAGAAAAATGGAAAAGGTGACTAAATTTTGTTTTGGGGCTGGGTTATTGTTCTTTTTCTCAGCTGTCTTTGTGGGCTTTCTTATAAAGGAGTGTGGTGATTGTTCCTTTAAATTCAGCTGCAATGATTTCTCAATTCCAAGGACAATATGTTTTTTTCTCTTTCTGTTCATTACATAGTTTATTTTTCTACCTTCTTAATTAAGTCTGTTCTAATGTTTAAAACATTCACATAAGCTTAACTGATAATGTAGGTAGTTCCACAAAAACATATTTATGGATAAGGAAAATCTATTTCCTTCAGGAGCTCTCAGATATCATCACACTTGTGTATATCCATTGTGTCAGCTTTTTTATAAAATTAGGATATCAGTTTAGGATATTTATATGATTGATAAAATTAAATACTGCGACTACAATGAAGGTGGCCTTTTATGAAATAATATAGAATATCTGCATGTTCTATAACAAATGTAAAATGGACATATTTCCTTTTTAATATTATGTGAAAAAGCCTTCATCTGTCACCTCTCATTCTTCTACTCTGCTTAGATTCTAAGTGTTCATTCTACTTGTTTATTAAGCTGCTTATTTTTATGTTATCTTGTCTTCAGTTAACTGTTCTAAAGTAGAAAGTTTTATATGGCAATTTTAACATGTGTCTAATTACCTCAATATTGAAGGAATAGTTTTTCAGGGCAAAATTTAACACATTTAAATTAGGAGAGTAAAATTGAAACATTAAAATTCCAGTAAACAAAAGACATGGATAGGCAGGAGGCCTTCAAAAGTACTCACTACATCTGCTGACCATGCTTTAAATAATTTAAGACTTCCCAGTGATCCTGCTTCTAACATTATCAGACGTCAAAATGATGAAATTATATTCATCAGTTTCCATGCCTGCCAGCCTTTGAAAGGTCAATTAAATGCCACTTCAGTGAGGTGTTTAGAATAAATGTCTCTATACCTAGCCACAATGACAAATTGTGTGATACTTATGACCTTTTCAAAGGAAGCTGGTTGATCAGTGAGCAAGACTGATCATGTGGTCAAATCAATCTATATTGATGCCAATGACAGGAGCAGTGATTTGGAAACTAGCCATAGAAGTGACCATTTTTCTTATCTCAAAGATCTTACTTTATACGTTATTCTAAAGCAATAAATAATGTATGTCCTTCCTTCCATGTTTTTATTACAGACAGAAGCCCAAGTAGGAAATTAAATTTAGATTATTTAAGTGATGAATTGTGTAAACATTTAGTACATTTTCATCTGAGTAAGTCAGCTAAGCTGACCTATTTTTACAGGAATTTTATTAAAGAACATAAGGCAATGATTGTTTGTGGATCCAACTACTCCATCTGTCTTTACCATCTCCTTTTCCATTGGCTTCATGTGGATCTTACTGGTGGCTGGGGTCAGTGTTGGATATTGAAATTTGATTAAAGTTGTAGATGAAATAACAAAACACTTAATTTTTACAAGATACTGTCATAGAACATATCACAAATTTTTCCATAGACAATGAGTGTTGTTCCTCTGTCCTTAGAACTCCTCTGCCAACTCATCTTTCTACTTCTGCAGCTTCTTTTTCTAACAGTAACAGAAGCAGAATAAAACTATTTCTTAGCTCTATGTCTTTGGAAAATTATATTTTTTTAACTACTGATCTTTGGTCTATTACACAGTGGTATTTTAAATTTCCAGAGTGATTTTTGAGGATAGAAATATATAAAGTTCCATGATAGGTCTGAATGTCAATGTCTGACCATTCACTCATATTTTTACTACAAAAATAAACACTGAGCATACCTACTCATTTTGTTATTTTTTGGAGAAGTGAATTCACCATATCAACTGGCTTATCTTACAGAGATACAATGTTAGCTTAATGGCAAAATAAAATTCTGAATACATGTCTCAGTTACTTTTTCTATTTTAGCTGAGACAAAATATCTGATAACCAAAATTAAGGAAGGAAATGTTTATTTAGCTCACAGATAGCAGAGTTTTCAGTCCATACTCAACTGACTCCAAGGGAGAGTGGCACATGGCAGAGGACAGCAGTTCATGGTGGTGGAAAACTACAAAGTTCAAAAGGAGGAGCAGTACTTAAGGCAACTATCAAGCCTCTCTCCCTTCCTTAAATGTATGCAGATTACCCACCCCAAGGCAGGTGTAACAATCACACCAACAATCCCAGCATTGGATCATGAATTAATCACCAATTCGAGACATCTGCCCCAAAGACTGCATGAGGCTTCAGGGGTAAAACTAGAAACAAACCATAACAATATATATTCTGAATAAATTCTGAATATAATTCCAACTAAAATTCAGAATATGTACATGCAATGCTGGGAACGGGACCTCGTATTTTTGAACCTTTGAGATAATGTGCCCCTAAATCACTAATTTGTCCATCGCTGAGCTCCACCTTGTGAATGTTCTCCCTTGGCCACCAGCGAGCTGAGATTATAGGAGAGCCCATACAGCATCACTTACCTTTTGTAGTCTACTTGTGCCTGAGAATAAAAATAATTTCTAGGAAAAAGTAATTTATATTGCATAACAAAACTCATCATTTGGGAACAAATTTTGACTATTTAATATAACAAATATTTATAATATATTTTCAGGCAAGAAGGTAGAATGATCTATGCATAAATAAATTTATTCCCCTAAACACACCTGTACCAAATTTTCCCCACTGATTTAATTTCAGTTACTTTTTATTCTTACAATTTTATATTTACTGTATTGTTTTGAGATGACACAGCATCATGCCCTAAATAAGTTACATGTCTAATTGATCTCCTTCCTATTTCACACTAATGTATTTTCAAAAATACTTTAGAAGTGGCTGGCAAGATAGCTCAGAGTACTAAGCACCTGCTTTGGCAAGTTCAGGGACTAAGGTTCGATCTGTTGTCCTGCATGCCACATGAACCCACCCCAGGGGTATGCTGAGATGGTGGAAGAGTCCAGGCGTGGTGGTACATGCCTATAATTCCCACACTGGGAACACTGAAAACAGGAGTATCACTAGAGTCTGATCTACATAGCGAGACCCTATACCAAGTACTCAAATGAAAAAAAAAAAATACTTTACAGTTGTCATCCTTAACATACTGATTCATAGTATTTATTTGTTTATATTTGTGTCTTTTTAAGTCATAATCTCACTATGATGTTCATCCTGGCCCTGGACTGATTTTGTAGACCAGGGTGGCCTGGAACTCACAGTGATCCTCCTGGTTCAGATCCCCAAGTGCTGAGATTTTAATCATGCACCACCACACCCATCTTTGTTTTTATTTTTTAAAGATCAAAAAAGTAAACTAGTTGCTATTAAGTATCTCTCAATTTCATTCATATTGGTGTTTATTTTATTTCCGTGAAATAATGTTTCTTTGTTAATGTAATATTCAAAATATTTGGCTTGTTATTTACTTTATCATTTCCCAGCAAGATATTTTACCTTTTCTTTTTTCATTAATTTTATTGAGAAACAAATAGCATTGTCACAGTTTCAAAACATGTTAGTAGGAGAGTTCCAATAGTTAATACATTGCATATTGTTGTCTTCGCAATGGTTATTCATAGTACAAGATGCAGACATGATATACTGCCTAAACACTATTAGTTCAAAACTTTCTTCTCATTGAGCTAAGAGACAGTAGCAATATATCTATGCTAATATATATAGATCCTTCATTTCTATCCTCCTTTTTTGTTTACTTTTGTCAGATAGAGGTATTCTGTTGCCATTCAAATATTGTAGGTGCATGAATTCAGCAAAGTTATCCAATATAGTCCAGTAGTCCATAACAATAATGGGTTATCTGCAGAACTGGCAATGTCAGAAATTGTTGACTTTTACAGCTTAGCATATTAATATAGCTTTACTTTTTTTTTTGGTGGAAACTGGGATTGACTTCAGGCCTCTGTGCTTGCCAGGGAAGTGCTCATTCTATTGAGCCATCTCCCCATCCCCTCAATTTAGGTTTTATACCTCATTTTTACACTTTTCTGCTGGATAGTTATGACCAAGATAAAGCAAACCAAACAAAAAATGTAACTTTGTATGTGACAAGGTCAGTCAAATCCTTTCAGAATTTACCCTGAAACCATGTATGGCAGTTTGTAGATCTTTTATCAGTGTCAGCCAATTTTCAGATTTCCTTATCCTCTACTCTGAGGACAGTTTTCTTTACCAATTGCCTTGTAATTATTGGGAGATTGAAGTAGTTGCTTGCTGCATATGCTGTTATGAAATACCTCTTCCCTTAGTATGTGTTCTTTCACATGTCTTCTTACCCAAGAGCAGAAGCAACAGGAGGTCTGAACAGTAGCTGACCAGATGCTGGCGTCATGGTCAGGAGCTTCTCCATGTCCACACTATGAGTCTAAATGAACTTGTATTCTCTACAATGCACACAGGCTCAGGTGTTCTACTTTTACCAACTGAAAATATAACAAGTTGAAATAAATATAACAATTGAAAATAAATTCAATCAGCATGAATTTATTAAACCCGGAAAAGCTGTATTAAATTAATGTTTTAGTCTAGGTAAGGTATGTAAATCAAGTGAATATAGAGTAGAATTTTCACAAATCATCTGGTTACTACAGCTAGTCCTTTGGTAAAGAACTTCTACAACACAGTGTCTATAATGAAAACAGAACAAGAAAGACTTGCTCTTTTTGAAACTATTATTCAACAGAATGCTTGCATTAGTTAGGATTAGGTAGGGCTGGGAATAGCAGAGCTGCCCTAATGGTTGGTTAGGCATGATGGGAGATTATTGCTCACTCTGAGAAATCTGGATATGAACAGCCCATGACTGTTGTGTAAGTCTTGGCATTCATGTGGAAGTCAGCTAGCTCCCAGCTTTCCTTTCTGCCTTTCTTAGTGTTTTGGCTCTTAATTTCAAGGAAAGAGGATGATTTCCAACCTTCCCCTCTAGGAGGACTAGCTAAACAATTTCCAGCGCACACTGTAAAATGAAATTCTGGCAACAGTTTTAAAAACAGAGAAAAATACTTAGTAAATGATACCGAAGTACTTTAAAAATCTTCTTCTGAAGCTTCTCAAATTGACAGGATCTTTTAATTTGCTATTAACTTATTCTAAGAATTAGTAGTTAACATCTTTCTCTTTCCTTAAAAAGTAATATTTTCAGGGGCTGGGGAAATGGCTCAGTGGAATAAGAGCTTCCTTGGCAAGTGCAAGGGCCTGAGCTCGATTCCTGGTTCTGCAAAACAAAAAACAAACAAACAAACAAAAAGTAATTTTTTCAATTAGTGATTGCCTAATAAGATAGGAAATAAAAGGAATGTGATAGGTGCTTTTGTCCTTTGTTGATTACCAAGCGCTCCTGCCTTCCTGAATTTGCACAACATTCTTTAAAGTAAGACTGTATTCAGCTGATCCATCTTTATTAACTACTGTAAATTTGACTTTAGCATAATAGTAGCCCGCGGTGCATTTCAAGACCTTGCCCAGACAGACACAGGAGGCTATCTATCTGCTTAGATGGTTGGCACGATGAACAGCAAGGTGTTAGTAGATGTGCAAAATTGTCAAAGTGGATTTTTCCCCAATTTATTCTTGGTCTAACTGGTTATGCATGTATTTATCAAAGCATCACAGAGAGACCCATACACTCACACTGAACCAAGATTTCTCTTTTTTATTTTTCTTTTGTTTTTTTCTGGAAGAATTAGCTGAATTCAATACAATGGTACATGAAAAGCCAGATTTACAAGTTTTAGAGAAGGTCAAGTGTGAATCATCAGATTATTCTTGTATGAATAAGGAAGATGATCCATTATGGCAAAAAACTATGCTTTCATTACGGAAGAGCACTGTGGGTCTATGATGGTGATCGTAATGATGTTCATGGCCACTTTGATGCTGACCATGTGAGATAAGGTTCTCTGACAGCAAAATGGAGCAACAATCAAGCGACGCTTAGACCTCTTTGTTGCAGTGTGGCTACATACTCAACTAATTGTGATATTATAACATGATCACACAACCAAATGGAATGTCCAATGTTAGTACTTGGTCAGAAAATAAAGTTACGGTGTTGGCAGGGGAGAAGCCTATTGAACAGAATTTCAGGACTACCTTTGACTGCTGGAAGTTGTAACTATTTTAAAAGTTGCTGTGAAGTAAGTAAAATGTCCTGTATGCATAAATAGCCATACTCAAAAATGTATTTTTATGTTTTTGCTACTGAGAATCAGACTCAAGAACTTGCACTTGTGAGGCAGATGCTTCACAACTGAGCTATATTAGTTGCCCTCAAAAATATATTTATTATGACACTTCACTAGATGATCTAGAAGTATTCATAGGTGTGCTGTCTGTAGCAAGTATTTCTCATGGTGGTCACAAGACAGCAAAAGAATTATAAAAGAGGAATAGGTCCAAATATGGCATAAAAAGTTATGCCCTTCTAGATATTAAGACTTGATATGCTTCCAGTTTAGACTTTTACCCTAGGAACTCAGATATTGGGGTCGTGTTCATGTAATAATAAACTGAATGATAGTATGAGCACACTTGTTTCTTCCACCTCTCAAACTAATTGGAATGTGCCATTTGACAATTGGTGTATTGGTTTCTAACTGATGTTACATTTGCTATCAAAGCACAAGTTTACCAGCACAGAAAAACTATACATAGGAACAAAGCAGAAAATCCAAATGAAATATTGCAATTTTGGAGAATTGGAGTAGATCTTACTAATGAGTTATGCAACAACTATGATGTAAAATAAAACCAAAACATTGGCTGGTAGTTGTGTTTTACACAATCCTAAGCATGGTGTCATAAATATTTGGAGTAAATATAAAGAAAATACCAAGGTCAAAGAATCACAGAAAAATTTTTTTAGAGGATTTGGACTGGAGCTCATAAGAGATCATTTACAGCAGAGGAAAGACAAAATGTTTTTTCCAGCAGAGCTACACAAATTGTTTCGGAGCCCACTGGTGAGCTGACAGGTGAACAGCCAGGTCTCACAAAGACCTACTACCACCACAGGAAAACATAGAAGATGTCCACTGTGGCCTACAAGAGAGGACAGGAAAACAAAACATACATACTCTGAGTGTGAGCAATACATGTGTATGGAATATGCAGTTGTCCTCGACGTGACAATTGAAGTAAAGGTTATTTTATTGGTGAAGTTCTATTGATATTTTTATTTTTGTTCATATAGCAATTGATTTCTGATATTACCTTTTAGTTTTATAAGCAAATACACTGCTGATGTGAAAATGTTCATATTTAGAAATGCTGATTCTAAAGTAAATATTAGGAATATAATGATTTATTTTACTGGCACATTATGTTCGATGAACTACCCTGTGTAATATAAGAAGAACCTCTTGATAAAACAGAAAGACTATGAATATGTCAAGTGCGTTCTACACAAAGGTGAGGAAAGTGGAACACATGTGATGTCACTATAAGCAAGGCTTGTGTGTAGAACTCGCTGTTTTCATGCGTCCTGACTGCCTTAGGTGTGATAAAGTGAAGCAAAGGTTTATATTGTAAAGTGTCATTGTTATTTTCATTGCAATTCATGCAAGAATTTATTTGTGTTGTTCATTTAGTCTTTGTACACTGAAAAACAGTTGAATTTGCCAATTTTGCTCCTTTATATATTTAATAAATAGTCTTCATTTCATTTTATGATATTTTCCTGTTAAGTGTGCATTGTCTGATATAACACAACTAATAAAGCTAAAATTAATGATTCCTCAATATCAATAGAAGAATAATGAATTTTTGAGATCTGGGAGACTTTTTTTGTCTTGATGACATGATTAGTCTTATGCTCTATAGTAATGGGCAAATGCTAAGAAACATTAGGGTTAGTGGATAAGATTTGTTTGTACAAATATCTCTCATCTTGATTTCTATCTCTAGTGAGAGGGGTGTCACTTTCCTCCTGCTCTGTAGAGGTGTCTCCTATATGGGAGTTTTGTCTGTTATTTTCAGGACACAAAATGGAAATTCAGAGATTCTACCTTGCACAAGCTTTTTCTCAAGTGCCTTCTTATAAAATTAAACTACATGTCAAAGTGGCTTATTTTAGGGTAATGAATCCTGCCATTCTTAAATATAGATACAGTTGTAGTTACACAAGCATGAACATGGATGTGGATTTGAATACAAATATGTACATAAAATATACTTGTATTTGTGCCTGGCTCTTAGTGACATATTAATAGATTTTGGTACTGTCCTTTTCATTTATATAGTGTTTATGGATAAATTTTGGTTATTACTCTTTCACTTGTGTGCTTTGTTTTTGTGGTGTGGAATTGGCTCTATATGTCACACAGGCCAGGCAGCCCCAGCTCTACCCTTGTGCTACTCTTCCAGATCCAATCATCATATTTTACCTCTAGAGTAAGTACAACTACCTTGTCTCCATTTCTTGCCCCATTACCATAAATAATAACCCTTTAATGTTCATGTCATCTATTGATTTTATTTTCTGAGGATTAAAGATCTATTTTAAAATTCTTCCATTTGCTCCTTTATGGCTGTATCGTCTTTTCACTGCACAAAAATTATTACATTTATTTCAAAATTTGAAGCACAAATTACTTTCCTTTATGTGTCTCTGGAATATCAGTGCCCCTTTTGGACAGTAGTTTCAGATACGCTGTGCCAAATTTTTGTACAACTCCCATTTCAACTTTCTGTCATGCTTACTATCGAACGTTTAGGTGATTACTGAAAAAGGAGGTGATACTGTTCAGAGTGGCTCCCAAGCACCCCTGAGTACTCGGCACAGAGCAGTCGCATTGGCCAGAACTTTGCTTCTCTAGATCCCCTGTACTATAACCCAAAATTTTACTTTTAATGTGAGCTTATAAGACTATTAGTCTATCTTGCAAAAGCAGAGTTACAACTATAGCATAATCCTAATCAATCCAAATGTCATTCCCCAGCCATCATGTAAAGAGAAACCTTCTTTTGTCTATTCATCATGGGGTCAGAGCGCAGAAGAATCAATATACCTGTCCAGCAATTTTTACCACTGTTTTTCACTTACTTGGGTTTTTATTTTTTTGCTACTATGGTCTTAATGATTTATAAATTTGATATTTCTACTCTGTCTCTCTCTTTTTCTCCCTCAGGAATTATTCTTTTGATCCATGGAGTGCTTCATTTGAAAATGATTTGCTTTATTACAATTAAAGTCTTAAACAGGAAGTGTAATTGATGTGGAAGCATTTGTATTTGGTTCCTTATTCCTGGGGTAATTTTAAAACAAAACAAATAATTAAGTTCATTCAAGGATCTTTGGCTTATAGTTCTATTCTATTTCACTGTTTGTTTTGTTTAGTTTTAATCCTCACTTCCATTATAAAGGTAGCGAGTAATTAAGAAAAGTTTAAAATTTAATCATCTAAATCTATTCATTTGCATATAATCATATAACATTTTGAATTTTTTCATAACTTGCAATCAAAATATAGTTTTAAATCAATTTCTAATGTAATCTTCAATACAACTCGCTAGCTATCTTTAAACAAATTGTTGTAGGATATGACTTTTAATTATACAGTCCACCAAGACTAGTTTTGATATTAGTATAAGGATGCATATTTATTATACATGAAATGGTACTTCTGCATCAGTTTAACTCAAAGACATGAAATGCTTGCATTGGGACCACGTGATGCTGGTCTCGGGCTTTAAGCAAAGCACTGCCTTTTCAGTTTTATGAAAAGTTTATGTTTACCTTCCTTGTTGGGAACAGGTCCATGTACATAGTACATCTTAGTGCCTTTTATCATCCCCTTTCTCTTTCCTCTTCCCCCCTTGGATTCATTTTTAACAAATTAAAATTAGAAAATTATTGTATCTCCCTTTAATCTTGATCTACAAGAAAGATTAGATTGGTGTTTTGGTGCTTCCTTGTGCTGCCAAAGGCTCAAGCAGTTATTTCCAATTGTGACACATGCCTGTCACACTAGTTGAGCTCAGCATTGTGCAAATATTTCCACTTTATGCTGAAGCTCAGCAGTGCTTTACAGATAGGATTGCCTCATAAGTGTTTCGGAAAAAACAGAGGATGAATGAATGAATAAAACAATTGAAAAGAATCCTAACCAAAGTGATATTACTGTATTTTAAACATTCCACAAGACAAAGTAACTTCTAATTTTCATATTAATAATTTTGTTTCACTGAAACAAATTATCTGACTTCTTTATTGACAAGTGTATTGATTTCTGATGAATGGAAACATGCTCAGAAATAAATGAAAATAAATAAAATACACAAAGACTAATAGCACTTGTGGTTAAAATCATTACTGAACAATTCTTGCTCTTAGGCACAAGGAATTAGTTTCTATCATTTTTATGTTCCATAGGCCTAGTGTAAATAAAGAATAAGTAAAATAGTTGGTACAAGAATTCAGCCTTTCAGTCAAAAGACTTAAAAATATGTTTCCATATTTAATCACAAACACTAGCATTCTTCCTAAAAAGACAATAGTACCCACAGACAATCGTCATTGGTCATAATGGTGACCTTGGTGCTCAGCCAAATGGAAACATTCTTATCTGGTACAATAGCTCAATGAATTAAAGGAAGGATAAGGGACACAAAACCAGGTACTATTTTTGGTAATTCTAGTTTGGTCACAGTACAAATTGAAGCTGTGTGGCCGCAAAATATATAGATGTTGTGATTTAAAAGTACTGATTTGTCATGAATGCACTTCAAAATTAAACCTGTATCTTTCACAAATGGCCTTGTTGTTTATTCTCTAGTATTTGCCTGAATTGAGTGTAAATGAAGGAAAGATATTTATACACTCTTTTGTCAGATTTTCCTCATTTCTTTATAATAACCCTCGGAAAACTAAAGTTACGTTACAGGAACTGAAAACATTTACTGTTATGAAAACTGGCTGTCAGTTAGTAAGAATGATAGAGAGAAAATTGCAGATAAGTTATATAATTCTAAGGAAAATGCCATAATGATCTGGTTTTGCTTGGCTTCTACACATACGTATAACATGTAATTCCCCTAAAATTACAAAGAATAAAAAGTTGTTCTATTCATAAAGTAACTCAATTTTAACCAGACATTACTGAACTGAATCTAAGTCATATATCTTATAAGATTTTGTTGCCTTTCAAAACTTAACTACATAAATGCTGAATTTAATTTTACATGGAGAGATCATTCCAAATACTTGACTACACAGTAGGAGTTAGTGAAAGGAAATCAAGAGAAAGGAAATTTCTGTTTCTACTATTTCAGGATGCTGTAACTTAATGACTATCTTTTTTATGTTCTTTCATAGAGGTTATTTTTTTCTCCTTATCCTGTCATATTTCAATGAGTGTCAAAAGACAAAATCATATCCTATAATGTCATAGTTCTAATCAATTTTCTTTTCTTTTCTTTCTTTTTTTTTT
>NW_004524807.1:2343862-2358109 GCF_000260255.1 Octodon degus
TTTTTGGAACTGGGGATTGAACTCAGACCCTTGCGCTTGCCAGGCAAGCACTTATTCTACTGAGCCATCTCCCCAACCCCATCTAATTAATTTTCATTCATGATTCATAAATCGGGACAGCCTCGATACTATGAGCCATTGCAGAATAGTTGTTTTCATATGGTAGGAACAATCAAATAGAATAATTAAGAAAAATGTTGGTTAATTGATTAATATAAATTACTTGCAATTACCTTTTTTAAAGGGTTACTGCAGGGTGACTGTTTTAATAAATTGACTCAAGTAGACTGAAATCTTGTCTTCAGAAAACAAAAACAAAAATAAACAAACAAACAAAACTGGTCGGTCCTTGGATATATCTGTTTTCTTAAACTTCAGTTTGAATACACAGCATTCAGCTTTTTGGCTTAGTCCTGAGAATGCAAAATTGACAATGCCGGTTTGAATTTCACGTCACCAGTTTAAATCTGTACAACCTTTCTTACCAATCTGAGTTGACCTGACCTGAGGCCTCAGACCTTGGCTCAGGTTTCATCCTGAACATAACTCAATCTTTTGGTCCATGAAAAAAAAATGCTAATTGGAGTTTCTTGTCCTGCTATTATCCCCATCTGTTTTAGTCAGCTGCTAAATCTGGTTTGCAGATTTGCACCCTCTTCATGCATCCTTAAACGAGCCAACATTGGTATATGCACATAGTCTACATGCATTTGTACCTGTGTTTTTGAAAATGAAACTTTGTCAATTGGCAAGTGTGATAACTTTCCCCACTTTGTGTTTTTTACTCTAATGTCAAGTTTTACAAAAGGAAATATTTTATCATAGTTAATAATACATAGAATAAAGTACATATTTCAAAGATACTATAACTGGTGTAGTGCATTGACAAACTCTTACTGTTTAGGAAATCAAATAACTTATGATTTAATGTACCTCTCCACCAATGGAATTGACCATCATTCTGACAGTAAACTTAAATGATAGACTGACGTGATGAGCCATAAATTGGTGTGAATAAAGTACCCTAAAATGGAGTATCACAAAATTTTAAGAATGAGGTAAATAAGAGATAAAATGAATTGAAGGTCTATTTTTCCCCACCAGTCATAGAATATGAGAAATCATTTTCTCAACTCAGTCCGTCTCAATCATAGACTGAGTATCTTCAACTCTCATGTGGTCACTTAGTGTGACTGATGGCTAATGCAAATTTGTTTTCTGTGATTTTAGCATTGGAAGGGTAAATTTCATATTTTATAATGATTACAAAGTCTATATTTAACTTCTTCTTTGTTGATTTATTAGAATTGACCTGGTATGACAAACCTCTTTTTTTGTTTGTTTGTTTGTTTTGTTTTTAAATATTTAGTGCTTGGTTACTATAAACTTTGCATACACAAATACTGTAAAATAAATTGAAGTTAATTTTTAAAGAAACTATAGCTAGTCTGAGGGATTCAGGATACTATAACAAAATATGATAGGATAGATAGATTATAAAAACAGAAATTTATTTTTCACAGATATGAAAAGTAAGAAAGTCAAGATCTTGGCACCTGTACTCAGGGGCTATTCCTGGGTCAAAGTCCACCTCCTGATTCATATAAATTGCATCAGATGGAGGACCTAGCAGCGTTCTGCAGGTGCTTTCATAAAGGCACTGATTCCATTCACCAGCTTCACCCTTGGTAGCTTGCTGTCTCTAAAAGATCTCATTCTCTAAGGCCACCACCTCGGGGATTAGTATTATAACATGTGAAGTTTAGGAGAATGTTGACATTTAAACTATAGCATGACTCATTGATATTCTACTAATTAAATTACTTTTGTCTTATAAAAATAATCATCAGATATAATAAGAATAAATACTTAATAGTTGTTCCAACAAAAGAATAAAATTAATTTAAAAATATTCCAAGAAATTTTGCTGAAGTCAAATGAATTACATAGGCTTGTCCAGATCCTTACTTGAACCTTTAAAATGTCCTAGCTGTGAATGGTTTCACCCAGCATGCTCAGCTGCCTAAAGTTAAGTCGAGAAGCAAAGTAGCCATGGCAGAGGGCCTCCCACATCTGTCACTCTGTAATATTCCAACTGGAATTCATTTCTGGCAGGTTCCCCTTTTGTTGTCCCTTACTTTCTGCTGGAAGCTTTTGCTACATGTTGCCATTCAATCTAGAGTTTAAATTTATTTCCAACAATGCTTACTTCCTTACCTCTGGAATGTGTTTAGGTCTGATTCTCCAGCCTGTCTGCTATGGCGACCTCTGCCTCTTCAAGCAACCACATAGCATGAAGCCAGATGGAATCCATTTTCCAAACCTTCTTCACTGACCTGGTATTCAAAGAACAGACTTCCATTACCCCTCCCCAAAAAAGCATCCTGAACACAGCTACTTTGGCTGATATCTTTGACAACAGACCCAATAAAGAGAATCTTCCCAGAGACCCACAATCTGGCCAACACATGGTGGTCTGCTTCTGTCTCAAGTGGGAGCTACTCAAGGTAATTTCTCTCTTCTGTTCTTCTTAGAGAGTTTTCTGTTTTTGGATCCACTATCTATCTCATTTGCATTTGTTAGGATTAAATCCATGCTACTCATTGACACAGGAAGAAGCACATAAACTTCAAAAAGACATTACTACTGTCTGCCAAAAAAATGTCATTCCAAGTGTTTTGAAACAGATTAACATACCCAGGAAAAACAAACATTTTTAAGACTAAAAATATAAAAATATAGTAGGTATTATATTTGCTACTTCTCATATACTTATCATCATACTGGCTAAGTAAAGAGACATTTAATGTACTCACCTATTATATAAAGGCAACTCAACTTGAGGTTGTTTTGTAATATTTTATTTAAAAGTATTATTTTTATATAAATGTAATTGTTCAGTATAATCTTGCTTCATATTGATTTATCACAAGTATTTTTCATAGAATCTTAGAAAATGTTACCTAGCATCTCACAGCTTTCTTCACCCATGGAAATAGCCATAACAAAGTTTGCTCAGATATGTACTTAATAAAGAGACTATTCATCATTTATAGGTTTTAAGTTTATCTAAAATTTCTTAAAGTGCATACTGCTTCTAGTTTAATCTAAGCTGTATATTCTACAGATAGCAAAATTCTATGACTATGTTAAACCAACTCATCAGTTGTGATTTGCCATAGCTAAAATTTTTGTAAAGTCTATTTTAAAGAATGTGAAGAATAATGTCCAAGATTACACAAAAATTCAAACAATTGGAACTTTTCCAAACCAGGTAGACTCCAATCATCTTTTCTATAACTTAAGCCAGATGACTGCATCAGGCTATGAAAAATGATACATGGTACAGTGCCAAAGACAAAATAGGCTAACCAAATCAAGATGAGATAGTACATGAATATTCAACAGTATTTGTGATAACCTATTTTAGGCATATTTTAATATTTAAATATGAATAAGGATTGCAATACATTATAAATGTATTATAAAATGAATATGCATAATACATACATAAATAATTAATCTTCATTGTGTTTAGCTGGTAGTCAAGAAAATATGATGCAATAGATATAAGCCTATATTTCTTGATCGACTTTTCATGCCTGTATCTTGTGTTATGAGCAACTACTTTGAAGATGACAATGCACAATGTACTGAACATTGCTACTCTCTTGCATTCTCGCATGGAAATTTTATACCATTGTTTCTATTGTTTGCTTGTCTTTCTTTCTTTCTTTCTTTCTTTCTTTCTTTCTTTCTTTCTTTCTTTCTTTCTTCTTTCTTTCTTTCTTTCTTCTTTTTTTTTCCGGTACTGGGAATTGAACTCAGGACCCTATGCTTAGCAGGCAAGCACTTATTCTACTGAGCTACGTCCCTAACCCCTGTTTTTCTTCCTTTTAAAATAAAAAAAAAAATAAATTAAAAAAGAAAAACTTTAATAAATCAAAGACTTTTAAGTGCTAGAAATTTGAAGGTGGTTTTATGATAGTTAAGCTAATTTAGCATTGAAAATAAGCCCTCTGATTAATATAGAAGTTTGTCCATCAGCCAACATATAGTTGGATTAAAAAAAATCCCTTTGTTCACTGACTAGAGAAGTGCCTTTAGTCTGAACTAAAATGTGTCCAGCAAACTGGACTACATGAATTTTGCTCTCTAGTCAGCTCCAATTTTTTTTTTTTTTTTCCTGTATTTTAGGGAAGGGACTACAGGCTGTTCAGCGTCTCACTACTAGATGGGACTCACAGTGATCTGTCTGTTTACAGCCTCCCAAGAGCTGAAATTACAGGCAGGCATCACCATGCCCAATCTCAATTGCCATCTCAGCAAGCCCCAGGGGCGGGGCCTGCACAGCAGTCCTGGGGATTGAACCCCCTGGCCAGACCCTGCTCCTGATTGCAAGCACTTTAATCCGCTGAGCTATTTGACCAGCCCAGCTTCAGAATCTTAAGAATTTATGGTGCAGCCTGTACATGGACTTTTTTTTTTTTTTTTTTTTTTTTTTTTTTTTTTTTTTTTTTTTTTTTTTGTCAGAACCGGGCCCAGAACTCAGACCCTTGCACTTGCCAGGAAAGTGCTTATTCTTCTCAGCCATCTCCCCGGCCTCCTTAATATCATTTTTGAAAATATTATAATAACCAGGTTTTTTCTTTCTAACTCTTTAGTAACTTAAAATGCTCAAAAATACTACTAATAATACTGAAGAGAACACAAATGATTAAAAACGAAAGAAATGAACTTTTAAAAACAGTGTGAGCTGGAGAGATAGCGTAGTAGCTTATGCATCAGCCTCTACAGCGCGACTTGGCAGGTTGGAGATCCGCCCTGCCTTGGGGGCCAGGGAGATAACTCAGTAGAATAAGCACTTGCCTGGCAAGTGCAAGGGCCTGAGTTCGATCCCCGATTCTGCCAAAAAACAATACCCACCCATAAAAACAGTGTGCTATAAGGGGGAAAATGATACCAATGATATATCCAGTAGTACTGTAACTGTTACTGACACATTTGTTAACTAATCGCTGCCACTGCACATACATCTGACAATGCCTAAAACTTCAACTTTGTTCTAAAAAGGACTGCTCAAAAGTAGTGTTCTTACACTTAAACCTATCTTAAAACTCACATACATAAGAGGAGAACTGCAGCCACCCACTTTCTTCCTAAAATGCGGTAATATTCAAAGAAGAACAACTTCAAGACATTTGTAGGAAAATGGAGGCAGCTGGAGTATATGGAATGGAACACTGAATGAAATGAATCAGGCTTACAAGCTTAAGTGCTGTAGAGTATCTATCAGTGGAGAAAGGAAAAGTATGAAGAGCTGCTATAGGATGGACAGAAGAGTCAGGGGGACAAATCTCTTGCAAATGGCTAAGGGTCTAGGAGAGCAAAGGAGAGGGTAGGGGAAGAAGCACAGCTCTGTGCTGTGCACAGGAACCCAACAACCTCCCTAAGTGTAAACACTGTGTGCCATCAACATGAGCTAAAATGGTGACATTAGCAAGAATGAAAATGTGCGAAGGAAATTGACAGAAGAAGGAGTCTAGGTAGGGGGAAGAGGACTTGAAAATCAAGCTATTTTCGTACGTGTACCAGCTGCCCAGTGATTGTAAGTAGCATGAACTGTAAACACTTACAAATAAAAAAGAATTGAATGTGTGTGAGATAGTTTATAGAAGATAAAGATTGAGATGTTAGGGTACATTCTCCACATACTGAAAGAAAATTAACAATTTGGTGATGGATGTATAGTTTTTATGTATTATTTCTTTTTTTTTTTTTTTTTTGGCAGAACTGGGGATTGAACTCAGGCCCTTGCACTTGCCAGGGAAGCGCTTATTCCACTGAGCCATCTCCCCAGCTCCTGTATTATTTCTTATGATGTTCTTTGCAAGTATCTATGTATGAACTCTACTTTTGTGTACTAGTTACTGTCTTTAAATCATAATTGAATTTTATATTTAATTGTTTTATCCATTAAGAACATGATTCTTGTACCTGCTGATATGTACAGAATGCATTGTATTGATAACGTCCACAAGGCTCAGTTAGCTAGAATTAGAAAATTGTAGCTCACGAAGCAGTCAGCATTCCTTCATCAGCAAATAGAACATGTACACAATATGCTTGTAATACTGTTTATCCTTTAAAATTAATGGCAGCTAGAGACATAATTATAACAGACAATGCCATCTTTTCTTATTTCTAGCTTTCATAAAGCTAGTCTCTTAGACTCTCTTAGATTAGGAACCTTTCCCTACAATGTGTATGTAACAGGAGAGAACAAAATACAAAAGATCTCAAGAGATTATTTAGCTTCCTTAATACTGCTAAATTCAAATAAAGTGAAAAGGTCATTATTGTGGTCTGCTTATATTCTTTTAGTTACATCCCTAGCAATAGCAACGCCAAAATTTAGAAACATTCTAATATATCAGTACAAGGACAGTTAACCAAAATAGAGATTATCAGCAAAATGTTGTGTCAAGTATCTATTTAAAATAATAGTCACCCATCTGTTCTTAAAAATGGCCATTAAGGACACAAAACAAAGCTAAGGACACTGAATAGAATTGTTCCAAATAGAAGGAAATAGATATGATGGTCAGGAAGTTAGAAGTTATAGTCATCTGTAGAAAAATAATCGTCTTTTTGGTATTTGACTCAATTTCAAAAGACTATTTTTTGGAGGCCTTCCCGATAACCCAAACAACCATCCTGTGTTTTGTAACTAAGTTCTCCCGTATTACAATTTGTCTCCTTGCTGTTCTCTACTGTCTGGATTGCTCACTCTTAAATAACATTTTGTTTCTTCTCTGTTGAGATGAGTGCTCAGAACAAAATATAATATTTGAGTGTGTTCTGACACAGGAAGGGCAGGGCAAGATTATAATCTCTCTTATTCTCCATGTACATTCCTCCAAGTGTATGACACATATTATTCATATTAAATTTCTTGTAAACCCAAATCCCTATCTTTTAAATGTAGACTCAACTAATATATTTAGCATTTCCTCTTATCTTAAGGAGATTTTGTTATTTTTTAAGCTTAAATTCAGTTTTAGCTCAGAATGTTTGCTCCATTACTCTAGGCTACTGAACATTTAAGTTACATGTATTGTTCATTTGTTCAGCCCATCTACAGGATTAATATTAAATACCATCATGAATGCCTGAAGGAAGCCCAAATAAACCATAAGCTTTGCATTGGATACACTTTATATGTTTACCCACATGGAAAACTGGATCCTACTGTTCACCGTTTCTTGTACAGGGAGTTAACAAAGTGATTCTTTAATAGCTAATTCTTGTACAGAAAAATAACAAAAGTACTGCTGAATAGAATATATTTTGTTATTAATTTTGAAGATCAATTTGACCTTTCCTCTCTTTTCCTTTGAAGTGACTTCAGTTTCATTAAACCTAATCATTCAGGAATCATTACTGAAGAGCTACCTTGCAACATTTTCTCCTTAAGTGAAACATATTTTTGAATGGCCTGCATAGCAAGGCAAAACATAATAATCTTGGATACACAGTAGAATTATGTTTAAATAAAACATACCTTTACAACTTTGTTTTTCCATACTTTGTATTTTCATGTTGTTATGTAAACAGTTGCCGGCACTTCTTCCTGTACTTGAACTCAAAGACATTCTCTTGGTTAGTAGACAGGCTTTTCTGTGAGGAAATGTAGGGCTACTGTTGGAAGCACACTAGGTATGACTTCCTAATACAGTGTTGCCTTTATTTTGTGATAGTCTTTTTGTGACATTCTCGAAGGCACTTGGAGAAGTCTTCTTTCAGTTATATGCAAGGAAATTCACATCTTGTTGAAAAGGAAACAGAAGACAACGCTACTAGGCCACAATATTCATGGTAGAGACAGGGATATGTGTTTTGAACATAGGTGGCTATATTCAGTCTTTGATTTTTGCTGTTAGATGTAAACTTATATTTAACAATTTTATTAGCTTATTAAGCTGACACTTATCTGTTTTATATCTTCATTTAAACAACTGAAAAAATAAAAGTCTAGCTTCTCTATGGTTGGTGTAAGTTTAAGTTCTAGAGCTCAAACTTGGATATTTATGCAAGAGCAAGCAACGAAACACAAAGGTTGGATTCTTAAGCAAGTCATTTTTTTTCAGAAAGGTATCTGGAAATTTAAAATAAGAGATTTAAGGGGCAGGTGTATGGAATCTAGAGAACAGTTATTGTCCCCATACAATTTCTTATAAAGTGGGTATGTATTGAATTAGAATTCAAGATAAACATAACAGCTCTGAAAGTTTCCTTTTTTAATTTTGTTGTTTTGTTTATTTGGGAGGGATGTTTCTTTGCTTTTTTGTTATTTGTTTGTTAGTTTTCACATTAGTACCTATACTGCATATGTACTACATCATGCTGTCTCACTGCCTTTTCAAAAATAGACATATGCAGGACTTAAAAAACCATTCTCAGGTTTTATTAAACAGTCTCATCCTAAAGAATGGAAACAGAAATCAGAAGCAGGTCAAGAGGTGGAGGAAGGGAAGAAGGGAGGGGAAAGGGACAGGAAGTAAAGACGATAGAAAAGGAATTTAGACGCATCACATACATGTGCTATCTCCATACTAAGATTTAAACATGAACTATAAACATGAACCACTAACAAAATTCATAAATGAAAATGAAATGTCAAAAAGGACTTTGGGCACTACCAAAATTTAAGCAGTTGAAGAGTTGCTTTGGTAAAACAGCTATTTTTCTCATAATTTTTGTTAGGTAAAAAGTTATGCGCTACAGTTTATGATTTGTAAAATAAAATAGGTAACTAACATGAAATCAAACCTTGCTGAAACTTACACATTGCTAAGTTTCAATTTAGAACTTATAGTATAGATTATTGATTTCAACTGTTTTAAAATTATTTGAAACATACTGAACTTTAATTGTGACAGGTTATTAAGTTTATAATGTAGAGAGATAGATTATTTTCACATAAGAATATATTTTGGGGAGTGGATGAATATGTATTATGCTTACATAAACAAATGCTTATTGTTTTCTTAGGCCAAACAAAATTAATAGCTCTTCAAACTGGAAGGTTTAGAAAACCTTTTCATTTGAACATGACCTAGGATTCAAAAGTTTCATTTATTTTAAAAGTACTACACTTTTTTCTTCTATTTTATCATAGATAGGAATGTGCAACTCTTAATTAGCATCATTCAAAAATACTCCACTGAGGAGCCTCTTATTTAGAAGTCATTTTAACCATACAAATTTAAATCATCTTCATTTGTTAACCATTTTTGAAAAAAATATTTCCATGTTAAAAACAAACACATTAAAAAATAAGAGAAACTTTTCTTTTTTGTTGCTAAGCAAGATGTTGCCAATATCAGAAACCAGTAGAAGCATAGTTCTTATGTTTCTACTGCTGGCTTTCTTTTAGAATTTTTAATTTAAATTTTATCACTGTATTTAAATCTAAAACTTAGTTTCTATTGACATGTATTCATTAAATTGATCTTTTTCTGTTACTTCTAAAGTGCTGTCAATCTCATCCAGTGAACTTTATCATGTGCATGTTTTCTTCGAGATATTTAAGAGTTCTTGTGTGCTGAAGGGTGGACGTGAAGAGGCATTAGTCCTTGATATCTACTGTACAACATGGTTGCTGAAGTTAATAATCATGGACTGTATACTTACAACTTATGGCAAAGCATCCCTTTTTACCCTGAAAATATAAATAACATATTATGGTATAACTCATTAACATCTTATACATAACAATAAGAAACATGCTATCATTTCTGTAATTCTGTGTCTGTTTCTATTATTTAATTTTCTTTCTCATTGCATCTTATATTTGCTGTTCTTTTACATAACAGGTACTGTGATTGCTACATTGGAAATCATCTAATTTTGTCTTCCATTTTTTACGTTTGTTAAACAGCTAAATTATTTTTAAAATACTCTAATTTTAGACTATATGGAGGGATTGTTATTAACTACCGTGATTGGCCTAGGGAGACTTTTGTAAGCATAGTTTAAACTTCTTAGAAGGTGTGGAATTTCTAGAAGGGCTGAGTGTTCCTTGTAGTTTTTTCTATTCAGATTGGTTAGAATTTGAATATTTTTATGTAGAAGTGAGGAAAATTTTAATTGTATAGTTTCATAGAAATTCTTCTGTGCTTGACATCACAAAATTTAACACTCTTGCCTGAGCAAATTAATATTTAGCCAAAGACTCAAGGGTACCCTAAGCATGTTTCTAGAGATAATCTTGTCATCAGTTCACTACCACTTTACTCTTTACCCTGCAGATCTGAAATGCCATAGCTTTGAAAAATGCATGTATTTCTCAAAGTTATTGTGTCTGAGTCCTTTACCTGTGCTGTAGGTCAGACAGTTGTTTCCAACTGGTACCATGGTGAAAATTACAGATGTATCTTGTGGTTTCCCCTTTCATAAGACATTCATTCCTGTAATTCTTATTGTCTGGATAGCTGAAAACATTATTCTCATATCTGTGTTCAGTTCTTATCATTATTTTATGAAATTTAGTTATATGTTATATATTCTTCATTGCCAGAAATGAAACTCCAGCTATATAGCTTTTTAAAAAATGAATAAAACTCTACTTAGAGACACTTAGAGTTGGCTGGACTGCAAAGACATCAGAAAGTACTGGCTGCCATCCAAGGAGGCCAAAGAATACAGAACCTTGAGCCAACTGGAACATTTTGGATGGTTTTGCTTCAAACACTGATTAGACCAATTAAAGTATCTTCATAAATACAGAATCACATACAGTACAAGGATTGCAGAAAAATATTAACTACTGATTTTTTGTCAGTGAAGGAGTTTGAGCTTCTGCTCTGGTGTCTGCACAACCAGGACTTTATAAGGAACCCAAAGACCTAGAAATGATGTCATCATCATGGTGACTGTGCTAGGTCTACCATGGGCATCCTAAAGTTGGCTGCAGTGCACGTAGAATAACCAACCATTTCATGATAGCCAGAACTTCAAAATGTCACAGTCACATCCTCACTGGAAAAAGTGAGTCAGCTTTAAAGTTTTTTTTCTGGGACATTTTACAAAAATTAAATGTTTAGAGATTTCTCACAATACAAAAAGTTATGCACTTTAAAAAATCAAGGAACATGTTAATAATTTCTAGAATTTGGTGGGGAGGTGAGCATCAGGACTTCTCCAAGAAGCCCTTGACTACTTATTTTCCAGTATTTTAAATCCAGCCTGAGCTCAGAAACTGGGAGCTGATCAAAGTCCTGTCAAAGACTCTCAGAGCTCATGGACCTGAAATGTGTTCAAGATTTCCAGGAGAAACAGAAGATTTAGAAAAACTGTTCAACTCAGTGAAGACTTCCCTAGTTTTGGTTAGGACATTATGAAATATGTTGTCCCCAAGAGATAAAGAATTAAAATTTAAAAGAAGTCTCAGGAACTGTAGAATAAATGAGGTCTATTCATGAAAAAATATGATTTTTTCAAGAAGATAAAACTCCATGCAGAGCCCAAGAAGCCACTCATGAATAGATACCACAAGTGCTACTAGGATTTGTATTTGAATCAAGGAAAGCCAAAGGCAAGGGAGCTCGTGGAAGGAGCACATGGTAGAAATTAGCGAGTACTGGCAACTCATCTCAGAAAGCCTGAAGGAATGTAACAAGAGCCAGGCTGCAGAGCTGCTGAAAGCTCATGAGGTAGGCATGAATCTCTGGTTCAGAAAATTTTGTGTAAAGTAATACATGCAGTACAGTAGTCTATTTCTAATAAATATGAAAACATGATCATGAAAGAAGGATGACACTCCAGGATCAGATGTACAAATTTACGGTTCTCATGAGAAAAGATTCTATGGAAAAGCCTCAGAGAAAGCAGGGACTGCAGGCTCCAGGAAGAGATTTTGTTAGACACCATTAGGACTACCTGTCCTCCTTATAGATACTGGAAGGGAGATGGGGAAGAGGATGAAGACAAACTCCTTAGACTCCAGCAGTGGAATTAAAGGAAACATGATGGGCCTGAGAATAGTGGAACTAATTCTTCTTACTTGGAGTGCTCTGACTTTGACACAACCTGAACTTTATTCCCACTCTGAAGATTTGAACAGAGAACTTTGAAGCAACAGTACAAGACTTTCATATCAACAGAGTGAACTCTCCTTCGTGCCTCTTATTATTTCATTCCTTTCTTCTCTCTTTTCTGCTTATACCAGGAAGAGAAGTTGGGGAGAGGAGAACTAGTAGCTGTAGTCTGTGTATAAGTCCATAAACTTGGGAGGAAGGATCTTCCTTAAATAATGAATGTAAGAATGGGCCAATATTGACTCTCCACCCCCAGAAGAATCCATTTAGTTAAGCCTCCTTAAACAAATAATTAAATGATTGGATTCAGAAAGAACACTGGGTTAGATTGAATGATCCTAATGTATGAAATATTGTTTTCATATCTATTGCTGGGACTGATAGGACACTGATAAACTTACAACCCCACTTTCTCTATAGAACTGTTTCTCAGAACTCTTGCATAAATACAGGGTAGGTATTTGATAGGAACATAATCTCTTAAGAAAATATTCAGACTCTTGATGTCTCTCTCCCTACTTTGTGCACTAAAGAGCTGACCATTCCAGTCTTTAAAGTGATCAAACTCACAGATACATCGCCTAGTTCTACATGTGTACTTACCTCATAGTCTATGATCAGAATTTTTTCAGCGTAAAGACAAGCGAATATTTAAAGGTTTTAAAAAATCTTTATTGAATTTGAAAAAAACTGCTCCATAGCATCAAATCCCTGTGACTTTGGATTCTGCTTCTACAACTAACTTCTGAATTTAAGCCAGGCCAAAGGACTACATTCTTCCTGCCACTCCAGATGGTTGACTCTCACTTTTGCTGTTCGGGATATGGACACCATGGGTGATGCACACACAAATAAGTACACTACTCTGTTATACTACTTGGTCTGCCTTCAATTCATGTGCCAGTATCACATTGTTTTGATTACTTTCCATTACTGGAAATTTTGAAAGTCTATTCAAGGCTAATGCCTTCTTATTCTGATTACCCTGATTTTAGCTATTTTCCTATTTTATTCTCAGGAATATTAGTATTGCAGATATATTCAATTTAAATGAAAACTATTCAGTGCAGATGATATTGTTCCTATGCATCAGTGAATTATTAGTTTTTTCTAGATATATTATCATTTTTAGAAGATAATGCCCCTATTTATTATTGTTTTACCTCTACTTTTTCCCACCCTAATGTTTTGAGTATAAAAATATCCAAACAATGTCATCAAAGTAGTAATATATCTTTCTCTTGTTTCTGAATTGTAAGCTAATCATTACATTTTGTATCCCAGAAAATTATGCTGACACACGCATTTGAAAACATAACTATAATCTATTTCATAAAGGAAAACAGTTGCATTTCCCAACATATTTAACACTATGATACTCTTCTTTCTTTGCTTTTGTTTCCTTCTATAATTCATTTCAAAATGTAATTGCACTGACTTCTGACTTTCTTTCTGGAAAAATCTGAAGTTTTTATCTCATTTAACTACACCTGAGGTCACTAGAGGACTACCCCTATTAAAAATTACACAATGATACTTACTAAAATTATGTTAACAGAAGTTTCAGGTGGGTTCATCATGATAGTATAGAGATTGTCATACACTATTGGAATTTTGTGCTAGGGAAGAGAGATATGGACTCAACGACAAATACGGCATAAGCAAATGAAACTTAATAAGCGAAGAACAAGAGGAAGTTCGGGAGAATGAATACTAATAAAATGGGAGTAACAGGGAATTTTCCTTTTTTTTTTTTTTTTGGTGGGGGGACCAGAAATAGAAGTTAAGACCTTGTGCTTCTCAGCAGGCACTGCACCACTGAGCTCTATCCCCAGGCCTAGAGCCAGTATTCTTAATTACTAATTGGCATCAGCACTTATGTTACTGAAATTGTTATTTCCCCCATACATTATGTCTTTCCAAGCTGTGATTATGCAAACTTTCAATTTCTTTGTCTTCTAGTACGTATTTTTCCCTAAAGTCTAAATATTCAGTACACTGTTGACTGTAAGTTTTTTCAAATATTTATAAATGATTACTTAATGACTACCTTTTTTGTAACAATTGGGACATGTACATAACTATGCGATGTTTTTTTCAACCTCTACCTGCTATTTTTTCTTCTTCCCTCCATCTCTTAGTTTTA
>NW_004524807.1:2358794-2367232 GCF_000260255.1 Octodon degus
TGTATATCTCTTGCAGTTCCCATTCTTTTATTCCCTCCATCCCAGATTTTCTTTCATTCTGCACAATTTCTTCCCATTTTACAATATCTATTTTATGTTTTGGTTCTTATTTACTCTTCTAGCTTCTCACCCTAGGGAGACAAGACAATGTTTACACATATTTATTTAAACGAATATGTTTTTTTCCTTTTTTCTTTTCACTAATTTCACCTCTTTCTTTCTTTCTTTCTTTCTTTCTTTCTTTCTTTCTTTCTTTCTTTCTTCCTTCCTTCCTTCCTTTCTTTCTTTTCTTTCTTTTTTTTCCCCCAGAACTGGGGATTGAACTCGGTTCCTTGTGCTTGCCAGGGAACACTTGTTCCACTGAGCCATTTCCTCAGCCCTCTTCTTTCATTTTTAGCTGTGTTTTATTGACTAATTTTTAACTCTGGCTACATATACATTATGGCTTGGAGATGAACTTTCCCCTGGATGACCCTTGTGTTTATGGATGGGGATTTTGGAGGGTTATTTTCTGATGGGATCATTATAGCTGACTTGTCATTAACAGGTGGACTAAATTGTCAGCCAAAATAAACTTCTCTTTTCAGTAGTATGTGTTGAGTATTATGGAGGGAATGTGAGACATCATCAATGGTACATGTACGAGAATTTGGATTTTCAAATCATCCTTTAGATTTTAATGCCATCCTCTAAAACTCAGTGTTTCTCTAGTGTTCATTTAAATTAATGCAAATCAACTGAGTGTATTCTAGATTTAAAGGTGTTTTAGGGTAGTTCAAGTGTATATTTACTTTAGAGTTACTTTATTTATAATACTAAAACCTTCCTCTCTGAGCATTTTACACTGACATTTCTTTCTCTGGCCTACGAAAATTATATCATCTGCCTGTCTGGTATTCATTCATTTAACTGACAACTCATGGCTCAGTGTCTGCCTGGTAAGCACAAGATCCTGACTTCTATTTCTAGTCCCCCCACTATATAAATAAATAAATAAGCAAAAATTACTTTTACTCTCGTTTTACTAGTAGTATTAATTATGCTGAATCTCCTTTTATTCTCTGGTTATTAAGTCTTTTGTATTTTCATAGGTAGATTATAATTCAAGGTACATATTGACTAGATTCCTGTATAGAACTCTGGGTTTTTGTTTTGCATGGATTTTTTTCTCTTACATGCTAACCTATAAATTTGAATTTCAAGCTTCCAAAAGTCTTATCTTTCTGTCCTTATCTCAAGAAGATTATGCTTTTTGCTTGAATTTCTTATCCTTTACCCAAATTTAGTAATTATGTGCCTTCATAAAAAGCCAGAGCAATCTTATTTTTGTTTTATTTATTTTTTCTTTACCTCAGTTGCATAGTCCTTTTCTAGCTTAACAACTTCTTGTAAAGTCATGTGTAATATCAATTATTATACTCGTAAGTTCCTCTCTGTCTTTGGAGAGTCTAAAAAGCTATTAGTGAAGTGGACAGGCTCTAAACTTATTCACCATAGAATCTAAATAAAATGATTAAAATTAATGATAAAATTCAGCATATCAAAATTGGTAGAACATATCAAAAACAGTGCCTAGAGACAAATGTATAACATACTTTGCATATATTCTAAAGGTAGAAAGATCAAGCAATCAACAATCTAAGTTTATTCATTAGGACACTGGAGAAAGAAAACCAAAGCAAGTCTTAAGTTCATAGAACAAAGGAAGCACTAAAGTATTAAAAAAAAAAAAAAAAAAAAAAAAGAAATTGAAAACAAGGAACTAACAGAAAATCGATGCAACCAAAACTCATTCTTTGTAAAGTCAATACATTTGACAAGATTAAATCAACTTTAAATGATGCAAAAGAAAGATATATTTATGCATATATACAGGATAGCATGGATAATTGTATTGCTGAATTCTGCTGGTCTATTGAAAAGAGCAGTTAATGCTTAAATTTTTAATTTTTCTTCTGTTTGTATTTTCTAATTTTGCATGTTTACATCTGATAATCTAAACAACTAATTTGAAGACATTATATATTGTATCAACAATTATTGAATTCCTATTATCCTGTTTGGTGAGATTCTGTATCATTTCTAATGCTTTTTATTTTACCATTTTGTATTCTCTTAAAAAATAAAAAAATGAAAGACAGATATTATTGCAGATCCAGTGCATATAGAAAAAGATAATGAATATTGTAAGCAAATCTGTGGCCACAAACTTGATACTCTCACAGATTTGTCCAGTTCCCTGAAAGCAATTATTCCACTTTCTGTGATCATAGATGACGTAAACATCTATGTACAGAATCAGGGGAAATTGAAAAATAAATTTCCTGATACTCATAAAAAGATTGGTGAGCATCAGGTTAATATCGGTAGTCAAAAGCTTTTCTCTACTTCAACAATGGATGTAAAAATATAGCATTATTTACACTAATACTTTCCATTGCAAAACTAGCCAATGCAAAAACAATAACTATATAAAGAATACCATAGGGACCGAGGAGATGTCTCAGTAGAATAAGTGCTTCCCTGGCAAGCACAAGGTTCTGAGTTCAATCCCCAGTTCTGTAAAAAAAAAAAAAAAAAAAAGAATACTGTAAGTCTCTTATAAAGAAAATCAGAGAACTCAGTAAATGGAGAAATAATCCATATTCACATAAAAGAAGACTCAATATTTTTAATGAAAAAAAGAAGAATCAAGATATATCATGTAAGGTACAAATTACTTATAATGAATGTGATCATTGTGTTACTTAAATTGTAGCAATTAACTTAGGAATATAAAAAGTTGTAAGTGATTTTCAAACAAATTCATACACAAAATATAATTCCAATTTAGTATTAGTGTTGTGTTATACATATCAACAAACTAATTCCGAAGTTTATTGGGGAAAAGACCCAAAATATCCAACACAATGGTAGAGTCAGAGCATTTACTTTATTTACCATGAAGACATACAATGCAACAAAAGATGGAATATTGCTTAAAAATACATATATAGATACATTTAACAGCACTGTGAGGTTGGCCCAAAACAGGCCCACATGAAGTTAATAAACTTACCTTTGACAGAGGAACAACAGCATTTCAATAGACAAGACATAATCTTTCTAACAAATATCAGTGGGACACCTAGATGACCTCATAAAAATTGAAAGTTCATGCAGACTTTGCACAATTTTCCTCTAAATAACTCAGAACAGATCATATGTCTAAATTTTAAATACAAAAGTAGAGAACTCCTGAATGATATTAGGAGAAAATCTACATAAATTTGTCTTAGGTGATGTTATTTAACCTGTCTACTTAATTTTGCTATGAATTTACAACTACCCAAAATAAAAGTCTGTTTTTAAAGTAAGATTACACATGAAAATACCAATTTATATTATATGTGTTAATATATTCATATAGTTAAAACCCAGCAACAAAAAAATTCATGCAAATTTTTCCAAATGTTGTGTCTTTCTGACTTTTTGTGAAAGACAAGACTTGAATATTGTATTAGTAAAATATGTTTAGGGATAATCAGTCACCCTGGTAGCCTGAATGAGACTGAGTCAGGGAGATGACAAGTTTGAACTTATCTGGGCAACATGATGGAGACTGTATAAAAATAGAAAAAGAAGAGAGCTAGAGCTGTAACTCAGTATGGATGGCCTGATCTTATTCTATATCATGACAAAATTTATTTTTAAAATGGGAATATGAAGAAGCAATAAATCAAAGAGAGGAAGTACTTCAATTTCCTACCCCATAATGTCAAACAATTTCACCTCCAAAAACAGTACCTATGTATCCGTAGTGATTCCATGGATCTAAGAGCTTATACTTACCATTAGCCCAACCTCTTTACAAAGGTACACACACACACACACACACACACACACACACACACAGAGTAATTACCAGGTTGTGTTTGAGAGGCAAAGTAGCCAGTCAGTCTGTTGCCAGTCTTTATCAGATTCCTGTAGTGCTTCTCTGTGGACCAGCCTGACTTTATATCCACATGCCTCCTGTATGTGACAGTGTGGCTATGCATGTGTACTTCTTTTGACCTGACCTCTCACTCACTCACAATTTGGGTTGAATCTCTGGCACTTGTATTTCTCATTTGATTTGTTCCTTGGTTCCTATCTTTTTTTTTTTTAATTTTTGCACTCTATGTGAAAATTTTACTGATGAACTCAAACTGCACACTTGGATGCTTCACTCAGTTTGTTTTTGTCTTGTTGTTGTGGGATCATTACACTCGGAGTGTGTCCTCTCTCTCTCTGGACTCACATCATTTTGCCTTCTAACCTTCCTGCCATAGTGTTTGCTGCCAGACATTTACTGCTCTCAAGGTCTTCCAGCTGACTCCTGCTCTTGGCTCTCATGGGTCGGCCCCAGTTGGCTCTGTGATATTTTCCATTACTTAGCAGACATAAGTGAAGGCCTCTATTTCCTGTCACATTACTTGGAAAGTCAGATATTATACTTTCTAAAAACTCACAACACTTATCTTCAATGGAATACAGTAATGTTGGCAAATGGCATCTTCTGGGTAAGTTCTTCTCTCAACATTTGCTTAAAATATAAACCTTTCCTTATCAAGCACCCAATCTGTTTCCTTTAATTATTTTCTCGTGAACATGTGTAAATTTTATTTTGTGAAAGACTAGATTATCTCATATGTTTTCTGCCTCCTAGCTCTGTGACATTAAATCTATGGTTTCAGGGCTTTTTCAGTTTTTCTCACTGGTATAGCTCATCAAATAAGAAGACTGGTACAGAGTAGGTATTCAAAAAAATGTCATACAAAAGGATAAATGCATAAATATCATTAAATCTTTGCTACATCAAAATAAGAACTGAACAACCAACAATCACTTTCAGAAAATACCCAAAACTTTTCATACCACACTTAGCCCACACTGACATTCTCTGAAAACTAAAAGGGACTGCTGATCTGGCTACATCAGGCTTTTCTCGCAAGGCAGCCACAGTTTTCCGTGGATTAACGCACTCTTGCAGCAAAATGACCAACTTTATCTTAATTCCAAGATTCTAATGGAATTACTGAAATTAAAAACAGCATACTTCATTATCTTTCCATTATTTCATGAGGATAGTGATTTTAAGCCTCAAATCTCTTGCAAAGCACTCTTTTTCTACCTTGTAAAATACATCACACCTTTTATTTTAAAAATAATTTTTATCCTCCGATAAATGTTTAGGTTTGGAATTCCCCATTTATTGGAGTGATCATCCCTTCTTAAATACTTTCAAAGTGATTACACCTTTTTTAAAGAAGAGTGACTATATAAACTACAGACAGCTCGATCAGTGCTCCCAATTCAATATAATATTGTGTGAAAGCTATAGAACATATTACTCAAGTGAAAAACTATAAGCCAATTTAATTTCACTTGAATTTATTTTTTAGCTAAAATATATTCAAATCATCATTTTTCTTAATATTTAAATTGATGATATTTGAATGTGAACTAAGTAAAAAAAAACTTCACGTTCATGTAACACACACACACATACATACATACATACATACATACAATTATCTCAGTCACTTTTTTATTACTAGGGCAAAATAATCAACAACCGCAACTTCAAGGTGAAAAGGTTTGCCCTGGCTATGTTCTCAGTTCATGCTGGGCTGGTTCTAAGGCAGGAACAGCATGGGAGAAGGGTCTAATCCTGAGGAAAGCAGTCAGCAGACCCTTTAAGGCAATCAGAAAACAGAAAGGAAGGGCCCATAAAGGAGATGGACCCTTCCATCTATTTCACATCCATGACAATAACTTGCACAGCAAACAAAATCAACATATTGCAACCACAAAAGGACGTTGGTAGAATCCATTGTTTTTGCTAAGAATTCAGCAGCTGATGTGCAATGTGGATATCTATGTACATAGTTCTATATAATTTTATCTTATAATGTATATGACTATCATGATAGATGAGATTCAGAGAAGCTGGATCAGCACAGGCTTGTATTACCCTTCAAGAATTTCCTGTTTCCATCCACATTATCCCCCATCTCTGACAATCAGTAATCCATTCCCTATTTGCAGAAATTTGTCAATTTTAAAATACTACGCTTACAGATTCTTTTTTGTTTTTTCATGAGATTGGATGGGGTTTGGCTTGTTTCCACCCAGCAGACTTTACAGAGGATTCATCCCAAGTGTTGCTGTTCAAATCTGAGTAGTAGTCCATGTTTTGGATGGACTACAGTTTGTTTAACTTCTTCCCTATTGCGCAGCATGTGGATTATCTCCATACTTTGGTTATTATGAATAAAGCTGCTATGAACAATAATGCCCATATTCTTGTGTGAACATAACTTTCCACTTACTTGGGAAACACAAAGCAAAATGCTGAGTGGCATGCTAATCACATGCTCAATTTTGGGAGATATTGTTTCCAACAATGGCTGCACTATTTTACTTCCTATCAGCAATGTACACATCATGCAGTTTTTCCACAATGTCTCCAGCATTTGGTGTTGCCATTATTTTTTATTTTTGTCTCTGCAATAGTTATATATGGAGATCTCATTGTGGTTTTAATTTGGATTTACTTAATTGCTTCTGGGAAACGAAGAATTGGGTAGAATAGCAATGGATAAGAGTGTGGCTTGGAGGTTATCACCAAACATCAAAAATGGACCTGGCTTTTTTTTATATTTATCCGTGCTTTGTGGGAGTGACTGAAATATGTCATGTTTCATTTTAACTAAATTTAAACTTGTTTCATTGAGGAATTTTAATAATTATAGCCTGAGGCTGTAAAGAAAGGTAAAAAACTGATGGAAAGTGAAATTTTATGCAAAACCTAATTTGTGAACCCACAATTAGGAAGTGAAATCAGTGCCTTAGTCACTTTCCATAATGTCTATAACTCAGAAAGCAACAACAGTGAAGGTCACCTTTTCTCCCTAGTACTACACACAATAAAGTTTAAGGTTAAATCTACATCTAAGAGCATTTTTTCCTTCAGCAAATTGGGATGGGTGGCTGCCCCAAGCCTGAAGAGTACATCATTCATAACCCAAAATATGTTGGGCAGATTGGTACATAGTGTTGCAGTTCGGAGCTTGTTAGAGCCTTCTTTATAAGAAAGGCCAGCATTGAGCCACTAATTGTCTGGCTAATGGGAAATGCATGAGCCCAAAAAGTATAGTTTCTTGTACATAAATCCATGAGCAACTGAATTATATTCCTCACTTGTACAAAAGTTGCAGAAGGCATACAATGAAGCAATAGTAATAATGACATTTAAATATTAAAATCCTGTCCATAGAGCCAGTCCAGTAGCTCAGTGGATTGAAGTGCCTGCAAGCAGACACAGGGGCTGGGGGCTTGATCCCTGGTCCTGCCATGAGACTGGGCGTAGTGGCGCACACCTGCAATCCCAGCTCTTGAGAGGCTGTAAACAAGCGAACCACTATGAGTCTGATCTATATGTGAGACCCTGAACACCCTGTAGACCCTTCCCTAAAATACAGGAAAAAAGAAAATCTAAAGGAATTAACAGAATGCTCATATAACTAATAAGCAATTGCAGATACCATGAGAGAAACTGAAACCTTTCTTGTATGCCATGAATGAACATGTAAAACAAACAAAAAATACAGTGCCTGCGATAGACATGTGCATGTAGGCTTTTGTATGAAAAATTTAGCTGATGTGGATAATTATCAAAATGTACAATTCTTTTATATTATGATAAATATTTGTTTAGCTTTGTACGAATGCACCACATTGCCTTTCAAAATGCATTCTCATGAACAAAGAAGGAGAGTTCCACTATGTCTCAACTTGGCAGCATTTGCTTTCGTCAGTGTTCTTGATTTGAGAATTTTGATAGGTCATCAGGGATTTCATTGCTGTGTATGAGCATTCATTAGTTACATATAACATAGAATATATCTTCATATTTACTCTTTGAAGAGATAAAGATTAATGATTTTTGGTTCATTTTTATTTTTTATTCATTTCAGTGAGAAAAAAATGATAAATTAGCAATGAAATAGTTTCAAAACAGGTTAGTAAGGCAGTTACAATAATTAATACATTACATATTGTTGTCTTCCTAGTAGTTATTCAGAGGACAAGATGCAGACATGATATGTGTACTAAGCAACATTAGTACAAACCTTTCTTCTCAATGAACTAAGAGAAAGTATGTATATGTATCCTAACTATCTTGTGTATACATATTTATCTTTTTTCACAACAAAAAGGTCTTTTATTTATACTTTTGCAAATTTAGTCACACGTGACACAAGGTTGTCCAGTGACTAATACCTGACCTAAACTAGACAGGATGTTTATCGCAGGACTGAGGTCGCTTGTTTGCTTGCCTTTCTTTCTTTCTTTCTTTCTTTCTTTCTTTCTTTCTTTCTTTCTTTCTTTCTTTCTTTCTTTCTTTCTTTCTT
>NW_004524807.1:2367332-2372939 GCF_000260255.1 Octodon degus
CTTCCTTCCTTCCTTCCTTTCTTTTCTTTTCTTTCTTACTTTCTATATGCTTGTTTGCTTTAGGAATGAAAAACATGGAATGCTTCACGAATTAGCATGTCATCCTTGAGCAGGTGCTAATCTTCTCTGTATCATTCAAGTTTAGCATATGTGCTGCCAAAGCGAGCACTGGCTCACTGTTTAGATCACAGTGTTTTCTTACTGTTGAGTTTTGAGAATGTGTATCACATTTTGTATTATATTCCTCCATCAGATATATCTTTCCTGATTCTATTCTTCCAATCTATATTTTAATTTTCATTCCATAGGCATTATCTTTCACAAAGAAAAATTTTTATTTCAATGAAATCTACCCTAATAACGATTATTTCCCAGAGTGAGTCTTTTGTATTACATCTAAAATATATCATCAAAACTTAGGGTACTTTGACTTCATTCTGTGACTAATAGTTTTATTGCATTGCATTTTGAATTGAACTCTATAATCTTTTTGAGTTTACTTTTGTAAGTATGTAAGGTCTGTCTAGATTCTTTCTGTTGCTGTAGTGTTTGGTTTTTTGTTTGTTGGTATTGTTTTTCATGTGGAAGTCCAGTTGTATAAACCACACTGGATTCATTTGTGCCTTTATCAAAGAACTTTTATTAACTCTACATGTGTTAATTGTTGTGTCATGCTGTTAAAAGTGTGTACTTTATTTATTTTCATCAGTAATATACAGTTTTTATGTCAATTTTCTTATTAGGTTTATAGATACCCTTTACGTCAGGTAGTGTCAGTCCTTGGGATTATTCTTCAAAATTGCATTGGATATTCTAGGCTGTTGTATTTTCACATAAGCTTTAAAATCTGTTTTTCCATATTTATGAAATAGCTTATTTGAAAGATTTGGTTGAGATTTTATGGAGTCTTTTTATTAATTAAAGAACAGTGGATAAATTGATGGTATTTATCTTCCTATCAAGTAAAATAGAATATCTCTTGATTTATTTATTTAATTAATGATCTTTCAATTTTGCTCACTAGAATTTTGCAGTTTTCCTCTTGTAGATATTGTACATCTTTTGTTACTCCTATAGCTAAACACATACAGTTGGGGGTATTACAAATGGTATTGTTAGCAATTTCCTTTGATATTGGCATAATGAAAGATTTTCAGTTTTTTCTTGTACCTTTTGAATAATGTGTTAGAATTCTTTTGATCCTATTTAAATCTTAATAGGCAATTTCCCTCTTTAGATTTCTCACATAGATTCTGGTAATCTCTCTGGCTTTACTGGCTTACTGGTAGGAGAAAATCCATCTCAGTACTACCTATATGTGTGAGTTGGGGATAGGTAACTCTTCTGTTTTGCTATCATCCCTAGAAGCAGAACAAGGCCATTGATAAGAGATGGATTTTCCTACTGAGGATCTATTGATAGCATGCTATAGTCACATTACCAATATTTGAAAGCCAAGTTAAATCTTTCCATCATTTAATCCTCTGGAAACAGTGCAATCATTGGGGGAAATTAGCTACTATTACTGTGATTTTAGAACTTTTTGTTCAAATGTATAATATGTCATTTCATGTGAAACATTTGTTTGTACACAGGTCTACCCAACAACACATAATAAATACCTAATAGATATTTTTGAATGACTAACTGTAAATTATAATATTAATTGCAGACCATTCTACTCATTTATGTCCTGCTCATTATGTTTTAATCCTGTCATTGGTAGGATGTGGTAAGTTGAATTAGCTTTCCAACCACTTGAAAATGCAGAACTATTTTAAGCCAGGATATCCGCTTTAAAGCCTTACATTAAACTGTCTACAGTCTAATTTCCTAATTTGTAAAAAAAATATAGTAATAATAGAATCCTTTTCAAAAGTCTGAAAGGTTAACTTTAAGGTTTTAATTCAAAACCTTCTACATAAGCATACACTTTTACTTCCTTTTTTTATTCCTGTCTCTAAGAATTATTAATGGAATATATTATAGTATATTGTTTGACATGCATAAATTATTTATCACATTTTTCATGGCTTGTGAACAACAAATTGGAAGAATTTAATCATAAATATAGTGTAAAAATCTTTTCATGACTTGTAATAGAAAAATGAGGAATATTTAATTTTTTAAAAATATTATAGTGAAATCACATGTCTATTAATGCCCTTCAAAATATTTTCTCTAGTCTAGAAAACATTTAACCCTTTGTGTTTGCTATTTGCAGAAGTTGTTCAGAAATTTTTTGTAAATGTCTTGGAGATTTTATACCTTCCTTGATGTTGTCAACCTGTTCATATGCTTCCCTTCCATGATCATTGTGACTATATAGAAGGACCAATAGTCTCACACTGCTGCATCCCATGAATAAGGCGAATGAACGCCTTATTTTTTGCTGACTTTCTGTTGGGAAGCACTCTGAAGAAGCATTATCTGCATGCTTTAAAAATCAAAATTGGTAATGACACTTGTGAGTGACCGACTCCAGAAAGTGGTAAGAAAGTGTTAGATTCTTTGAAGTGAGGGGAGATATTTTAAGGAACATTATGTCATTTATTGCAACATTTTTTAAAATTTAAATATTCAAAATATATTTCATCATTAGTTATATTTGCACAAAGAAAAGAAATCTGAAGTTAGTTTTCTTACTGTTTCAATTGCTCCTACAGACCCATTTAAAACCGCAAGACTACAGTAACATATTCTAATTTAGTATACATTACATGTACTTTTGATGTTTTTTTTTTTAAATTATTTTTTTTGTGGTACCGGGGATTGAACTCAGTACCCTGTGCTTGCCAGGCAAGCACTTATTCTACTGAGCTATCTCCCTGGCCCACTTTTGATATTTATTAAAGAGTACTTAGAGTAAACTAGTTGTCTATTAGAATTGTCCTTGTTTATAAATTATATAATTATTTAACTCTTTTCATTTTTCATTTCTGATATTTTCTACTAATAATAAATTATTTATGTTTCTATTGTTTATCCCTTCAAAGCTGGGATCCAGCTCAGTGGTAGAGTGCTGGCTTCGAATGGGCATAGCCTTGGCTGTCACATGCAGCCCCGTAGCAGCAAAAGGAAAAGCTACAAACCAGACAGGGCATTAGATTTTTGGAAATGGGAAGGGATCTGGGGAAGGGAGTGGAGATCAGGCCAGGACAGGAGAAGTAAAAGAAAAATGATTGGGTTCTCATATTGTACCCACTAAGTTGCTTGTCCTTTGTCTATTAGGTAAGAAATGAGAACTGTATCACACTTCCATGTCTACTTTCATATATTCCAATCTTTGTTTGATAAAATGAAACTCTGAATGTTTCTGACTAAAATATGAAGAGAACCATTGTTTTCATGTTATAAGGCAAATATCCATAATGGAGGAATGGTTGCATTCAAGTCTACCTTATTAAATTAGTATTTTTCTAACCTATCATTGGTATAAGAATTGCAACATGTGGAAAAACTTAAGGATAGTGTACTTTTCCTTCTGTTTAATTTTTCTAAAGATGTTGAGACTTTTTTAATTGGACATGAAACAGATATAATAATTACTATAAAAAGTTATTATTTATAACTGTTAGCTATAGTACCTTCTGATTATAAAAATATTCACATGCTAGTTTATTTATTATTTATTTATTTATTTATTTATTTATTTATTTTTAGGGAAGGGTCTACAGGGTGTTCAGAGTCTCACTGCTAGGTCTGACTTGTAGTGATCTGCCTGTTTACAGTCTCCCAAAAGCTGGGATTACAGGCACACACCATCATGCCCCGTCTCATTTGCCTTCTAAGTGCTCCACAGGGGCAGACACAGCAGGCCCAGGGATTGAACCTCTGGCCCCTGCGCCTGCTTGCAGGCACTTTAATCCACTGAGATATTTGGCTGGCTCAAAAACCTTCATAAACATATACTACATATATTATATTTCTAAGTATTCCAAATTATTTTTTCATTTATATTTTGCATTATTTTAATATATATATATATATATATATATATATATATATATATCATCATTTTTGAAGTGATTATTTTTATTAAAGGTATTGTAGTCTTTTCCCAAATAATGTAAATATCCCTAATTTCTTTCTGCTTGATTATCATGTTACCATAGTAACCAACACCATCATAATATTATTATTTTCCACAAATTTTTCGCATTGTTTCTTGTAATTTTTATTTGCTCAATATTATGGTTACATTTCAGGTTATCTCCTTGGACCCTACCCACTTTTTTTGAGTCTCTATAAGTTCTTTTATTATACATTTCCCAGTGCAAAACTTCCAGTTTATCCCTTTTGTGGAATATCGCTCTTTATGCTTGTTATTGAAAGATGGGCCTTTTGTTCCAATGTGTGTGTTAAAATTATTGTCTTCCAGCACGTTGAAGAAATTATTTCACAAGAGTTTGATGTAATTTTTAGAGTAGTTACATAAAATTGCATTTATTTTCCTTGTTCTATAGGGACGATTTGTGTTGGAGGGAATGGTTATCATGTACTAGTAATTTGTTAACTTTCTCTGAATTTTGCTAGAATTTCATTTTGTATTTGGATTCTACTGTTTCTCTATATAAAGTGTCAAGACATAGACTGGTTTTAATTGTCCTTCTTGGGATACAGTGAATTTGGATTTTTATTTTTTCATGAAGTTTTCAATTATAATTTCTTGAAATATTACACCTTAAAATCATGTATCTAAAATAAATAAGAATTTGGTGTTTAAATATATTTACAACAAGATGATGTGTCATGCCTGTTGAGTTGTTTAAATACACATTATCAAATAGCTAAATCATAATGCCACAGAAAACTGAAGATATATGAATTCTTAACTTTTTATATCAGCTGCTGCAGTCCTTTATTAACCTCTGATTTTCTAATGTAACTAGAGGCTATATCTATAATGATTTATTAAGATTGGCTATTAAGCATATATTGGTTAATTCTGATGTTTCTGAACAAATTCAATGAAGAAAATCAAATTGAGAAAAATAAAAATAAAGCAGATTGTTATAGAACATGTTCTCATGATTAATCTTGATCGACTCACGCTGACTGTCTTGAAACACCTGGGAGCTGAGTGGATCATACTTCTGGGTGGGTGAGTTGCGAGTGTGTCACTTTCTGGACTCCCTTGGTCCCTAGCTCCTCCCCTGTAGCTCTTTCCTGCTCTGACATATTGATATATTGTGTTGACAATGGATATGAAACAGGTACAATGACTACTTCTAAAAATTATTGGTTGTATGTAACTTATAGTGGTAATTCTTTTTTTTTTTTTGTATTTAGTTCAGGGTCTAGAAGGTCTCACTACATAGATCTGACTTGTAGTGAGTCTCCTGTTTTCAGCTTCCAAAGTGCTGGGATTACAGGAGTGCACCATCACTTCCAAGTCTCAGCCCCTTGGGGGCATGGCTGGCACGGCCTACCTGAGATCGAACCCCGGCCACTACACTCTGCCTAAGCAGGTGCTGAGCTCTCTGCCTGCCATTAGTGGTAATTCCTTTTGATTATAAAAATACTGCATACTAATTAACACAGGCAGAATAAAAACCTTCATATACCTATACATTATATATGTCTATTGTATTTCTCATTGTTTCA
>NW_004524807.1:2373039-2376028 GCF_000260255.1 Octodon degus
TCTAGTTGTTACATTTATAGTTATTTCCAGATGCCATGAGTGGAGTCCTCTTTTTCTGTCATCTTCTTCTACCACATTTACTCCTGGAAATCATCAGGCTGTAGATTGAAACCTTGGAAAATCCTGAGTCAAAAGACACCTTCTGTCCATTCATTGGTATATTTTGTCCCAGAAAGAGTCTGCCCAATACACATGATTTGCCAGAATTTATCTTTGTGTACCAAAATAGACATTGGTTACTATCATTTATTCTTTAGTTCAAAATATGATGTTTTATGCCACATATAAAGATGTAAAAAGTTAGAACTAATTTGAGTACTTGACATTTGAATTTGATTTTTGATAGCTTTAGTAATATTGTAATTGAACAAGTGAAGAGCAAAAGAAAAAAAATGTACCTTCTGTTAAGTACTGTTCTGACAGTGAGGTAGTTAACTTTGTTTTCTCTTTCTAGTTGCTCCCTCAAGAACAACCAGTTCTGTTTCTTTTACAGATTATCTTTCATTTTGATTACATAAAAAATAACTCAAGGACATTTTAAGCACTTAAGGCAGAGGAAAAATATTCTTAAAAAAGAGAAAATAAACATACAGCAAAACCTTGGTTTGCAAGCATAATCCATCTTGGAAACACGTTGTAATTCAAAACACTTTCGTATAAAAGCAAATTTCCCCATAATAAATAGTGAAAGTAAGGTGACTCATTCCACAACCTAAAAATATTCATATAAAATGATCCCAATTCTGTAAGATAATGCACTTAATAAAGTACCAAAAATAAAAATATTAATCTGCATTTACCTTTAATATTCCTCATGCTTAGGTGAGGAGAAAGGAGAATTATTATGCAGAATGACTTCCACTATCACTAACAGAATCCTTCCCACCTTTTGAGGATTTTCTGGCCCATGTGTATTAGCGTGGGACAGAAGGCCAGGGTCATGAGCGTCACTTGGTGTCGATCTTGCAAACAAACTCAAAATTTGCCAAAAGCTTTTGTCGGGAAACCAAATTTCTTGCCAGAAAAAGTGTTCATTAACTAAAGTACCACTGTGCAATGTAAGTGTGTATACAGCAACATCTTCAAATATATTGTAGTTTTATCACACAAAATATTATACCCCATTCTCCAAGTCCAATACAAATTGAGCAAAGAAAGAAACATATTTCACTACAGTAATACCTCGGTTCATGAACTTCATGTTTTCACAGAGCACCCACACCCCACCTGGCCTGCCCCATGTGTCCCTTACTGGCTAGTCCTGAGGCCTGATGGGATCTACTACAAACCACTTTTACACTTTGCCCTGAGAAAGTGGAATGTGCACTTCCTTCAATATTCTGCCATGGGAATTAATTACCTGTGGTTTTCTGCACAGTGCGAAAGTCTTATCTGCTTTCTTTGGCAGTAAAATATTACTGCAAAGCTTTAAAATAGTTTTGAAGTTTTATTGTCTTTTATCCCCTTAGGTTTTAATTATGGATGTTTAAAATACTTCATGTAAGTAGGTAATCTCATAGCTATTATAGTAAAAAACTGAAAATAATCAGTGAATTAAAATACGAAAGAAAAACTTTATACACAAGGCTGGGCAGTGTTTTAAAGGACATGTGTTTAACTGGGTGTTACAGAATTTTAGTGACTTGTTTAAAGGAGAATTAATATTATTTACTAATAGGCAAAAACTAGGTTATTTTCCAAAACTCTGTACCCATTACATATAATCAGATCCAGATGATAATGTTAATATTTGTGATGGATCCAAGCTCAAAACATAATACGAGAAGGGACAGAAATAATGATTAAAAGTTGCAGGCTCACTGTACTGTGAGTGCTTCTTGTTTCTCAGAGAAATTGAAGGTGTAGTAGAAAGTTGGAAAGAGTGAGAAAAATATACAGCAATATTATCTTCTGAGAGTTTTATCTGCTTCTTTAATATATAATGCTTTAACTCATAAAATGATTTCCCCTGATTTTAAGGCCAACGGCAAAACTAAATAAATTCCTAAGAAATAATATAGTATGCTTCTAAATAAACAAGATGTTCAAATATATCAATTGTAAATAAAAAATATTAGATTTAGTCTATGAACAGGGAGGCAGAAAATGCCGAAAATTGTAATGCATTACTTGCTCTGCCAGATTTTAGATCCCTTTGTTTTCTATGCAAGTTGCTTCAGTTTTTCTTTTCTAGTGACCACATACTCCTCTGTGTATCGCAGTTTGACTGGATATTTTAACTCACGATACAGTGAGGAGCTAGAGGTTACCTCTTGAAATCAGTAACCTAGTGGGAGGGGTGAGGTAAGATATGGACATATAAGCAGTAAGTCAGCTCCTGGCTTTACAGACAAGAACAGTACCTGAAGGCCAGGGACAGTCACCCTGAAGTTGCAAATGGCTGAGCTAGGGTGACAGCTTCAGCAAAAACAGAGCCATGTGTAGGCCAAAAGTGAAATTGGTAAAGAACCTAGACATTTTCCTAAATTCCTTGTTGCATTACTTCAGCTTTCTATCTTGTGGGCAATTAGCTTCCAGAAACATTTCTATTTAGAACTTCATGTTTTCACAGAGCACCCACAGAGCACCCACTGATTTCAAGAGGTAACCTCTAGCTCCTCACTCATTCAGAGAAACGTGTATGATCTCATGAATCCTGGAAATTGAAAAATGGCTTGGGTGACGGAGCAAGGAAAGAGACAAGTCTGCACCTCATTAGCAAGGGAAACTTGTAATTCTTCTGAGTTGTGCCAAGACTTTCTTGTTTTAAGCCCTCTGAAAGTGTTTGATATATCAAGGACTATAATAAACAATGCATCAGGACCACGCCCACAGATTCTAGCATCATGTATAAGGCAAGCCTACAATGCAGTCTTTCTGTCAGTTCTTTCTGAGTTATCAGTCAAGTGGGAAATATTTGATTATCACGATTATTATTCTGTGTAGAGCAATGAGAACAGATTTTTTCACTTGTGGGATATATATATAT
>NW_004524807.1:2376361-2380747 GCF_000260255.1 Octodon degus
TGAAACTTTTGAAAGATTTTGTTCATAAGTGCCAATAGACCTTAGCCATGCCAAATGATTTGGATCAGTGAAATAGGAAAGGGTGCATGTTATTTTCCAAGCAACTTCTAAAAGTAATCCTCAAGAACCTACTAGGCTTGCAGAGATACAAGACTTCAGTCACAGTGATGATATGAGTAAATTGAGGACAATGTCCACCTTGCCCATGTGCCACCACTCCTGGTCTTGGTGGCCTGCACAGTGTGCTCAGGAGCATGCTAGCACTGCCTACAGTGCAGGGATCAAATCCCAGTCCCTGTGTTTGCCTAGGCAGGTGCTTACTCTGCTGAACTATCTTGCTGGCCCTTGTCCCTTTCTTTCTCTCTCTCTCTTTATTGTTGCTTTTTCTCTCGCCATGAACTGTTGACCCACCGCCATGTGCCACCCACTTTGGTGACAGCTGATTATGGACTAAAACCTCTACAAACTGAGAGCTAAATATACCTTTCCCTCTTTAACTTTGGGTGCCAGGTATTTTTCTCTCAGCATCGGGAAAAGTAAGATAATGCCCCAAACTTCCTATAACCGTAGGAGATTTACTTTACTTGCTCTGGACTCTGGAAAACTCTAGCTTTAAGCACGTATTTCATTAAAAAACCTATTTAATCTATTTAGTACAGGGGTCTACAGGGTCTCACTGTAAAGATGTTTTCAACCTCCCAAGCACTGGGATTACAGATGCACACCACCATGCCCAGTCTCCGTCACTGGCTCAGTGCACCCCAGGGGCAGAGCCTGCACAGCAGGCAGGGGATCAAAACCCTAGCCCCTGTGCCTGCCTAAGCAGGTGCTTAATACACTGAGCTATCTGGCAGGCCCTACAAAATTGATTTACTATAAGTTAAAAGACTCAAACCTCAAACAGTCCTATGTAAAAAGGAAAATAACTTTTACATGTCTTCATTTCTTTTTGCTGCTAAAGTATTAGACCATAGAGATATGAATCTGCTATAGTCTTTGTATAGAGTTATGTTCGTGTGTATATATATCTAATGTGTACTGCCAAATAAAATTTTTAATTAATACCATGTTTTTGATTAAATAGTAGATATTCCCTTTTTCTTTTTCTTTTGAATCAGGGTCTCACTATTCAGTTCAGGCTGCCCTTCTGCTTGTTCACTTTTGTAGCTTCCAGGCTGGTCTCAAACTTGCAGAGATCCTTCTGGCTTGGCCTCCCAAGTGCTGGGATTACAGTGCACACTACCATGCCCAGTTCGAAACTGGGAATATTTCAATTTGTCCCTATCATTCACTGCAATAATTTCATGAGAGTATTTCCAAGTATTATTTACCACTAAGTGGGACATGCATTCATTTTCAATGGGGTGCATTTCAGTTTTGTTTTTATTTCTATCTTTGCTTAATCTATAATGCCAACTATAGCATGAATGACACAATAAATAACATGACAATAACATATAATCAATATTTATGAAAGCAAAATTGTGTGAACTCTGTGTACATGTTTTATATTGCAAAACTGTGAATGAACTTTTGGTCTCATAAGAATCTATTTTAAAATCAGATAATTTATGAGTATAATTGTCATTTTAACCACAAATCTAAAATAAACCCACTTGACCTGCCCAACTTTAAAAACAGATTAGTCATATGTACTATGTACCACGTACATGAATACACCCGAACACAGGAATGAGAGTTGTAGAGTTTTGGAAGAACTGGATTTCATGAAGAAAATACACATAATACTTTGTCTTTACAAAAGGTATTTGTTGTACTTAATCTTATTTTCCCAAGTCCCTGGGAAATGTGTAACACAGACATGACACTTAATGCTGCTACATGTGGTTCCTAGAATGACTTGGCTATGTAGAGGAAAGAAGCATACCAAATTTACAAAATTTTCTCCAGCATCAAATTTTTATCAGTGATAAAACCATATTAGCAAAGAAGCACCATTGATTTGATTTTAATAGATTTTTAAAGCCTAGGATAAATAATTTCTGTTTAAGTCAGAGGGCAATGGTGGTTCCTACAACAAAAACCAAGTTTCTTTCTCCTTATAACCTTCCCATACTCCTCTTACTTAATTCATATTATTATTATTATTTTTTCATTCCACATGGCCATTAAACCATGACAAAGGAAAGTTTCTCGCTTTCCAAAACTATGTGAAAGCGTTGGGATCAATTTTGGTTTCAAATTAATCTGGGATAATTACATAAATTGTTGACAAATAAACATTCAAGAAATTTTTATAAAGGATAATCTTGGCAAACCACAATAGCCTTTAAACTTTGCTTTAAATTAAAGTCCTAGCAGTTTATTATGTTACTTTGGGCCAGAATAAGGCAGTAAACCACTCTCATATTCAAAAGAATGTTTCCATTTAAAATTTACATTTACAAGTCTAATAAGATGTTGGAGTTCCTTCTAGTCACAGAAAATCTAACTTGCATAACTCAGCTTTATTAGAAAGTCAACTCAAATGTTCGTGAAATAATTTCTTTTAGTTAGCAATTACTTTTATGGTGGAATTTTGGAGGTAAAATTAGAAAAAAATGATACAATCCTAAACAAAGTTACTAAATACATAGCTTAATATACACAGGTAAACAACAAAAATAGTGTGTTCAATGAGTGTTCTAATTAATCAATTTTGAATTCTGCTACTTCATGTAGTTTAGATTGTTTGGAATATTGTAATGTCCTGTTTGTTTTGAAATATAATTTATGGAAGGAATTTATAAGATTATACACCAAAGTCATATCTTATAAATCCCTGTACAGGGTCTACAGGGTCTCACTATGTAGATTGGACTTGCAGTGACCATCCTGTTATCAGTCTCTCAAGCACTGGGATTAGAGGCACCAGACCCCATCTCAGTTACCATCTCAGTGTGCCCTGGGTGCGGGGCCCGCACAGCAGGCTGGGACCGAATCCCGGCCACTGAGCTCTGCCTAACCAGGTGCTTTAGTCCACTGAGCTATCTGGCCAGCCCTCAAGAGATATCTTAATCACTATAAGAAATATAGCAAATATGGCAAATAATAGTCCATTCTGTCACAATATATGTTGCAATGCTATCCTTTTTTTTTTTTTTTCTACTTGAAATGTTTTTATCTGGCCTCTAATCTGTTAATAGTTTCTGACAAAGCCCACAAACATACCTTTGTCTAGCTTAGCATCTAAGTCCCTTCTTCTTGTCTCTAATTTAGGAATCTTGTATTGTAATATTATTCTTACAGTTTTAAAATTCTAAATTAAATGAGATTAGTGATACTTAAATTGCATAAATGTTTAAAACCATTGTGGCAGACAGAATTTTTTCACAAATAGTGTCTAACTAGAAAATGTGTATCCTGAATCTTTACTCCTAAATAATTTAAATTCTGAGTATATGGGCCAGCAGTAATTCATTCAGAACATATGTGCAGTATCACATACAGATAAAAGAAAAAGAAACAAAACAAAGTGCTTGGTTGACAAAAGTCAATTTCCACAAGACCTATAAGACCTGCATTTCATATGTGATGAGCAGGGTAAAAAGGGAAGAGAAGTTCGAATGAGAAAGATCAAGGTTGACTGCCTGCCCCAGTGGATCACAGGCACCTCTGTTAAGTTATGTTAGTTATTATCTGCTAACAACCTTGGGAGTGGGAAATGCTTATAGACCAATTATAATCTGTTAGTCTAACTGTAAAAGTCCTCCCAATTGTGTTGAATCTTTTACATGAAAATAGCTATCACTAATAAGAGAGAGAGACAGAGAGACAGAGACGGAAAGAGACAGAGAGACAGAGGCAGAGTAATACAGAGAAAGGCAGAGAAAGAAAAAGACAGACTGACACAAACACACAGACAAAAGGACAAATACATTGGAAAAGTCTTCCAAGATTGGCAAGCAGCAGAGCTATGCTGCTAAACTTACATAAAGCAAAAGAATATTTTGTGATGGATAAACTATGGGCGACTCAAAATTAATAACGCAGAAAAAAAGACACACAGGAAAATCTGAGTGAAAAATAAAAAAAAACCTCTAGTATATGGCTAGTTGTAAAGACAAACAAAATAAAAAACTAGTTTCTGTTGCTTATTGTTGTATATATGTGTACTTATGTAATACATAAATGAAATTACATAGAAAAATGCTATTTTCTATTTTTTATTATTACACTAATTTATTATTTTGAAAATCATTAGTCTGTACAAGACATAAATCAAAAAGATTCTCACAAAAAAGAAACAGATAATAACACAAATTTTCTTTTCAACTAAGATAAGCTAATAGTATGAAACAAATTTCCATATGCTGTATATTCAAATATTTAAAACAACAGAATAATATGCAATTTAGAGGAGTATTTGACCTCTTCCCTATTTCA
>NW_004524807.1:2380847-2396492 GCF_000260255.1 Octodon degus
ATCATGTATCTGTATATATATAATAGCATAGATATACAAATATTTTCTTAGTTTAATGAGAAGAAAGTTTTGTATTAATAGTGTTTAAACAAAGTATCATGTCTGCATCTTGTACTATAACTACTACAAAAACAACAATATGTAATGTATTAATTATTGTAACTGTCTTAATAACCTGTTTTGAAACTGTCTATTGCTACTTCGTTCTCAAAATTAAGATAAAAAAGAGATATTCAAATATATGGATAAAGAGAGACCAGGAATGAGGCTGGGGAGATGGCTCAGTAGAGAGAGAGAGAGAGAGAGAGAGAGAGAGAGAGAGAGAGAGAGAGTCCTCTTGCCCATGAAAGATCATTTCATATTTTCTCTATGTTAACAGATGAGAAACCTAATTCTTACAGATGGTATCTTATTTGCTTCTCATTATAGACGTGAATAAATGATGAACTCAGAAGTTGAAAACAGCGTTTGCCAGGCAAGCTCAAGGACCTGAGTTCAATCCCTGGTTCTGCCAAAAAAAAAAAAAAAAAAAAAAAGGAGAAGAAGTTGAAGCCAAACCTAATTTGAAGGTAATCAGCCCTTCCTCTTGTGGTTGTGTTAACTACAAAACATTTGTAAAACACAAAGTATATTCTCTCACATAAAATATGTGATTATTGAGTAGTAGCTTATTAGGCTTTACTTCTTAACTACATTGTGAACATATAGATTTAAAAGTGTATTTCTCAAACATTTCTTCTAGAAATTTTTATTCAAGTTTACACAGATTAAAATATTTTACAGGACATTGAAGATATTACAGTAATTTTCAGACAATCCACTGTATCTTCCTGGTATGTCTATTACAAACTTTGTTAGAATTCAGACAAAATAAGACACATACAATAATGTGTGATAAGTCAGGGGGGAGGTTTCTGTTCTTGGGGTTTGTTTGTTTGTTTGTTGTTGGTACTGGGGATCAAAAACAGGACCTTGTGCTTACCAGGCAGGTGCTTAAGCCACTGAGCTATATTCTAGGCCCTATAATAATGTTTTGACCAGGAGACGAACAAGCGCTGTAAGATCAAACACAAATACTTCTGACTCTGAAAATCAGAGAATATTTCTTTAGGAGAATGAATTAAAAGCTGAAAACTTCTACAAGTTTTACAATATAACTTATATCTGCATTTTTCTAAATGCTAATAGAAATGCTAAATAAATCTATGTTCACAAAGTTATACTTCATAATAAATACTGCAAGCATTAATTACATTCTTACACTTGTTCTTTTGGGTCCAAAATAACTAAAATAAATATTGCTAAGTAAGTAAGTTATGCAAAGAATGAATGTAGTACCTCCCAAAAGTGCATTATATATATTTTTTTTTCAGTTCTCCTTGTACTTACTGAAGGGAAACAGTGCTATACAAGATGTCTTCCCTGTACAAGTGTGCACAGTTTTGTGCTCATCCCAAGTGGATATGCTATCTGGTGAGATAATCTATGGTTTGTTGTGTGGTATTTACAAAGAGTAAGACTTGCTTCAATGTGCTTTGCAATATACTAAATGTACCAAAGTTTTAAATAATTAAAAACATAAATTTGACTTTTGTTCAAAGCAATGATCTTCCTAGGTGAGGGAATAAGGGCAGAATGAGTGGGACAGTGTCATTACCAATATATTTTTGATACTCTTTCCTTTTCAAAGGCAGAGCTACTGCCTTCTGTGGAGAGTGAGGCAGGCTCTGTGTCTTGCTTCTTATGAAAACTGTAATTGTAATGCAGTGTGTGAACTCTGCAAGCACTTCACAGAGCACATTGCTGTCTTCCAGTTGATCTGCTAGATCTCTTGCTCTTAGGGAAGCCAGTTCAGACGGGGAAAAGCTGCACTGTGAAGAGACCCACGTGGTAACTGAGGTCTCCGGCCAGCAGACAGCAAAGATCTGGGCCTTCTGCCAGGAGCTGGGAGTGTGATCTTGGAAGAGAGTCCTAGAGCCCCACTTATGTGTCCTAATAAGCACAACCCTAAGGACACTTTGCATTCAGCTTTACAAGAAAGCCTGAACTAGATAAGTTGTTTCAAACTGAAGAACCTCACACAAGGTAACAAAAAATATTGTTTTAAGTCACTAAATTTGAAAGCCATTTGTTCATCTTCTACAAGGTGGGTTGACTGATTTACTTAAGTGAAGGCCTTGAGGACTAAACCCAGGATGTTTTCCATAGCTACAGTTCTGCTACAGGATGGGATATTTAATGGTACTCACCAATGAAATTTTACTGTGTTAAGAGCTCAATCCTTGCTTTAAAGAGCCATCACTCATGAAATAACATTTTCACACTTTTCCTGAATTCTAATGGATCCACCATTTAGGTAAGAACATGAATAACACCAAAGATTAACACAGGACTATACAAATTTATTAAATTAGGTAAAGAAAAGATATGATATTATTATTTAACTGCATTTTATGTTAGATCTAGCTACAGAAGAATTGTATATTTAGATACAGTAGCACTTGAAATTATTTCATAAGTTTTACAAATATCATAGGATCTTTGTGTGTACTACTATAAATAACAGTGGTAGATATACAGGTTCAGTTTATATATAAATGTTTAATTTATATGAAATTAATAAGCAGGAAAGTACTAGATAAGAGATTGAAGATTAAGGTCTGGTGAGACAGCACAATGGACTAAACACCTGCTAGGCAAGTGCAGGGACGTGGGTTCGATCCCTGGCACTATATGCCACAATGTCCCTGCCCCAGTACCACTGAGCTGGCCACCAAGACAGGGCATGGTAGTGCACGCCTGTAATCCCAGCACTGGGGAGGCTGAAAACAGGAGGACCACTACAAGTCTTAGCTGCATAGTGAGACCCAGTACCAAATACAAAAAGGAGAGAGAGAGAGAGAGAGAGAGAGAGAGAGAGAGAGAGAGATTGAAGATGAAATATTTTATTTGAGGTAGTCAAAATAATTACTTTTTTCTATAAAACACAAAATAATAATGTTGTTCTCCTAAAAATAAAATAAAAATAAATATTTTAGGCTTTGTAGACCATAAGTCCTGTTTTGTAACTCTGTTTTAAACCAGCCATTGTAGTGCCATACACTGAATGGTCATGGATTTGTTCTCATAAAGCTTTATTTGTAAAAATAGGTTGGGGCTCTATTTGATCTTTGAATCATAATTACTGACTGCTTGTAAGTCACAAAGAATTTGATATACATCAGATTGTAGGCTTTTCTGTGTTGTGTTTTAGCTTATACATTACCTTAATGTACATTGTTTCCACACCCAATCTTATACAAAATTATTCTGAAATGGCCATCATGTGTCTAGAAACAGTACCAATAACTCAACAGGTGTAATTTGCTTATATTCCTTGATCACAAATAAAAAATAGACAAGATCAGAGATCAGATTTCTTTTTTTTTCTTTTTCTTTTTTTTTTTTTTTTTTTTTTTTTTTTTTTGGCAGAACCAGGGATTGAAGTCAGGCCCTTGTGCTTTCCAGGGAAGCACTTATTCCACTAAGCCATCTCCCTGGCATAGAGCTCAGATTTCCTTAAGGAAAAGAAAACAAATGAAAATTAAGCAGGATAGATATGCAAACCTCCCAAAGAAGATGAACGGGAAACAGCAAGTCTAGGAGAAGAACTGGACACACAGTGGGAAGACTGGAGCATGCTACTTTCAATAAGAAGAGTACAAAGTAGTCATCATAAAGAGTATAAATGTCCCATTATTCTCAGTAACTTTATTAAGACCTATATGGATCAATAGTTGCTAGGTTTCTTTTGGTCACAGGATTTTTGTCAAATCATCATAATTATTTTGTGTGTACTTTTCTTTAAGCCACTTTAATACATATATCAACAATTAGAGGAAGGGTCTTGGAAAGATGTAATGGGCAGGGCCTTGGAGGCCATGTGCATGATTATATAGTTTATTTCCCAGCATTCTTGTAAGAGAAGTGAAACTCGTCAATGTTGAAAACTTGGTCTTACATTTAGTTCTTCTCTTGTTTCATGCTCAGTAGGTATTTAAAAAAAAATTTGTTCCTAGCCTCCTGATCTGCTGCACCTTTCTTGCCTGAAACTTTAACATTTTTGAAATCCTAGTGCCTCCAAAAAAGTGTGAGTCTGCTAGTGTTAGCCAAAAAGGGCTTAACAGTTCCATGACACTGGGTAATGGGACTGTAAATTTACTGAGTTTTAGTCATACAAGAACACTCTCCTCTGTGTTTTTATTATCAGTGGCCATCTCCTGAATCTGAAAATTGCAACTTTTAAAATATGTTCCATAGTCTCATCCTGATTATAGACAGCATTGTAGCACTTGTGGATCATTTTAGAGGCTGAAATCAATTTGTCTATTATGGAACTCATAGAAATTCATCTCATTTATTTTCTTTCCGTAAGGCTTTCCCCTGACTTTTTGAGCTTACTCACACTAGACAGTGTTTCTACATTCTACTTAAGATCATTTTAAGCAATGAAGTCACCAGCAAAAGCAAATGAGTTCTAAAAAAGAAAATGGAGAAAGCAGTGCTTGCTTGATCGCAGCAGGGCACATGTGCATCAGATGACTCAAGATGTCCAGTGCTCTGAGCGTGATTCCAAGTGCTCAAAATCTTCAGGAACATTGACCTTGCAGTTGTAATTTAATCAATAGAGAATCCATAAACTATGAAAATCAGCTGCCTATGCATTGTATTGTTATAATATAGTGATCTATACCCTTTCATGTACTTATTAAATATTATATGAATATGTAACATACAGTAAATAACAGTTTTAAGAGATAACAGAATTTGCTGTATGAGCAAGAATTCATACAATACTGAACATGAAAATAAAAGAAATAATTTCTGTGCGGAAATAAGTCATTGCACATAAATTAGTCCAAGTAAATAATTTAGTCATGTAAGGAGTTTAAATTTAATAATTGTACTGTCATAATGGCAGATGACCTCAGAAAGAGGAAAATGGAGAATTCATCTAACAACAGGAAGTTTATTCTGTCTTTGTTTTCACTCTGTTATAGACTTACACCCTGATGAATAGTCTTCTCACTTTAATTTCCCATACTCTTTATACCAATATGTAAAAAATTAATATAGATTAAATTTATATAGGGGCCAGCCAAATAGCTCAGTAGATTAAAGCACCTGCAAGGAGGCATAGGGGCCAGAGGTTTAATTCCCTGGGGCATCCTGAGACAGAAATTGAGACTGGGTGTGGTGGCACTTGCCTGTAATCTCAGCTCTTGGGAGGCTGTAAACAGGTGGATCACGGTGAGTCCAATCTACTAGTGATACCCTGAACACCCTGCAGACCCTTCCCAAAATATTTACCAAAAATTATATTATATATTGACTTTATAATTAAGTTAATAAGTATTTACTCAAAGTTTGTAGAGAGGAAGTAGAATCTTTTTCACTGCAAATGAACATCTTTAATGTGTTAGAAACAGTTTAAAACATTGAGATACTTTCTTTTTAACAGCAGGTTTTTATTAATGTGTGCCTAGTAAGTGAGGACCATTGTAAGCCTCTTAATCTAATCATTGAATGATTAAATCACCTGATTTAATTAAACAGATTTGAGTGATACTAATTATATTAGTGTGATATTAATTAAACTTTGTTAGTACATATTATCTGCTTTCTTCCAGTTTTTATAAGAAGACATTGAGTTTATTAACACAAAGGAAAGTAGAGAAGACAAAAATCATGGAAATAAGATGTTTTTTTATTTTTTTAGTTTTCTTTCTTTTATTTTGTGTGTGTGGCCAGCTCAGCCCACCCTGGGGGCAGGGCTAGTGTGGTGTGTGGTGCTGGGGATCGAATTGTGGTTTCTGAACTTTTGCCTGAGCTTGCCTAAGCAGGCACTTTAGACCACTGAGCTGTCTTGCTGGCCCCAAAAGTCATCACTTTTTTTTTTTTTGGCAGAGCTGGGGATTAAACTCAGGCCCTTGTGCTTGCCAAGCAAGTGATTATTCTACTGAGCCATCTCCCTGGCCCCTGTTTTATTTCTTTACCAAGTTGAATAAAGTTTTAACATATGGAGTATATGAACAAGCTAGGGTCACATGAAAGTTCTATTGTACATTTGGTGGATTACCACGTAGAATTTGTACTTATAACTTTGTCAGCACAATCTGTAGTCTGAAATTACATTATTATATAATTTTGCTATATAGAATTATAGTAGGAAATAAAAAGCTACTTGAAATTACCATTCAGATTTGTATCACTAACTTTTTTTTGCACATACCTGATTTATAAAATGTGTACAATAACTACATTGAAAAACAGATGCTAAATATTTAACTTTTATAATTACCCAGGATTAGTGGTAATTCTAACTACTATGCAGGTTGAGGCAAAGGATCCCAAGTTTAAGGCCACCCTCTACTTTAGTAAGACCCAGTATGAAGTACCTTGCCTGCTAAGGTGTAAACGCTGACATTTAGAATTTCCACAAGGAAATGGCTTATTTGATTCATGATGTCAGAGGTTCACTCACTGAAGGCCTGGATGGCAAAGACAAAAACGGCATGGAGAAGCCAAGCTTCTTATTCTCGGCATCCAGAAAGGCAGAGGCCAGTGAGGAGGTACAGTACCCACCCTTGTGCCTCAGGGACTCACCCGGACCCAAGCAGCTCTACCAAGCCTTGAACATTTCATTCACACAAGGCAAATGCAATTGCTACATAATATTTATTTAGAATGAGTTTGCGATAAAGAACTGATGCTGCATAATAGTATATACAGGCAATTTTAGACGACTCTAATAGACACAAGGAATCTCATTAAACAAACTTTTCAGATTAAGCAAGCAGAAAATTTTGAGAATCAACTAAGTGCACAATTTGCAATAAAAATATATTATTTTACTGTATTGATTAAGGTTCTCTAAAGAAACAGAATCCAAAGAAACATCTACTCTATCTGTCTAAAATTACGCAAGGGCATTTACTAGCTAGCATAATTGGATCAGATATGTGCAGTCCACAAATGGATGTCTGCATGCAGAAGAGCCAGCTGAGCCAGTAGCTAGAAGCCAAGAATAAGAGCCTGGGGTTGCCTTGCCAGTCTTAGAAGATAGGCCTATAAGCTCCCTAGAGAGTCACTAGTTTGAGTCCACTTGGAGAGTTGAGGCCAGGTGGAGTCTGATGTCCACAGGCAATGACATTCCCACCAAGCATGGTGAAGCTTTGCAAATGCAGCCTGACTCTCTCCTCTTCTTTGCATTCCCAAGGCTGCAAACCTATTGGGTAGTGGTACTCACAGTCAAGGCAAATGTTTTCCCCTTGAGTTTCTGGTTTATATGTCAAGCATCTCTGGAAACACTCCACAGGTACACCCCAAAGTGTGCTTTACCCATGTGCCAAGCATCCCTTAATGTAGCCAAGTTACCAGTCACAACTGACTGTCACAATTGTGCTGGGAAATCAAACATAAATAAAAATTAACTACAGGTAAAAGGAAAATGATAAATGTTTCATGACCAAGGGAAGTTTATTATATAGAGAAATCAGCTAAAGTTTGAATATAAGAAATGGTGATGACTGGCAAGCAAAACATAATAGTGACAAATGACATTGTCAAAGGCATGGGTCCTGGGAGAAGCAAAGCTTTCTTAGAATGCAGCTGGAGGGCTGTGGTAGGAACAAATTCAAAGTGAGTATGACCATGGACTAAATGCTGAGCCAGATAATCTGTTATTCCCAAATTGATGGACTTGAATTTGCTTCACCAAGCACAGAGCCATTGATTATGAGTTAAAGAAAAACACAATCAAACATAAGATTAAATGCCAGAAGCACCTGTTGACATAGAATGGAATTCATTTGAATTGTAATTATGATCAAACAATTAATGATTGTTTCCTCCACATAGGGTAATTAAAACAATATTATTTTATATTTTACACCAGTTTCCCTGGCAGTAAAACAATCCCTTCTGTAAAAATAGGCATAAGAAAATTTTTTCCACATGACTTCTTCTCTAGAAATAACCTTTCTTCTACTTATGAAACCTTAGGTCAATAAATTTTTATTGTTTTTGGATATAAAAATAAAAACGAGATACTCCCCTATTTGACATTTTATTTACCATATGTTATCAGGAAGAGAAAGTTTCACAGAAAAACAATATATTTTCAAGGTAAGTTTTCATGCCATATGTAGAGTTATACTCAGTGTGATAAATGCACAGTATCTTCATGTGAGCTCTATATAAAGTATTTTGTTTCATCTAAAGATATTTTCCAGGATTTACTATCAATAATATAATATTTACAGTAATACATTACTACATGTGTATGATTTAACTGCTGAGTCATGAACCTGCTTGAAATTTTGTTAAAGAATTCATAGGAATTTTGAGGAAGAAAGGAAAGACAAATGAGTAGCACAGGAGAAGAAGAAAGGAAGAAGGAACAACAGTATCACAGATAGATGAATGGGGGAGGAGGATCTATGGAAATGGAGCAAATCATATTTAGCAATGAACTCAGTAACATAGGCCTGAGGGGAAAAAGAAGAATATTAAAGTAAACATTCGTAAAATAGAATTAAAAGCATAAGACAATGTGGAAAGTCAGTGTTTTCTAAATCACTGAAATGACATGTGCAAAGCATATAGTTTTGGAATGAGATAAAATAAACGTTATTTGTAACAAGATATGACATGATTTCAAATTGAAATGATTTACATTAAAGTAGTTCAAACTATCTTGGTTAGTATTTAAAAGGGGAAAAAATATATTCACAATTTTATAACATTAAAAATCAAGACTCCCAGCCTGCATTTGAAGGACTGTCTTTGCTCTGAACTCCATTCTTCTTTTATCCAGTCTGCACTTTGCCACCGATAGTGTCAAATTCCCCCAATACAATCCTGTGTACATTTAATGAGGAAGGAAAAAGGAACAAGTTTTAAATACCAGGCCACATTTCATCATGACAGTGACTGGCATTTTGTTGTCCTCAGATGTTAGCAAAAGGACTTCACATAGAGAACAATGAGAACCACTTTTCCGGAGCAGAGTGTGACTGTGTTCACCTTCTTCATGGAAAACAATGCTCAATATTACTTAGCAGGCACAATGATCTGGTGACAGACTTTTGCACCCTTTCCATGCAAGCACGCCCATCTAAGGGAGTCTAGAACTGTTCTCATGTACTCAGTCACTGTGGACACAGATTATTCTCATATTTCTACTGAAATATCCTAAAACCAGGTTGCGCTCACAAGATGGACTCCTATCTACCAAGAGTTCAGTCCTGGATTGCTAGGTACCACATCTGTGTTGTGAAAGGGGCGCAAACAGGAGGTCAAAACGTTTATTTAAGGTTTTTTATGTGTAAGGTTTTTCTCTTCCCAAACACCAGTTCCGTAAATTCATTACATTACACATGTGGGTTTGTGTTTGTAATGTTTATATTTATGTAAAGAACTTTCATGGATGTAAGAGTATCTCAAGGATTGAAAATGTTCTTCACTAAAGGCACACATTACTCACAATAATGATTAAATTTTTTCTAGAAGACACTTAGAGGAATCCTTGCTGCAGTGTTATGCTTTGCATCGCCTCCACAAACACAAACTATCTCAATTCCCAATTCTGACAAGGATTTATTATTACTATCAAATATTTTAATGTTTGCCATATGATAATGAATAAAAGCTTTCCACTTTAGTTTATCTTGTAATTTTGGCAGTTAAGAGTTTGAATTCCTTTGTGTGAATTGTCTAATTGTGATTGTGTTCTTTGTTATTTACATTTCTACTTACTTTTCCATTACACTGGCTGTCCAAAATTTCTAAATGACAGCTATAGGCTCCTTCCGTTATGCACATATACATCCTTCATATCATATATATTTTTGTTGGGTGCCAAACTGAATTGTTGGAAATAGTATCTATAGTTTATTATATTAATTCATTGGTTCTGAAAACAAACTGTGACCTACATGAATAAAATTGAGATACCAAACATTTCCTGCTATATTATAGAGAAATTTATACATAAACTTGAAAAACTTAACAATTTGCTAAAGTTGAAATGTTGGGACTGGTGAGATAGCTCAGTGGCCTAAAGCGTCTGCTTAGGCCAGCTTAGGCAAGCACAGGGACTTGATACCTGGCACCAGATATTGTGCCAGCCCCGCCCCCAGGGTGGGCTGAACCTGCCACACAAAAAAAGAAATGTTGGGTTATTGATTACTTCTATCAATTCACAGTTCTTATACAAAGTAAGGTTTGAAATAGTATTTTATATATTTCATGTGTTTTGGTACATCATTTTATTTTTACTTCAGATATATACTTCAAATACTTTCTTTTACCATCTACTTTTCCATTCTTATCAATGAACAAAAATATTGAGTTATTTTATATCTATTGATCTCAGAACTTATCATCCATATATGCATAGAAATGTGATTAAAGAAACATCTATATTAAATCTACTTAAAATTGATTAAACATTTTAAGACATTAAAGCCCATAAGAGTATTAAAATTCAACCGTAATATTATTAAAATTTTTAACAACGCAAATCTGATGATACTACTTAACTCTTAGTTTGGTCTGGATTATTGAATTATTCTAGAGATAAGTAACCTCAAAATGAATCCTTGTTGAGCTCTACCCTTCTCTTGAGAATCACTGCAAGTATCAAAGACATTTCTCTACAATTTAGACAAACTAAATGATCCATTATGGATATGATTTGAGAAATTTATTTACATCATTTATTTTCATCTATACTTTATTGTTTTCTTTTCTTCCCTATTAGGAGCCATTTTCCAGGCTCTTGCAGTCTCAGATATGTGCCATTTATTGCTTTAGGTGATGGGTATTAGAGACAAAACAGAAGACAAGGAAGTGAAAATTCTAAGATTTGAAAATTAATACAGTTTAGGCAAAAATGTAAAACAAAATTTGAAGACTTAATCTTGTGCTTCTTTGCTTACTCGTTCACAAAATAAAAAATGTTTTCCATTGCTAGGTTCTCATAGTTGGAATCTATAGAATAACATAAGAATCTATAGGGAATCCTTCTTGAGCTCTATCAGAGCATGCTCAGCCTGCTAGTGTACCAAGAAACCTACTCTTCCTAAAGCCAGCCCATTACAGCTAAAGCACTGCTGAACCTCCTGCTTGTTCACACTGCTGGGGCTCTAGTAGTTGCCTCTCTCTGGTCCTCTGAGAGGGGAGGGTGAATTTCACTCTACCACCATCCATCCAAAGTAGCAATGTGGTTTGTGCCATTAAATTTTTCTCAGTTCCCACAGTTCTCTTACTCTGGATAATGCTTGTTCAGACATCCCAGGAGACATTACCAAAGGAGATATTAATTCAAATAGGTAGATATCTAAAGTGGTGTTTATGTAATGCAGACAAAATTCCCTACAGTTGCTTTAGATTAAAAAAAAATCAGACATTTCATCCCATTTCAAATAGGGTAAACAATTGCCCAGTTTCACATGGTTTTTCCTAGTTACAACAATAGAGGGGCCGGGGAGATGGCTCAGTAGAATCAGCGCTTCCCTGGTAAGCACAAGGGCCTGAGTTCAATCCCTGGTTCTAGAAAAACAAAACAATGGAGATGGCCTTCAATGTCTCTAAATGTGGGCTTACAAAGACTTATCTTGCTAAATTGAGTACGATGCTGATATTTTATGTAAGGCTATGCTGATATCCCTTGATATGGTGGGGATGGCAGTGATAGGAAGAGTCATGTTTGGAAAATCTACAGGACTGTTATGTAACCATGAACAAGATGAACAGAAAATCCTCAAGTGAAAGAAACCCTCCCAAGATCAAAGCAAGTTAATAATATTCACAGCCCCCCCCAAGAAATAACAACAGGTGAGTTATTCCAAATCAAGATCTGTGTTAATCTCCAAGATTGATCTTAGTTCCTGCTCCCTAGATGCCTGCAAGAAGTTTTAGAAGAATGAATAGTAGAACAAAGATCTTTCTTCAATATATATCTCTAATGCATCAGGGACACAAGGTACACATACTATAGAAGCTTTTGGAGATATATTAAGAAACATTTGAAAAAGAATTATATGGCAGTTGTTGTGCGAGTTTTGAGGTGGAATATGCTACTTTGATGCTCTGAATATAATGTCTCAGCTTAATACTTTTGCAGTTTAGTACTCTAGCTGTACTTTATTTGAAATGATTAGACATCATCATTTCCAACTTTTACTCTACAACAGTAAGCATCAAGAAGCATACAGGGGATAGAAGTACACCTCACTCCAAGTGCACCATGTGTGAAACAACGTCAGGGAATTCGAATGTTTATGGGATATTAGAGAGCTGGGAGGTCTCACAGTATTGAACGAAGTTAAAGCCAAAGAAGTATTGCAACTCTGTGATTCTCAATTCCACTGAAACTCACCCTCTTGATGGAGTATAGAAAGATCATCCATCATGAACAGCTGTTATTAATTTGCAATATTACACAGAATGTGAATTGAAGCACAGATATTTTGCCATAGAGAAATGTAAGACAAATGTGTTTTCTTTTTCACTAAGAAATCCTTCAAACTAAGATAGTATACTTACATAAATATTTTGTATATCATGTCTTCATATAGAAAATCATTTTAAAAGCATATTATTGATGATAAATGTTCGGAATGCAACTTACTCCAAATTATACTCCACAAAAATCAGAAATATAAACTCTATACTATCGTAAGAGAAAGAAGTTTTAATGTGAAAGAAGCTCTTGAAAACATCTCCATATTTTCACATATGGTTTCTTGTTTCTCAACACCAGTGTACAACGGTGTGTAGAACAATTCTGAGACACTTTTTCAAAACGTTTGGAATAGGAGATTTGCCAGAGAAAAGGTTGATTTTTGTTTTCTTTATTTTAGGGAAGAGGCTACAGGATGTTCAGTGTCTCATTACTAGATTGGAATCAGTGATCTGTCTGTGTTCAGCCTCCCAAGTGCTGGGATTACACTATTTTTTTTTTTTTTTTAAACCGGGGATTGAACTCGGGCCCCTGTGCTTGCCATTGAGCCATCTCTCCAGCCCCCATGCTGGGATTACAGATGCGCACCACTATGCCCAGTCTCAATCACTGTGGGGGCGTGGCCAGCACGGCAAGCCCAGGAATGGAAGCCCCAGCCCCTGCGCCTGCTTGCAGGTGCTTTAATGTGCTTAGCTGTTTGGCCGGCTGTTGATGTTCAAGGATAGAGTACTCCTATATCAGGAGTCACACATATAGTCACTCCACATATGTGTGTGTACACACACACACACACACACACACACACACAATGTACATGGCCAGTACCTGTTGTGGACATATATTCAACACTCTATTTATATGGCACGTGTCCTGCATAACAATTAAAAGTTTCTGATTTGAAAAGAACTATGGACATGCTGGTAACGTATTCTTTGCAATCCTTTGGAAACTGCATTTGTAGCTACAGGTAAATAAATCTCTTAAATGTAAAAGATTATGCATTATTTTTAAAAGATTGAAATCATACTTTTAAATGTTTATTTATTTATTTGTGACAGGGTTTCACTACACAGCTTGGACTCATAGTGATCCTGCTGTCTCAGCCATCCCAGCGCTGACATTACAGGTGTGCATCACCATACCTGGTTCTGGTGGCCAGCATGGGCTCTGGGGCCTGCATAGCATGTGGTTCTGGGAATCAAACCTTAAACTTGTCAGGCAGGCACTTAGACTGCTGAGCTATCTCCCCAGCCTCAAAATCATACTTTGTAAACATAGTATTCAGGAATGATCTTTAAACCAATTAAAATCTTGGTTTAAATATTGAATGTAAATTTTCTACGTGTGAAACCATGAACTATAAACATGGAAATTTTTAAGCCTGGGTGCCTGTCTATGAAAATGTTTTGAGACAATTATACCAGCTTCACAGAAATCTTTGAGAGGATTCAATTAAATAATGTCTAGAAGGAGATTAGTACAATGCCTGTCTCATAACACATGTTCAATAAATTATGAACAATATTATTATAAATTGTGAATTCAAAAATAAATATAACTTTCAAAATATATACATTTTAATATTTTAGAAAAATAATATTTTGGAGAGAAACCATATCCTTCATTTTGCGTACATGAAAGCATATTCTCTGTGACTTATTCTATTTTGCTCTCCTTTCATTTTCCTTTCATTTCCTCATTACACAAAACTGAGATTTTTTTTTACATATGGAATGATTCATTTAGGTTTTCCAACCACTTAATTATTCTCTTATGTAAACCAACTATCCCCTCTTAATATACCTACTATAGTCCCTTATGAAAATACATTACAATGTTTCGCTTTCTTTGGATAGAATAATTCAGTACACATTTTATAATATTTTTCTACTTTTATTTTCTAAACCTTTTAACATATCATATAGTAATTACAAAGCCAGTACTTACTGTATACAAATAATAAATTGATAGGTAGTTTAGTGGTTTTCATAGGTCTCTATTAAAACTTTTTACTTGTTTTCAAGTTAATCTAATTATTTACACTTAAAAATTAACCTAAGTATATGACAGAGAATGATAGGGGATATATCCTGTAGTACTCTCATATTGATGATATAGGAGGCCACACTCACCACATAATAAGCAAAATTGCATTTGGAATTTGTACATCCTTGGGCCTTCTGCAATGTTCATTTGGGGAAAAACATGTGCTCAGTCATAGTGGTGATTAATCCTGGTAGGAGAGGCCTGGCATAGAAACAAACCCAGAGCTCTCTTGTCAAGTTGAGTTTACATTGGGCTTACTCCATGAAATTTTAGCAAGTTTAAGTTTAATAAAATCTTGAAGTACATCCTGTAAAAATCAGTTAAATTTACAGCTACCTCGGTGTTCCCACTTCATATTCTCTTTTAGTGCCCCATTTCCTTTTCCAAATATTTCTTAAGTCTATATTTCTCTCTGGCTGCACAATACATTTTAAAATTAGTAAAATTTGTTTATTTGAGATATCTAGCAAAAAAAAAAAGAATGAATGAATGAAAAGCAAAAGGGGGGCAACCTTCCTGAAAAGGGCATTACTTGGTCCCAGGAATTTTCAAGTCCTCCACTCAGATATAGGTGGGATGTGACATAATGTAGAAGAAAACTGTGAGCAATAGTTGTGCTAGAACAGAGAAGAGTATAACAAGCCTGAATAGTCCCGATAGGAACTTTTGTCATGGCTTTTATATTAATAAGAAGTTTTGATAAATAATCTGTCAAAACTCACAGAATTTTTCAATATAATAAATGAAACTTGAGCCAGGAATATAGTTCAGTGGCATTAGTGAATGCCAAGCAAACACAAGATCCTGAGTTTGATTCCTGGGATAAAAATAATGAGAATTAATGTTTATATTAAAATGAATACTTAAGAATTTTAGGAATCCTAGGATAGAATACAGAATGTATTAACATAATCTAAATGTAGTAACAATGTTTAAAACAGACTTCCTTGTGACGGTATAAGAAAAATGTGTTGATGTTAAAAAAAAAAAAAAAAATCTTCAGAAATGGTAGAGGCTGGGGAGATGGCTCAGTAGAATAAGTGCTTGCCTGGCAAGCAAAGGCCTGAGTTTTATCCCTGGTTCTGCAAAAA
>NW_004524807.1:2396652-2397159 GCF_000260255.1 Octodon degus
TTTATCATATTCTGTAGGGACTTAAAGTTCAACATATCAATACTTGATGAAAAATTCCTGTTCCATATTATGCCTAAGATGATTGATGTGCAGTCAGATAGTGAAGTTAGGCTTAACAGCCTAAGTTGTATAGTGATAACAATAAGCTTGTCTTCTGGATGGTTAACAACCTAAGTTTACAGACTAAAATTAGAGAAAAATGAGGGCTGTAAGTAAAGTCAACATTGTGGCCCTTGCCTTCCAAGGTCAATTAAGACTCAGGACATATGAGAACTTGTACTGTACCATCATGTACCTCGGTAGTGTCCCAAATTTTCTGATGAGGAAGGTTATGAGGCCAAAGAGGAAAGTGATCGATGACGTAGAGTTTGCCTAAGGAGAGTCACATGGGGAGAAGACACTCTCTCAGGCTTCCACATGGCTGACACTGACAAAGGTTCTACAATCTGAGGTACAGGATCTCAGGATAAATCCTGAGGGCATTTCACTGACCTTCTCAGACCCAAA
>NW_004524807.1:2397259-2403273 GCF_000260255.1 Octodon degus
TGGAAACACAAAAGATCCAGAATAACCCAAACACTCCTGAGTGAAAAGGCTGGAGGGAAGCTTCACAACACCGGACTTCAAATTACATTACAAAAAACTAAATCAGCATTAAAGTAGAGCGAAATAATTCACTCCGAGCTTTCTTAAAAAAAAAAAAAAAAAAAAAAAAAATCAAATGCAATTTCTCACTGTTTTAGTGGGAGAGAAATTTAAGCAAAGCAAATAACTGTAATGGTCCACGTGAATTCTGATCAGAGGTGTGGTCTTCAATATGAACTCATGTTTGATTTGGCATAAATATAGATGATCATATACAGAAACACTTATAGACATCTCTCTACATGTAAGGGAATATAAATACATATGCTTGCTTGTTTTGTTAGCAGAAAAGTTCAAAAAACAAGATTCAAAGAACCAACAGGACACCTAGAACAGATTTTGATTTTAACATCACTTAAAAGAATTAATATTCCTTAGATAAATTGTACATTTAAAGACCATGAGAGAAAATGTGCAAGACCAGTTAGGGGCATGATGTAATGGTAGATAGGATGGAAATTTTTGAAAACAAAAAATCATATTATTTATGTCAATAAGATACAATCCAAACATTCAAGTTTCCAAAATGCAGAGTCTGGAGCAATTTGAGTAACCAGAAGATAGATGTTATTGAACTATAACCCCCTAAAATAAAATATCAAGAACCCATACTGATATAAATGGTTAAATAAATTGCACAAATATACAAAAAATATGAAATAAAATGCCCTGTCATGGAACTGCAAAATTATTATGTAGTTACTCCATCTTTGTCTACAGGGTTTCAGGGTCTCACTACAAGATGGCACTCACAGTGATCCTCCTGTTTACAACCTCCCAAGAGCTAGGATTACAGGCATGTACCACTGTGCCCAGTCTCAATGGCATGTCAGTGCGCCCCTGGTGTGGGGCCAGCATGGAGGGCCCGGGGATTGAACCTGTAGACCTGTGCCTGATTACAGGTACTTTAATCCACTGAGTTATTTGGCCGGCTCTTAGTTACTCCATCTTTGAAGAGGAGTATTTTGACTGCCAATTCCTTCAGTGTGGACTGTACATAGTGACTTGTTCACAAACAGCATAGAATGTAAATGGTTTACAAACCTATCCTACCATGAACAAGAACGGTGAGTGGTACTACAATAGGGTATCGAGATTAGATCTGTACTGGTAAGTCATGTTCATAGTACATCTATATAATGTGTAACAGGATGTGATGAAAATTGTGTACTGCGTTTTTGCCTTCTTCCCATAAAATAATAGTTTTATTTTAGTTTGAAAAAAAAATTTAAAAATCTCATTTGAGAGGCCTTCTGTAATTCAAACAATGAACATTCCTGAACATTAACAAGGTCACCAAGAACAACATGAATCAATGGAATGTAGTAATCTGGATAAGATCTTGATAGAGCAAAGAGGGATTGGGGAAAAACCCAAGAAATCTGAGGGAAATGTGTAGTTAATTAAGCATAATGGACAGATAATGATTCCTTGATTGTGATAAATGCACCGTACATAATGTAAGACATTAATAATAAAGGAAAATGGATTGCTGCATGAGGGAACATTGTGCTTTTTTGCAATATTCCTATAATAAAATTTGTAGTGTTGTAGAAATTATTTAAGAAATCTGTGTTGACATCCTGCTGATTTCACAGGCAGTTTAAAAATAAACCTGCACACTGAGTGAGATAATTAAGTCAACAAGACAATCAAGACATTTTACCAATTGTTTTTATTCTGTAGAAAAATTTTCGGCTTTTTTAAAGAGTGATTTCTGTAATATATATTTGGGGTGGCTTAGAGATACTGTAATGTACTTTTAGAAGTTAACATGTTTTTGAACAAAATAAATCATTAATTCCAACTTAAATAAAAACAAAGATAAGACTTCAATTTCTAAAGAGCATTACAATTTACTGATTACTTTCATATACAATCTGTCATTCCTAGTAGATGAAAATATATTGCTTTTCATAATTTTACAATTACAAATGTTCATGGAATTTATTTATTTATTTATTTTTTATTTATTTATTTATTTATTTTGGCGGAACCAGGGATTGAACTCAGGCCCTTGCGCTTGCCAGGGAAGCGCTTATTCCACTGAGCCATGTCCCTGGCCCCTGTTCATGGAAATTAAATGACTTCAGTCACATAAGAACTAAAATGTGGAAGGTTCAGAAATAAAAGAATAGTTTATTTTAGCATAATGAGGGCATTTACAACTTTGTCAAGAAAACATAAAGAACAGCTAATGAAAACTTTAGCCTTCTAAAGGATAAAAACAGGTTAGAGCAATAAAACTTGCTTCTGCTTCCTTTGAAGACCACAAGGACAAATAATGTTCTATTATAAAGTATGATATAATTATACATTTTCTCATAGTTTTAGGATTTTTTTCTTTTAACTGTAAAAGGAAGAACTTTTCCATAATTTTTAAAGAAAGATTTTGAATTTCAGTGGAAATGTAAGTACACTATCCATGAGCTAAACTAGTTTTTTCTGTATCAAGAAAAAATTCGGATCAGTATCCAAAGACAAGAAGTGCAGGTATCTTAATTTTCCCCCATGTAACCAATATAATGATTTCTGTCACTTTGATGATATTCCTACTTCTTTTTATATCTAGTCCTGATGTAATATTGTTTTTCTTTCCATTACTGCCTGAAAAATGGAAGTACTGGCTTCACTTAGAACAGATATGCGCATTTGTTTAGAAATGGTGGCACCCATTTTTTCCCTTGCTACTTTTCTGCCTCCCTAGCAGAAAGCTTATTCTCCTTCTGTAAGCTCCTTCTGAGAAATTTACCCCTGCATCCTCTTCTTATTGGTCAGGAGAGACTTACCAGCCACTCCAGAGTGGGAAGTTGACAGAACTAATAAGGTTACTAGTAGGGGTGCCTTCCCCATAGCCGTGATTTTTTCACTAATGGGCATAAAATTACAGTTGATTTGATTCATTTTTATCCCAGAATTCCTGGGAAAATAGCAAAGGCATCTTTTCATTGTGTATTATTTTCTACAGATTTATTACAAGATAATATACGAATGTATGTCATAAAGTGCACCAATTGAAAGTGTGTAATTTAATGATTTTAATAAAGCTATCAAATTATGTAACAGTCCCTTAAGAGCCACTATTAGAACATTTTACCACTGTAAACATTTTCCCCAGTACAAATATGTGCATACAGTTAATTTTTTCACTAAATACAGTCCTACACAACCACTAATCTTCAGGCTGTCTATAAATTTTCCTTCTCTGGCCATTTTGTATAATTAGAATCAAGCAAATTGTGGTGTTCAGCATCTGACTTCTTCCACTGGGAAATGTAACAGGGGCTTTTGATTATTTTCTGAAATGCACCTGTTTGGGGGCATGTATCAATAATTTGTTTCATTAAAAATGATAAGTTGTCTCTCTCACAACACAGCGCATTTATTCACTAGTGTAGCAGTCGTGACATTTGGCTGATTTATAGACTTTGGCCATTATGAATAATACTGTTATGAATATTCACCTACAAATCTTTATGTGGTCATGTATTTTTCCTGTAGATGTGTTAGTGAGAATTCTAGGAGAAGAATTTTAGATCATATGGAAAGCTTATGTTTAACTTCTTAAAAAACTGTCACACCACATGCCGTGCCAGCCTCGTTCCCATCGTGATGAGACAGGAACTGAGTCTGGGTATGGTGGCACACTCCTGTAATCCCAGCACTGGGAGGCTTGAAAGCAAAATGATCACTATGAGTTTGAGCTGTGTAGTGAGAACCTGCACAAAATACCAAACAAACAAACAAAAACTATTAATTTTATAAAATGACTGTATCATTTTGCATTGCTTCCAGCACCGTACATAAGTTCCAGTTTCTCCAAAGCTGGTATTACTTATAGTTTTTATTATTTATAGTTTTATTATGTCTAGTGAGTCAATGATATCTCACTGTAATGTTAACTGACATTTTTGAGCAAGTTGTTCCCATGCTTATAGTTATTCATATGCTCTGTTGAGAAAAATCTATCTTTAAATGATCTATTTTATTAAAAAGAGATATTTCATTAAAGTGCTATAAAGATGCTCCATATTTTGTTATAAAGATACTTTCTAAAATGTATAATCTGTAAATACTTTCTCAGTTTTATGAATGACCATTGTATTTTCTTAAAACTATCTTGGGAAATTCAAAAATTTTTCATTGTAGGTAAGTCAATATTCCATTTTTCCTTTTATAAATCTAGATTCATCACCATACTAAGTGTTCCTGACTAAGGTAATTTAATGAATTTTAACTTCTATAATTTATTCTGACTATATTTTTAACTAATACATTTATATTTATGTCAGACTGTTTGTCAATTTTTGTGTATGTGTGGGTAACTGTCTACTTTCCTTTTTGGTCTGAACTGATATTCATTTGAAACTAAAATATTCCCCATTGTTTGGTCATATATTTTTTTGAAATCAATTTGCTATAAATGTAAGGATTTGTTTCTCAACTCTCAATTTTGCTTCATTTTCTTTTGTTTCTGTCTTTATGTAACTATCCCACTATGCTTTCTACACAAGAGCTTCAGGAGTTTTGAAATTGGGGAGTGTCCTTTTACCTGCTTCTATTTTTTGGTTCTTTGTTTGGGTACTCTTGGTCCTCTGTATTTCCATATTATTGCTAGCTTATGAGTTATCACAAAATATTTCTTAGAATTCTGTTTTTTGCAATGAGTTTCATAAACTTCTTTGGAGTGAATTCTCATGATGAATATATTTTTCTTTTAATTTACAAAATATAGACTATAGAGTCTCTTTAAGTTTTCCTGTCAATTCTCATCGATATCACTCTATAAATCTCCTGTTTCTTTTATAATCTGTATGGCTAAGTAGTTTAAATCCTTTTGATGTTTTTATGAAGGAAGTATTTCCTAATTTTATTCTCACATTTTCCCGTGCTAGGTTTTAGAAATGAAAATGATTTTTTTCATTGACCTTAGTGTTGCCAAACCAGGAACATTGACTTACCTGACTTAAGAAATTCTGTATAAAGAGATGTGTGTGTGAGAATATGTATTATCTAATATGCAAATTGGATTATTTGCATATTAGATAACATCATGTGCTATTTAAGACAATCTCATTTACCTCTCTCTCTGACTGTCTGGTCTGAAGGCTGTTGCTCTCATTCTTTCTTCCCACTATCCCCTCCTCGCAATTGCTGCAGTAAACAGAATTGATGACACAGGCATCTTGGATTTATTTCCATTTTAAGAGTATAGAAGCTTTTGTTATTCATCCTTCATTGAGGCTTTTGCTCTGAGCTTTTCATAGAGACCATCTATCAGTTTAAGGAAATTATTTTATGGTTTATACATTATTGTGAGGTTTTGTATAGTGTTGAATTTTATCAAATTTCGCTTTCTTTATAAAGGTAATTTTTGCTATTTCTTTCTTAATAAGATAGTTACATTGAGACCCAGTCCTAGCCCAGGTCCAGTGAGTGTGTGGAGAGCTTCCTGCTAACCTGCGCCGGCGGGACCAGTCCCAGCCCAGGGGCAGCGTGGGCCGGACCCTCTCCCAACTCCTCTGGCCACCCCCCCACCACTCCGCAGTACATCCCCGACCCCGCCAACCCAGTAGAAATTTCTGCAGAGTTCCAGGAATCCCCAGAGCCAGTCCTAGCCCAGATCCGGTGAGTGTGTGGAGAGCTTCCTGCTACCCTGCACCAGCGGGACCAGTCCCAGCCCAGGTGCAGCTAGGGCCGGACCCTATCCCACCAGCTCGCGCCGCCCCCCATCACTCCACCGTACTTCCCCCACACCTTGCGCCAAGTAGGAATTTCTGCCGAGTTCCGGTAACCCCCAGGTCCATTCCTAGCCAAGGTCCGCAGCAGGAAGGAGCTGAGCACAGCAGCCAGACCTAAGCCAGACGCAGCTGGATAAGTCCAAACTCTGTAGAGCTCCACCTGAACTTCAGTAC
>NW_004524807.1:2403373-2404202 GCF_000260255.1 Octodon degus
TCAGAGGATGAAATTAAAGAAGCAAATAAATATATGAAAAAAAACACTCCACATCATTAGCCTTCTGCGCAATGCAAATTAAAACAACATTGAGATAACATCTCACTACAGAAGGAATGGCTATCATAAAGAAATCACCCAACAACAAATGTTGGAGAAACTGTGGGGGAAAAGGAACCCTTCTCCACTGCTGGTGGGAATGTAGACTGGTGCAAACATTATGGAAATCAGTGTGGCGACTCCTTAGATAATTTGGACTGGAAATACCATTTAAAGCAGCTATTCCTCTATGGGGAATTTTACCAGAGGATCTGAAAACATCATATCATAGTGATATATGTGTGCCTATGTTTATAGCAGCACAATTTGTGATAGCCTAAACTTGGAAACGACCAAGATGCCCATCACCTGAGGAATGATTGAAAAAGATGTGTTATTTTTACACAATGGAGTATTATTCAGCTATTAAGAATGATAAACTGTAAGCATTTATATTGCAGTGGATGCCACTTGAATATACACTCATAAGTGAAATTAACCAGACACACATGTGTAAATATCGTATAGTCTCTCTAGTATAAGAACTCAAAAGAAGAAATACAAATAGAAAGGTATAATACATGTAAAATGAAAGCAGGATCTCAAGGACTAACTAATCAAGAGAGGGAAACGAAAAGGGCTAGGAAACATGAATAAGTCAAGCCATACAATTATATATATAGAAGATCGGCACAGCAATGATCCTGAGAATCTTCAGAAGATTTTTTAATCTAGCAGTTAATTGCAAAGATTCTCACCCTGACTAACTATATATACTGATACCTGTGAA
>NW_004524807.1:2404302-2408850 GCF_000260255.1 Octodon degus
GTATTATTTGTTGAAACTGTACTTCTGATTTGATTTGAATCTGTCTCATTGCTATCTGTTTATCAATAAAACTTTGAAAAAAAATAAAAAATGAAAAAAAGATAGTTACATTAATTTATGTTTCATTTTAATCAATACATGGGCTATGATGTATAATCTTTTTCAAATATTTCCATATTCATTTGTAAATATTTTGCTTGTATTTTTATGATTATGTTCATGAGCAATATTACCAGGTAGATAACCTTCCTTGTGATATCTTTGTTTGACTTTGGTATGTGGATAATTATTAACTTACAGAATTAATTTAGAAATGTTTAATCCTCTTCTGTTTTTTGAAAATATTTCTAAGGTATCAACACTGTTTTTTATTTAAATATTTGCAAGAAATCACTACTACAAAAAAGATTTAAAAAAAAGAGAAATCTCTACTAAAGACATATGGCCTGGCCTTTATGAATATGTATTTAATTACCTGTTTAACTTACTCATAAATGAACTTCTAAAATTTTCAATTTTAGACAAAACCATGGAACAGAGTCCCAGCAGCTAAGCTTCTCCAGGACAGCGTGTCTAAGGTTTGGAAAACAAATACTTTTCAGTGAATCCAAAGGAAGAGGATGTTATACTGGATCCATGAGGAATCTGACATAGAAGAAGTCAGTAGCATAGTGGAATACTAGGCCAACACCAAAAGATCAATAACTTACCTCTACATAGATTGAAAACTCAGTGAGAATGACTTTATAGAAACAATACCCTTCACAATAGCATCCAAAAAATGAAATACATGGGAATTAATCTAACAAAGGAAGTAAAAGATCTATACAGTGAAAGTTACAATATTCTGAAAAAAGAGATCAAAGAAGCTTTCACAAAATGGAAAGATAATGCCTTCTCCTGGATAGGAGAACCCAACACTGTGAAAACAGCCATACTCCTGAAAATGTTATACAGATTTAATGCAATCACTGTAAAAATATCTTCGAGGTAACTTATAGATCCAGAGAAAACATACCTCACATTTATTTGGAAACAGAAAAGACCTAGAATAGCAAAGGCAATCCCAGCCAACAAAGGCAGAGCACATTACTATCACTGAACTGAAATTATAATACAAAGCTACTGTGATAAAGTCAGCATGGTATTGGAAAAAAAAAACAGATCTGAAGATAAATACAACAGATAAGAAAGTGCAGATACAACTGCAACCACAATTAGCCACCTTATCTTTGACTAAGGGGCCAAACATTTTCATTGGATAAGATAGTCTCTTCAACAAATGGTGCTAGAAAAACTGGTTCTCCATACACCGAAAACTAAAACTTGACTTGGGCTTATCACCATGTACTTCACTAAAATCACACTGCATTAAAGATATAAACATTAAAGAAGAAACATTAAATCTACTGGTAGAGAAAGTAGGTTGATAGCTTGAAGACATAGGGGTAAGCAGAGAGTTCATGAACCAAAATTAAACAGCATAGGAAATACTTCATAAGATCTACTACTGGGATCTCATTAAAAAAATCACAAACAGACTGATAATACAACCCACAAATTGGGAAACAATCTTAACCAACAATCACTCAAAGGATTTGTATCTAAAATACATGAAGAACTAAGAAAAATCAGTCCCCTAAAATTCAAAGACCCAATCTAAAAATGGACATCTGAGATGAATATACACTTCTCAGATGAAGAAGCACAAATGGTAAATAAATAAATGAAAAAATGCACCACAGCACTGGTCATTTGAGAAATCAAATTAAAGCAATACTGAGATACCATCTCACTCCAGAAAGAATGATTTTCATACAGATATTAGCTAATAAAAATTGCTGGAGAGCCAGTGTTGAAAAACAAATTCTTCTCCACTGTTGGTGGGAATGTGGACTGCTGCAACCACTGTGTAAACCAGTATAGTTTACATAGTGAAGCCTCTTCAGAAAACTAGGACTTAGAAATTCCCTTCAACCCAGCTATTCCACTTCTAGCTATTTTTCTAAAAGAATTAAAAACATCACACTACAGTGATCTATGTGCATCTTTTTTTATAGCATCACAATTTGCCATAGCTAAATATTGGAAATAACCGAAATACCCATCAACTGAGTAATAGATATAAAAGACGTGGTATTTTTATATAATGGAGTATTACTCAGCTATGAATAATGACAAACTTGAAGGCTTTATGGGTAAATGAATGCAAATAAAGGCTATAATCATAAGTGAAATAAATCAGACCCATGTGTATAGATATTGTACTGTTTTCGTAGTATAAGAACCTGAAAGAATAAATAAAATCTGAAAGGTATAATAGATATTGTAAAATGGAAAGAAACTGAACATAAGGAATAAACAACAAAGATGAGGAAAATGAAAAAAGATAGGATAAAAATGAAGGGGAAATCTATGCAAGTATATATACAGGATACCTGAGGTGATTCTACTACTAATTCCATCAGTTCTTTGAAAATTGCAGTTAATGTTCAAAATTTTCACTTTGACTAACTCTCTATGCTAAAATCTGTAATCTGAGCAACTACTTCACTTAGTCCTTTTTTTTTTTTTTTTCTTTCAGAACCAGGGATTGAACTCAGGTCCTAACGCTCACCAGGGAAACGCTTATTCCACTGAGCCATCTCCATGGCCCCTGAGCAACTACTTCAAAGACAGCACTGTGCAAAACAAAAACTACAGTTGAATATCTTTCATCTTACTTTTTAAATGTGCACCATTTCTAACGTCTTATTAATTTTTTATTCTACTCATTTTAAAATGATTTTACAAAATAAAAAACTAAAAAGGACAAGAAAATTAAGGTTTTTTGAAAATAAACATTTTTTCAATTATTTGTCTAATCTTGCATAACTATATCTGTTAATTTGATGAGCAGATTGGCTGATAAAATATGTATTATAACAACCATTGTTAATGTGCTATTTTTATTTTGAAAATCTGTACCATATGTATTGTATGTTATTTGTTTCTGTCTTCATCTTTTCCCATAATTTTATTGAGAAACAAATAACAATACCAGATATTTTCAAATCAAATTGGTAGGACATTTTCAATAATTAACACATTGCATACTCTCTTCCTAGTGGTTATTTGCTGTACAAAATGCAGACATGATACCCTATTTACAAACACTATTATAACAAATCCCTCTATTCACTAAGAGAATGTAGCTATATATCAACCCTAACCATTTTGAATACACAGATACAAAATGGACATTCATCTGTATACCCTTTTTTGTTTAGTTCCATCATTTGAATATTATAGGCATGTTAACTCAGCAAAATATTCCAAAATAGTCTAGCCCATAATAGTATCGGGTCCTCCGCTTGACTGGCAATGTCAGAAATTGTTGACCTGAGTCCCCTACAGCTCAACATAACAGCATGGCTTTACTTCTTATGATTGATTTTTATACTTTTCTGCTGGATGGTTAAGACCAAGATAAAGCAAGATCTATGCAACAAGAGTTGTAGCTTTTGGATCTGATAAGATCAGTAAAATCTCCTCAGGATTTATCTGAGATCCTGTACTTCAGATTGTAGATCTTTTGTCAGTGTCAGCCATGTGGATGAGTCATGGCCATTGCTTGGCCAATGTGCATTCTGTGAAAGCCTGAGAGAATGTCTTCTCTCCAGGTGACTCTCCTTAGTCACACTCTACATCATTGATCACTTTCCTCTTTGGCCCCATAATCTTCTTGATCAGAAAATTTGGGACACTACTGATTTACATGATGTTACAGTACAGGTTCTCATATGTCCTGAGTCTTAATTGACCTTGGAAGGCCTAGGACAAAATGTTGGCTTTCCTTCTGGCTCTCCTCTGTTTCTAATTTTGGTCTGCAAACTTAGGTTGTTAACCCTCCAGAAGAGAAGTTTATTGTTATTACTATACACACTGGGCTGTTAAGCTTAATTTCATTATCTGTCTGAATATCAAACATCTCAGACATAACATGGAAGAGGTATTTTTCATCAAGTATTGATATGCTGAAATTTAGGTCCCTACAGAATATGATGAAAAAACATTTAAAAAATTAAAATATATTTTAACAATAAGCATAAAGAATTATATAATTCTTATATTTATGCATAAGTCTAGAAATCTAACCATATACAACCTGTTTGTGGGAATGCAAACTGGTGCAACAATTATGGAAATCAATGTGGAGACTCCTCTGAAAACTAGGACTGGAAATCCCATTCAGACCAGCTATTCCTCTACTGGGAATTATCCCGGAGGATCTGAAAACATCATATCATAGTGACATATGTATGCCTATGTTTATAGCAGCACAATTTGTGATAGCCAATTCTTGGAAACAACCAAGATGCCCATCACCTGAGGAATGATTGAAAAAGATGTACTTTTATACAATGGAGTATTACTCAGCTACAAAGAATGATAAACACAAAGCCTTTATATTGAAGTGGATGCCACTTGAAGATATACTCATAAGTGAAATAAACCAGACACACATGTGTAAATATCATATAGTTTCCCTAGTATAAGAACTCAAAA
>NW_004524807.1:2408950-2410308 GCF_000260255.1 Octodon degus
ATTTTGTATCTGTGTATTCAAAGTGGTTAGGATAGATATATAGTTACATTCTCTTAATGAATAGAGTGATTTGTTCTAATAGTGTTTGTAAATAGGATATGATGTCTGCATCTTGTACAGCAATTAACCAATAGGAAGAATGTATGCAATGTGTTAATTATTGAAAGTGTCCTGCCAATTTGATTTGAAACTGTCTCATTGCTAATTGTTTATCAATAAAATTATGGGTGGAAAAACAAGAAGAAAATAAAATTATATATTAAATGTCCCTTTCCACAGAGCAGTAGCAATTAGCAGTGCAACTATCCAAGTTTGAAATAGTTCATCACAATAGTGTACACATTCATAAGTGGTCCATATTTTATTTTGTAGCACAAAATTTGTTTAAAATGTTAAGGAAATAATTCTTTTAGAGTGCTTAAAATGAAGCTTGTAATTTAGTAACAGTAAACTTTCCAACTTTATTTAATAACTGTTAAAAGTATTTTAATTAATTTTATTGAGAAAGAAATTGCAATGAAAGTTTCAAAACAGGTTAGTAGGATAGTTACAGTAATATTTAAATTGCATAATATTGTGTTTAGTATATTCATAGTAAAAGATGCAGATATGACATCTTGTCTAAACACTATTAGTACAAATTTTCTTCTCATTGAAATAAGGGAAAGTAGCTGTATATCTATCCTAATTATTTTATGTATACATAGATAGATAGATAGATAGATAGATAGATAGATAGATAGATAGATAGATACATGCATATATGGACATGCATATATATTTTTTTTTCACTAAAAAGTGATCCTCCATTTTTATCACCCTTTTTGTTTAGTTTTGTCACATATGGGTATTCCATTACTATTCAAACATTATAGGTGTGTGAATTAAGCAATTTAATACAATATAGTCCAGTATTTCATAATAGTAGTGGGTTATCTGCAGTACTGGCAATGTCAGAAGGTGTTGACTTGAGCTTTTTACAGCTTAGCATATTATTATGGCTTTACTTTTTATACCTCATGCTTATACTTTTCTGCTGGATAGTTAAGATCAAGATAAACAAGAGTTGTTCAATAAGAAATGTAACTTTTGTATCTGACAAGGTCAGTGAAATCCCCTCAGGATTTTACCCTGAAACCATGTACAGCATTTTGATAGATTACTAGATATAGGCATGCAAAATTTGTCAAATATTAAAAAAAAAAAAAATTGAAAGGGAGCTAGAAGATGGCTCAGTAGAATAAGCACATCCCAGCAAGCACAAGGGCCTAAGGTCAGTTCCCGGTTCTGAAATAAAATTAAGTTAAATTAAAAAAATTTTAAAAAGGGTAAAAGTTTTTTTTTTTTTTTTTTTTTTT
>NW_004524807.1:2410408-2413651 GCF_000260255.1 Octodon degus
TAATAGAAATAGAAAAATTTGTATAAATTCTAAGTGCTTCTTATAATATCTTATTTTTTGGCTCAATCCTCTACAATGAAAATATTTTAATATCAACACAGCAGTTTATTAGAGTAATTTCTTTAGTGTCTTTCATTCTTGGAAATTAAAACTTGGCTTCAGGTACAGTATTGTTGCTGTATATTTGTACTTGGTGACATTTTATGTATTTCAAATGAGGAATGTTTGAATAAACAGCATAATTTTTTTCTGGTGTTTCCTAATAAATATTTTTGACAAGCAAAATATTTGTAAAAAATACACAGAGTCATATCCAATTTTTCATAATTTTATGGAATGTGTGGTCCTTATATTTAACAATTTTGGTGAGATATATTCCACATGCCATACAATTTATACATAAAAGTGGCACAAGCCTAAAGTTTCTAGTACATTGAAAGAATTAAATAATAATCACCATCAGTGTATTCCCAAAATAAACTTCATGCTGTTAACAGTTAGGCCTTATTTATCCTAAGGACTGTCTTCCTTTGGAAACCTGTGTTGTTTTCTGAATCTAGCTTTAAAGTTCTGGGCATTTAATGTAAACTTAATTGATTAATCTAGAGTTATTTCTGACTGATTTCTTTCACACAACATAATATTTTCCAAGATTAATTCATGTTGGGCTGAAGAGATAGCTCACTACGTAAGTGCCTATCTGGGAAGAGCGAGGTCCTGAGTTCCATCCCTAGTTAAAAAAAAAAAAAAATCATGTTGTACCATGTACAAGATTCCTGTACCTTTTAATTGTTGAATATTACTCCACTTTATGGAGCTATGGTTAGGGTAGAGCGTGTCCTCCACAGCCTCATGTATTGAGCACTTGGTCCTCATTGCAGCCATGTGCTGAGGTGGGCCTTTTAGCTGCTGACTGTATCATGATGCTTCTGATTTTATTAGTGAATTAATTCATTGATGGCTTCATAATTTGAAGGCATTATTAGAAGGTGACAGAGGACCAGGGAGATGGCTCAGTAGAATAAGCGCTTCCCTGGCAAGCACAAGGGAGTGAGTTCAATCCCAAATTCTGCTGAGAGAGAGACAGAGAGAGACAGAGAGAGAGGGAGAGAGAGAGAGGGAGAGAGAGAGAGTGAGAGAGACAGAGACAGAGAGAGAGAATGAGTGAGAGAAAGAGACAGAGACAGAGAGACAGAGACAGAGACAGAGAAGGTGACAGAAACTTCTGAGCTGCCCAACTGAAGAAATGTTCATGTGTGCATGTCATGTGGACTGTATCTTATCCCTAACCCCTCAGTCTTATGCTTGTTTTAAATTTCCCTTCCTCTTCCTCTCCCTCTCCCTCTTCCTCTTCCTGTCTCTCTCCCCCTCCCTCTCCCTCTCCCACTCCTTTTCCCTCTCCCATTCCTTCTCCGTCTCTTCTTCCCTCTCCCTCTCACACTTCTTCTCCCTCTCCTCCTCCCCCTCCATCTCTCCCCCTCACTCTCCCTCTCCCCTTTCCTCTCCCCCTCCCCCTCCCTCTATCTCTCCCCCTCACACTCCCTCTACCTCTCCCTCTCACACTCCTTCTCCCTCTCCCTTTCCCTCCCCTCTCACACTCCTTTGCTCCCTCTCCTCCCTCCATTCCTCCCTCTCTCCTATCCCTCTCCCCTGCTCCCCTTATCTCACCCCTCTCTTTGCCTCTCCTTTTCCCTTTCCCTCTCCTCCTTTCTGGCTGCCATGAGATGCTCAACTTTGCTCCTTTATGTGATTTCTCCTCCATGATGTTTGCTTTCCTCTCAGAGGTAGAACAATGGATCTGAATGATCATGGATGAAAATCTCTGAAACCGTGTCAAATAAAATCTTAGCTGCTTCTTCTTCTTCTTCTTCTTCTTCTTCTTCTTCTTCTTCTTCTTCTTCTTCTTCTTCTTCTTCTTCTTTCTTCTTCTTCTCTTTTGTTGGTAGTACTAGTGATCAAACTCAGGACCTTGCACTTGCCAGCCAAACCCTTATTCCACTGAGCTATCTCTCCAGCTCTCTAGCTTCTTTAAATTGATTTTCTAAGGTGTTTTGTGACAGAGAAAGTAGAGTGACCCTGCAATGTGTGTACCCCATTTTATTTATCTACTTTTTATTTCATTAATAAGCATTGATGATTCTTAGCTATTTTTAAAGTTTTAGTGGTACAAACGCACATTTACAAGTTTTGCTGTGGACATCTTTGTGGAGGGCTGATCAGACCTGTGGATACCTGCAGTGGGGATGATAGGGAAAGAAAAAACAAGAGACAAAGTTCAGGTTACCGAGGAGAGCAGGAGTTAGCTTCCAGCAGACTGAGGAACTTCAGGGGTTTAAGCCACATAGTCCAGCCCCCATAATCTCTCATGTAGCCTGGTCCCCAACATGTATGTTCTCAGTTGTTTTGGGCACATGCTTATGAGTGAAACTGCTGTGTCATATCATAAATTTATATTTAGTGGTTTATGGAACTACCAAATAGCTTTTCTAAATTGAATTAATACATGGTGGATTTTTTGTCTTAGTGAATAATAAGCTTGCTTTCCATTGTATGTGTTTAGTAGACATTTTCATACATTAAATAAATGTTCTCTCAAATTGTTTATGTTTTTCATGTCTGTGTCATTTGACCTTTTATTAGTATGTAAGTGTTCTTTATAAAGTCTGAATATGACTCCCATATCAGACAAAAATTTTTAGATAGTTTCAGTTTTGGATTATCTGTCACATTCATGTTCTTTTTGAAGTAAAGTATTTTTTAATACAGATTATTGCCAATCTATATATATTTTAGTGTCAGTTATGCTGTATCACATACTAACAAAAAATTTTCATAAAATACATACTGTCAAAGTAAAATATTAATGGGGAACATTTCCTTTTTTGTAAGAAACCCTGGGGGTACAGACCAGTGTGAGAACTTGTCTAGAGTGAATAAGGCCCTGAACTAGATTGCCCATACCACACAGAAATTAAAAAAAAAATGGAGAAAATAATTTTCAGTTCTCTCATTGCTCCACAGACTGGAAAATCATAACCTTGTGCATAGAATTTGTGGGCTCATGACCTTGCTTTCTCAAAAAAACACAGAGACTGTTACCTGCCCCCATATCATTGTAGTTCACAGGCAGGTGCGCTGTCTCACAATAAGCAGACTCAAAATTTAAGGTCATTTAAAGTACAAACAGGATCTCAGGATAAATTCTGAGGGCATTTCACTGACCTTCTCAAACCAAAAAGCTAC
>NW_004524807.1:2413751-2420541 GCF_000260255.1 Octodon degus
AATAAACCAGACACACATGTGTAAATATCATATAGTTTCCCTAGTATAAGAACTCAAAAGAAGAAATACAAATAGAAAGGTATAATACAAGTAAAAGAAAAACAAGAACTCTAGGACTAACTAATTAAGAGAGGGAAAGGAGAAGAGCTGGGAAACATGACAGTGGCATGCCGTACAGTTATATGTAGAAAATGGACAAGACAATGATCCTGATAATCTTCCGAAGAGTTTTGAATCTAGCAGTTAATTGGAAAGATTCTCACTCTGACTAACTATATATACTGACACCTGTGAACTAAGCAACTGCACTGAAGATGGTAATTTGTAATAGTAGTTTCATGTTTGGAGTGCCTGTCATTCTGGTCTTCTGAATATGGGCTGCTTGTCATGACATGGCAGTTGCTGCCTTGCTGTCTCTCAGGTAGATGATTGTTCAAAAAGAAGGGGGTGATGAATGAAGGCAGAAGACAGGAAAAGGAATGTTGCAGGTCTGTCTTCATTTTTGCTCTAGTTTTTGGTTTTACTCTTTAAAATAAAACAAAACAACAGGACATATCATACACAGGTTAAAAAAAAAGACTAATAATGCCACTATTTCACACAAAAATATTAGCAATAATCAACCAATAGTATTATATCAGAATAAAAGGTTCTGTACAGCAGAAATATCAATTCATAGAGTGAAGAGACATTCTAAATAATGGGAAAAAAATCCAACTATTCCTCAAACAGAGGACTAACATCTAGAATGCAAAAAGAACTGAGAAGAGATAAACACTTAAAAGACTTAGTTAAAAGGAATGAATAAACACGTCACAGACAAATGGCAATAAATGTATGAAAAAAATGTTCAACATTTCTGGCCAGTAGAAAAAGTAAATTAAAACCATTCTAAGATTTCATCTTACTCTGGAAAGAATGGCATTATCAGAAAATCAAACAATAACAAATGTTATAGTGAAAAATGATCCCTCCTGCATTGTTGGTGGAAATGCCAACTACTACAACCATCATGGAATTCACTATGGAACTGTCTCAAAGGATTGATGTTAGAAAGGGCCAGCCAAATAGCTCAGCTGATTGAACTGCATGCAAACAGGCACAGGGAGCATGGCTTTGATGCCTAGGCCTGCTGTGCTGGCCCTGCCCCCGGGGCACTGAGACAGGGATTGAGAGTGGGCTTGGTGGTACACGCTTGTAATCCCAGCACTTGGGAGGCTGTAAACAGGAGAATCATTGTGAGTCTGATCTAGTAGTGACACCTTGAACACTCTGTAGGCCCTTCCCTAAAATAAATTTAAAAAAAAGATTGATGTTAGAGATTCCATATGACTCAGCTATCCCGGCTAGGTATCTTCCTCAAAGAGTAAGTTATCATACTGCAGTGATACATGCATTCTGTGTTTATAGAAGCACAACTCATAATAGTGAAGTCTTATAAACAGCCTCTAAACCTATCCATAGAAAATTAGATAAAGAGAATGTGATATCTATATTCTATGGAATAGTATTCTGCTATAAAGGATGACTAACTTGACACATTTGTAGGAAAATGATTATACCTCCAAAATATAATGTTAAGTCAAATAAACAGACACGTAGGCTTAAATACAGTGTCATATATCTCATTTGAGTGAGACTAAGTAAAAAAAAATGAAAAAAGAATGCATTAAACGGGGCAAGGAGAAAGATCAGGTAAAGTAGGGAAGTGATACAAGAGAATCAAGGAGAGGGGTGAGCAGGAAGGGAAGGGGAAATGAATTTTGAAAGACAGTATTTGAAAGATATTTATATTTTCATTCATTTAAAAGCATTTCTGAATTTGTTTTCCAATATCTTTGTCTCAGAAATTGTTTATTAGTTTGTTAATTAATATCAAAATATTTGATATATTCTGGATTTGTTATTAATTTCTAATATTATTTATGGTCTCAGGCCATATCTTTGGGCTTGCATGTTTTGTTTTTGTGTTTATTGAGATTCATTTCTAAAGCCTAGAAAATAGTCCACTCTGAAAAACATTCCATGTGGCATATATTGCACTTGTTTTCTAATTAGATTTCTTATATGATAGTATGGGTTTTTCCTTATAATGATTTGAAAATGAGTAACATGAATTTTTCTTATAATATAATTCTCCTTACTATATAGAAGAGGGAAAGCAAGGTACAATGTGTGAAATTAATTTTAGGAAAACTTTTTAGTATTTTCTTTTGTTTCAAAACTCTTAAGTCTTTGGGCTATGGGAACAGAAGGTTTTAAATTGATTTTGATCTTATATATCCTTCAAATGCATGCCTTTGAGGGCCGGCCAGATAGCTCAGCAGACTAAAGCAGCTGCTTAGGCAGAGCGCAGCGGCCTGGCTTCAATCCCTGGCATTCCATGCTGGCGCTGGCCCCAGGGCACTCAGAGATGATGACTGAGAATGGGTGTGGTGGTGGGGCCCTGTAATCCCAGAGCTTGGGAGGCTGAAAACAGGAGAATTGCTAGGAGTCCAATCTGTGTAATGAGACCCTGCAGAACCTGTACTAAATACAAACAAACAACCAAGCAAACAATCCAAATGCATGTCTTTCCTTGCCTCATGAATACTTTATTCAGTATCTTTTTGTTGTTTTTTATCCAATATGAATAATTTCATTGGCTTTAAAACAAGATAAGTTATATGTTGCTTTCCTTGACACAAACACATCATTTTAAACGTATTTTTCCCTTAAAGTGCATATAATTTTGTGATGAAATTTATGTGTTCATGGTAAATTTAATCATGCTGTATGCCCTTGATTAACTATTAGAAACTCAAGTCAATCTCTTCTATCCATGTTTATGAAACAGAAGAGTAAATGCAATCAAGTTTTATCTATTATTGGTTCTCCAAACTAGAAAAAGTGATTTTCTATTGTGATATCATTACAGTGTCAATAAGTAAATGTATCCATATAACATTTGCATGTTTATTTCTATATTTCTTAAAACTAGTGACTACAAGCAGGATAATTCCATGTGTATACTTGGTCTCCATAAAGACACATGTGAATTTTTTGTATAATAAAATATAATATAATGTTATTCCTTTTATTTATTTTTTATTAGTGTAAGTTCATAGTACATCATGATTACATTTACTGTGATAGTTGGTGCATGTTCTTAATGCATCTCAGTTCTTTCTGTGTCTCTTTTCTGTCCCTTCCTTCCTTGTTCCTATCAACTGTTTCCTTTGCATTTGCAAAAAATCTACATATGTACAGTTCAATATCTTCTTTTGGTTCACTTTGAATGATTCCATAAGCACATTGTCAAATATCTTTGATTCTTCATATTTTATTTTTAACTTATTTTTATTAATAGAATAATACATTTTATGATTTATTTTTAAACAGAACAAATAATATTAAAATAATTATTGCAAATCATACAGAAATTTTCTAAGCAAAAGTATAGGGATTCAACAATAGTTATACTGCATGTTGTAGTCTTCCAATTAACTGTTGTTCACAAGATGCACGCAAAACTGATAAAAACATTTTTCTAAAAAAATCTAAAAATTAAAAAAAGAAAGGAGTCCTAGGCCAGGCCCGGTGAGTGTGTGGGAGAGCTTCCAACTACCCTGCGTGGGGGAACCTATTACTGGTCCCAGCTCAGGCGCAGTGTGGGTGAGACCCTCTTCCACCCCCTTGGGACGACCCCACCACTCCACAGCACCTCCCCCACCCCACCCACTGAATAGGAATTTCTGCCACATACCGGGAACTCCCACACCCAATCCTAGCACAGGCCTGGTGGGTGTGTGGGAGAGCTGCCTCTCCCCCTACTCCACCTTGTCACCTTCAGGCTCAGCTCAGGCCTGGCAGACAGGCCTGGGGTGAAACCCTGCGGCTACAATCCCTGCAGAGAGTATAGAGGATAGAACCACCCAGCTAATCCAAGAGCAAAACATCTTGCCAGAGGAGCACAACAGGTTCATCCCCAAGAGCAGAAACAGGAAGGAGCTGAGCAGAGCAGCCAGACCAAAGCCAGGCACAGCTGGATAAATACAAGCTTTGAACCTGAAATTCAGTACATGTAAAGGTTATAGCTGCAACAAAGATCTACAACAAAGGTTAGAAGACATTGCTACACAAAAGGACAAGAAGGAACAAAATCTCAGAATGCAAGACCACCTGTAACAAGTGCAGAGGACACTAACACAAAACAAATTGGAAATCACACAGCTCAAAGCAATGAATCAACATCTTCTGAAATAAAGAAACAGCTGCAGAAAGGTATTGAGGAACTCAGATTGGAAATAAAAAAAGAAATACCTGAATTAATAACATCTGCAGTAAAGAATCAAATGCAGAAACATATGGAGGAAACCCAATGCGCACCCAGAAAAAGTGCAGAGGACGCTAGCTTGACTCAAATGCATGAATTAATAGAGTCGATAGTAAATAGGCAACAGCAGAAAGTTATAGAGGAACTCAGAGTGCAATTCTCTTCTGAAATAAAAAAAGAATTCTCAGAACTCATAGCATCTGAAGTAAAGAAGCAACTACAAAAAAGAGGGAGGAAACACAATCTGAAAAAAACACAGCAATAAAAGAATTTATAACTGCTTCTAAAGAAGACATTGATTAAAAAAATAGAGGAGATTAGAAAAATTATGGATTCCTTGAATGAGCAACACAGGAAAGAAATAGATTGCATGAAGCATAGTCAAAGAGATACAGAGGAAATTAAAATTTCAATCACAAGCTTGCAAAACAGTTTAAGTGAAAATGAAGACAGAGCTTCACATCTTGAAGATGCTGGTGCAGCTAGTGAAAAGGTAAAAAACGATCTCTTAAAAACAATGAGGATGCAGGAAAGAATAATCCATCACCTGCAAGATGATGCAAAGATGAACAATGAGAGGCTAATTGGCATCAGTGAAAAAGAAGGAGTCAATACAAATGACATTAAGAATGTATGGGCAGAACTAATAGCAGAAAACTTCCCAAATACAAGGAAACAATCTGACATTCAGGTAACTGAAGCATACAGAATGCCAAGTAACCTCAACCCAATGAAAAACACAGCAGGACATATAATCGTCAAGATCCCAGAAATTCAGCACAAGAATAATACACTGAGAGATGCTAGAGAAAATAAGCAGATCACATTCAAAGGAAAACCCATCAGAATTACGGCTAACTTCTCGTCACAAACGATGAAGGCAAGAAGAGGATGGAGCAGAGTACATCAAGTCCTCTATGAAAACAAATTCCACCCCATACTACTATACACTGCAAAACACTCTCTCAAGTTTGATGAAGAATTGAAATACTTTCATGACAAAGAACAGCTAAAGAATTTCATGATGATAAAAAGCAAACCCTACACAGGCTACTGAAAGACGTTCTAGAGAGGGACCAAAATGATCAGAGCTCTATGAAGGAGATCAGAAGCAACCAACTAAATAGGGCAAGCAATTAAACACAGGAGAAAAAGGAGTAAATGACAACAGATAAATAATACGGCAACCATAAGTCAATACTTCTCAATTCTAAGGATTAATGTAAATGGATTCAATTCATCCATTTAGAGAAATAGACTGACACATTGGATTTGGAAACAAAATCCAACAATATGCTGTATACAAGAAACATATTTAACTCATAAAGACATTCATAGGCTGAAAGTCAAAGGATGGAACACAATACTACATGCTCCAGCACCTCAGAAAAAAGCAGGGGTAGCAGTCCTATTCTCAGACAGTCTCAACTTCAAACCAACAATGATCAAGCAAAATAAAGAAGGTCACTATCTACTGGTTTGGGGAAAAATTCAAGAGGAAGTGGTAACACCCATAAGTATGTATGCATCAAACATGGGAGCATCCAAATTTATAAAGCAAATCTTAATGGACTGAAAAATCTAATATCCAATACCACCATTTTAACAGAAAAACTTTACAGCCCATTATCCCCAAAAGATAGGTCTACCAAACAAAACTGAACAAAGAAATAACAGAACTGAATCAGAGCTTGAAACAAATGGACTTGGAGGGCATATACAGAGTGTTCCACCCAAGCACAGCTGAACACACATTTTTCTCAGCTGCACATAGGTCATTTTCCAAAATAGACCACATACTGGTATAGAGGTCATGCTTAAGCATATGTAAGAAAACAGAAATTATCCCATTCACATTATCTGAATACACTGCAATGAAACTGGAAATAAATGATAAAACAAACCAGAAAAAAAACTTAAATATATGGAAATTAAATGACACCCTACTCAGCAACCAATGGCTCACAAATGAAATTAAATAAGAAACTCAAAAATATCTAAAATTCAATGAAAATTCAAGCATACCTTATCTGAATTTCTGGGATACGATGAGAGCAGTTCTCAGAAGGGAAATTCATAGTTGTGAACTCACACATTAGAAAAACAGAACGGGAACAAATAACTACCCCAATGCTGCACCTTCAACAACTAGAAAAGGAAGAGCGAACCAAACCCGGAGCCCAAAGACAGGAGGAAATCATAAAGATTAGTGCAGAAATTAATTCAATTGAGATGAAGAATACAATTCAAACAATTAATAAAGAAAAAGCTGGTTCTTTGAGAGATTAAATAAAATTGATAAGCCCCTAGCTAACCTGATCAAAAGAGGAAAGAAAAAAATTCAAATACAAGCAATAAGGAATGAAAAGGGTATAATTACCACAGACCCAGTGGAAATTCAGAAGATTATCAATAGCTACTTTGAGAATTTTTACTCTCACTGAATAGAAGACACAGAAGAAATAGACAGATTCC
>NW_004524807.1:2429536-2432214 GCF_000260255.1 Octodon degus
TGCAGTGTATTATTTGTTGAAACTGTACTTTCGATTTGATTTGAAACTGTCTCATTGCTATATGTTTATCAATAAAACTTTGAAAAGAAAAAAAAATAAATAAAGACAAACATGATGACTCAAGTATTTTGAGCTAAGGAGTAGAGCTTATTCATGGGCTTGGTAATGAGGGCAGCAGAATGATTCAGACTAAATGATGTCAAAATTAGCACGTGCCATGCAGAGGTGGAGTTTATGGAAGCTCATGGCTGCTTTTCCTCTGGTGCTTGACTCCTGAAGGGAGGAAAGCTGGGCTGTCCAGTGTGCTAGAAAACAGTGGTATTTGTGGTCTGTTTTCTACAAAGTGTGCCTTCAGCCTCCACTCTAAAAAGTCCAACAATTCTTCAAGCTACTAAAATATTCTTTGGTAAATTCCTTTAGTATTTAATAAGTCAAAGCCATTTTTGTTGATTTTATGTCATAACTCAATTGATCATATATTCAAAACCTTACTTGGAATATGTCAAGCCTTATTACATATGAGGATATATTGTCAATTAAGTAACAAAATGTAATTCAAAATAGAATTGACTGACAAATATTGAAGTAATTGAGTAGTCACAGAGATTATAAATACAAAAACATCATAAATTTCAATATTTCCATCATAAATTAATAGATCATATATTATTTATAAACAAAAAATGGGCTTGATGTGATTAAAGGCTGTGTTTAAAGTCCAGAACCTGGACATAAATAATATTGAGGACATTTCCTTTTGAGTGAGCTGGTACTTATGACCAGGATATAAGAGGTATTGGTTATATCTTTTGTTTTGCTTATTTTATGCATGTACAAATAATGGAAGTACTCTCAAGTCCTGATATTCTTTTGAGTTTTAATGTATGTGATAAAAATTTGTTTGGTCAAATATATGAAAAGCAAATCAGATGTGGTGAAGTCTAAAATAAATGTGTTCAGAGGCCGGGGAGATGGCTCAGTGGAATAAACACTTCCCTGGCAAGCACAAGGGCCTGAGTTCAATCCTCGGTTCAAAAAAAAAAAAAAGAATCAAATAAAATAAATGTGTTCAGAGACCTTTTCAAAGAGCCACAATGTTCAATACATTCAAGCATTCCATTATTATTTTTTTTTTCTTTTCTACTCAGTGCTACACAGGACATACAGGAAAAGAGGGACTTTCTCAATCTATAAAACATATTTCTTTGGCAGAGATTTCATTGTCCTTATTTTTGTATTGTATCTGAATTTTAAGCCAATATTTAGAATCAACTTTACATGGAAATATAATATCAAGATCATGGAAATGGAAATTATTAGACATAAAAGTTTCCCAGTGAGGTTCCAGTGTGTTCCTTCCATGTATTTTTCCAGAAAAATTGAAAACAACGTTCCACAATAATACACATGAAATAATGAAGGAGCACAATTTGTAATAGTTGAATCTTGGAAACAACCCAAATGCCCATCAAGTAAAGAATGAATAAAAAAGTTGTGATATTTTTATACAATGAAGTACTATTTAGCTATTAAAAAACAACCTCAAGGCTTTTATAGGTAAATGAGTGCAACTAGAAGCCATACACATAAATGAAATAAATCAGACATGCATGTATAAACATCATATTGACTCCCTAGTGTAGGAACCTGAATGAGTAAATAAAATCCAAACAGTACAATTAAAGGTACTGTTAAAGGGAAAGAAACTATTCAAAAAAGAAGGAACAACTGGAATGAGAGAATGAAGAAAGGAAGAAAGGGGAAATAATATATATATATATATATATATATATATATATATATATTAAGGTAATTCCACTACTAATTTCTAGTACTTAATTGAAAGGAACAGTATGTGCTTAGATTATTTGCTCAATTTGGTATCTTATATCTGGTATTTGAGCAAATGCTTTGAAGATAACAATATGTATTATAATAACCATTGTTAATTTCTTATCATCTTGTTTTGAAATTCTACATTGCCTTTATTATTTTGTTTTATTTTTCTCTTTAAAATAAGAAGAAAAAAATGAGGACAGGCAAAATAGCTCAGTGGATTAAAGTGCCTGCAAGCAGGTGCAGAGACCAGGGGTTCAACCCCAGGGCTGGCTGTGCCAGCCACACCCCCAAGGCAAGTTAAAACAGCAATTGAGACTGGGAGTGGTGGTTTGTGCCTATTATCCCAGCAATTGAGAGACTGTAAACAGGAAAATCACTATGAGACCCATGTAGTAGTGAGACCCAGAAAACCATAGACCCTTCCCTAAAAATACAGAAAAAAAAATAGAAACTCTGAAAGTGACAGAAACTTGTTCAATACTCTTGAAAGCTAACAATAACAATCGGAAGCTTTGTAATAGATTTCTTTCTTTCTTTCTTTCTTTCTTTCTTTCTCTTTTTTTTTTTTTTTTTTTTTTTTTTTTGGTGGAACTGGGGATTGAACTCAGGCCCTTGCGCTTGCCAGGGAAGCACTTATTCCACTAAGCCATCTCCCCGGCCCCTGTAATAGATTTCATAATCTGTTGTCTACCGCTGTAAGAAAATACATGAGACCTGGAACTTTATTAAGAAATCATGTTTAGGGGCTGGAGAGATGGCTCAGTGGTCTAAAGCACCTACTTAGAACAAGCTTAGCAAAAGCATCAGGGACCGCGGTTCAATCCCCCAGCACCACGTGC
>NW_004524807.1:2432314-2438648 GCF_000260255.1 Octodon degus
TCTCTCTCTCTCTCTCTCTCTCTCTCTCTCTCTCTCTCTCTCTCTCTCTCTCTCTCTCTCTCAAATAAATAAATAAATAAATAAAATTTAAGAAATCATGTTTATTTGGATCACAGTTTAGATTTTTGTTTACGAATGTGGCACTGGCGCCTGTTTGGCTGTGGTGAGGGCTCCATGGCAGATGCGTCATGGTGGCAGTAATCTGTGTAGGAGCGGTGAGCCGTGTGGATGAAGAGATTCAGGGAGGTGCCAGGCTCTCTTAGAACAATGCATTGTCTATTTTTAGGATATAATTCAGGCCTGGAAGAGTGCATGGACCCCTCCCAAGGGTGTTGCCTCCATGACATAGTTGCTGTCCCTGGGCTCACCTCCTAAAGTCCCCATTGCCCCAACACTGCTGCACTGGGAAGCCACATTCTAGCACGTGGATCTTCAGGAGAGACACTCACACTGCATCCAAACCATAGCAGTGGGCACGGAAATTGCTTCCTCCCACTTCATTTCACTCTTAGTTTCCATAACATATTCTGGTACAAAATTTATATTGCTCTTTACAAGCATAAGAAAGTACACATGAAGAATAAGTTAACATTGACAGAAGGCAACTGTATGTCAGAACTATGTAGGATTCTTAGAAGTTAAGATTAGAAAATTAGAGCTTCTGGGGAGATGGCTCAGTGGAATAAGTGCTTCGTTGGCAAGTGCAAGGGCCTGAGTTCAATCCCTGGTTCAAAAAAAAAAAAAAAAGATTAGAAGATTACAGAACTTTGAGCTTGCTTAATGTTATTTGGGGAACTTTATCAATACACTAAAGTGTAAGGTTAAAATATTGACACTTAGAAAATAGAGATAAAATCTTACAGCCACTTACTGCTCATGAAGAAAGCACTGCTGATATCTGGAATATAATAGTCTACATTTTTGATTACTTATATAGCTACCCATTCATTTATTCCTTGATTCCCCCGTGTATTCTTTATTAATGTATGTAGTATTTCATAACTATTGATAGGTTTGCAATGCTTTTATTTGTTCATTGACTTATTTTGCTCCATTTTGCTATTGCAGAAGTACAATAATAAATGTTTTACAGCCAGAACTTTGTATGTATTTGTGGGGGAGTTCCTAGGCTTCCAGCTGGTAATTCCAGGTTATGAATATTGGTATAACTTTGAGAAAGTTAAAGATATCAAATCATTGAATGATACAGCATTAAAGCTTGTTTATTTATTTAAAGTATTATTTATCTTAACTTTGAGTATTATCATATCTTCTAGACCTTGCCAACCTCAAAGACATCTTAGTTTTTGTGGGCACGTTTGTTCAACACAATGTTGTAGACCTTCATTTTCTCAAATATTTAACTCTTTTCCATCTTTCACACCGCTTGGAGTATTTTTCAAGTTCCTTAGGTTCCCCACATCCTTCTGACTAATAGAATCCCAATAAGGCTAATTGTTCTTAATGCTCATGGACTTCTGATCTAGAATGTTGATTCCAAGTTTTCATTTGTTCATACTTCTCCAATGTTCTTGAAATTGCTACTGTTGTACTGGCACCATATTTTAGTGATGATTACAGACTTCATGTTTTTATTTTAATTTCTATTAGATTCTGTAATTTCACAATAGATTTTTCAAAGCAAAGTAGTGAATGACAAGTAGGTATTAGTACTGAAGTAATTGCATGAGATAAATGATCAATAAAACAGGCTTTATTCTTATCATCCAAAGACATGTACTCTGATAAGGATTAAAGATCTTAGAATATACAGATGGGAGTACTATAGGTATGAAGAATCTGAAATGACAGGAACTTGTAACTTAACACAGAAAATTCAATGAACATTTCCACGAAGAAATTACATTTAAAACCTAAATGTAAAGTAGGAATTATTTATGTGACAAGAGAACAGGCATCCAAGCAATGGAAATATTTGGAAAACATGTTTGGGTTGCTGTATGTACTGAGTTTCTGGTCTCATAATATCAAGGAATGAAGTCAGGAATCAAGGAAGGAGGTTTGGAGAGATTTGTTGATAATAAGAATAAAAATAGCTCATGAATTTCCAAGAGGGGTACTGAATAAGTGGCTGCTGAGCCCCGTTGTCAAAGGCATTTTATACGAGATCATAACCTGACATAGCTACGGGTCAAACCACAATCAACCTAAAGGACTAAAAGTATAGTTGCTTAGATAATACTTGTCCCATAGGAAGCAAGGCACACACAAAAGGTATATGGTAAACATCATTATCATTAGCTTATCTATAACTTCTAATGATAGAAAGAAAAAAGGTATTCTTGGAAAGGCATGGAAGTATCCAGATGTTCTAGTCTCCACCTATGTATCCATCTAATGCCTAGCTGGGTGCTGATCATAGTATCAAGTGCTGCTTATGTTGAGAGAGGCTTCCAGGTCAGGCTATTGAGTATCCATGGGCTCCCTTCAGATTTACCTCCATCCACTCCAGTCACATGACAGACGGTGTGTCTCATCTTATGCACACACTCCTCTCTCACTGCCTATTCATTTCTATCTACCTTGGTTGTCCATAACACCCAGAGCTGAAGAACTTCTATGAATGAAAGGGATTTAAATAAAGATGTAATTCCTGGAATATGGAGTGCTAAGAAAAGAATAGGACAGATCAACCAAACCCAGGTCATCTGGGGATACGTAAGACATGTTCAAGAGTTTCAATTTTTATTTTAAAAGAATTGAAAAATGTTAGTGTTTTACATATGGAACTTACATGCATATATTTGTTTATTTGAACATTACTCTAGCTAATGTACAGCACCAAATGAAGAAAAACAGAAGAAGATGCCACTTCAAGCTACTTTTGCTATGCAATTGATTTGAATGTTAGCATATACGGAGAATACGACAGTAGTTTGAGTTATAGAGTAGAGAGTAGGCAAGCCAACAAATAAAGGGATGTGAAACAGCTTTTGGATATAGAACTTTAACATGTTAGTGGTGGATCATGTACGTATAGACTGAAGAAAAGGTAAAAGTTATAGAGGTCACCTCCGGTTAGTACTTCCCAGTGTGTGGCCTAAGTCACGAATGACAATACACAAGCCTGAAAAAGAAACCATAGTTAGATAGATAGATAGATAGATAGATAGATAGATAGATAGATAGATAGATAGACAGGCAGACAGACAGATAGATAATGAACTGATGTGTATACATTTTGAACTGCCTCTTTCTATATGGTAGAAAATTAAAACATGACCCAGGTGAATAGGTGCAATCTTAGAACTTAAATATTACTTGAAGCAGAAGATACTATAGATTTGCTAGCATAAAGTTTTTAACAAGAGGCCACCACAACTTTCATCTCAATGAGATGACATAGCATAAGAAAGAGGAAGGTTCCTGAATGAAATCATGAAGGAGTTCAAATGCAGAGATGGAATTTTCAAACTTAAGTTCCTTCCAATGCCATTAAGGTTATGTAAAGCAAGGCAAGTGTTAAAAAAATAAATAGCATGATTTATGATAGACAACCACTGACATTGTGATTCAATAGTTTGTAGATGCAAAGAAATAGGTGTAAAACTCGATCGGTTCCACAACAGAGGCCATCATGAGTACACTGTAAATTAGCTGCCACCAATGTTTCCAGTTATAACATTTATCATGAAAATACAGAAACCAAACATGGTGGCACACATCAGGGAAGCTAGGCATAAAGATCACAAGTCCCAGCCACTGTAGGCAGCTTAACCAGATCTTCTGTCAAAAGTTAAATTAAAAAAAAAAAAAAAAAAAAAACCTTCAGATGTAGCACAATGGATGGAAAGGACCGGAGTCCTGTCCAAAAATAGGTGGAGGGGAGTTCAAACTATAGACATTAATAGGACCGACCAGACAGCTCAGCTGATTAGAGTACCTGCTTAGGCAGATGTAAAGACTTGGGTTCAATTCCCAGTGTGCTGTGCCAGCTCCGAACCTGGGGCACACAGAGATGGCAACTAAGACTGGGTGTGATTGCACACACCTATAATCCCAGCTCTTGGGAGGCTGAAAACAGGAAGATCACTACCAGTCCAATCTGTGTAGTGAGAACCTGTAGACTCTGTTCTAAATACATAAAAAGACAATATTTTTAGGATTTATTGGTGATTAGTATTTTTTAAATAATGCCACTTATGAGTCCACACATGTGAACCAAAATCTACACAGAGCTAGGTCATCCCATTTTTTTTTAAAGGATGAAAACAAAACAAAGAAATAAACCAAACAGCAAATGGAGCTGGAGATGTGGAAACAGAGATGAGTAAATGCAGTGATCCCAAGCAGTTAACTGACTTCCTGATCCACTACTTAGTGATAAGCTGTAGAATAATAGATCTTTGTACTTGGAAAAGGCTTTAAATATTAAACAGCCTGTATTGATATTATTCACAGCATCACTATAAAGTCCTCCATCTCCTACTGTTCATTCTCATCACTTAGGATTTATTATGTTCCCATGTGCATAAGCTGCAGACTAGTTGTTCTACTAGCAAATGGAATAGATAGTTCATCTTTTGCAGAAATATTTATCTTTTGTGGTTTAACGTTTTCTGTACTTCCAACTTATTATTCCAGGAATATATTCATCCTAATACATTTTGCTTTACAATATTTTCTTCTACTTTCTTTCCATAAATAGAAGCACAATATATCCTTATTGAATAGTTTCCTTGATAAGATGTTGCAAATGTTCCAACTAGAACAGAGTATCATTGCCAGGATCAGTGTAGCTGGAATGACAGAAGCACATTTATTTTTTTGATGGGTTTATTGGATACAAGTCAAACACTATATTGACTTGGCTCTAACTAGGTTTTTCTTATGCACTCTAAAAAAATTGCCTGTGCTTTCTTGGCAATGATGAAGTGCTAACTCTTCTCTCCTGGGATGGAGGCATGTCCTGCTCTAGAAGAAGGAAGAACACAATGACCTAGCAGGTATCTGTCCATCCATGTCTACTCTGATCTAAGACCAATACACAGCTAGTATTTTTTTTAACATTTCACTTAAAATAATTACTTATACATTATCATGAAATATGTCTTTACTTTAGTGCACACAAAATTGTTCTCAGTAGTTTCTTGCCATTACATTTTATTCTAACCCAAAGTTTTCAGAAAGAAACTTGAGAAAAATAATGTCCTATGTATTTTAGAAGGATGTCAAAGTTTAGTTCAATTTATGATGGATAATATTTTTCAAGAATTATATTAATGTATTGGACCCTTTCCACTCATACTTTTACATGCTCTCATTTAATTTCACAATTTATGAATATCTCTATAAACTGTAACTTCCTTTTAAAATTATTAAGTTATGATAAAAAAACAAGTCAAGAAATATATTGTATTTTTAATTCCTAACTTATATTTTTGTTATTGAAATTAATTTTTGTTAACACTAGTCTCTTCAAAATTAAATATGCATATTTTATTTGCATTATATATTATATTAATACTATGTCAATTAATTTATATATTAATTTAATAAATATTGCATATCAGCCTAGTTAAGTAACCTACTTTATTCACCAATTAGCTGAGAAGCTTATCCCTTTGCAGTACATATTCATGCATGTAGAATTCATAATTTTTCCTTAGCAATTGGTTTTTGGCAGATGACATAGTGTAGAACCTGTTGTCTTAAAATATCACATAATTGGAAAGTATCATCCTCTGCGGCCAGTGGTCCAACACTCTGGATCTCCCTTTCTCTCCATTCAGGGCTGAGCTCAGGTTGGGACTGGTAAAAGGACAATGAGGTAGCCCAAGTCTCAGGGAATTCCAGAGCAGCACATCCCGGCATGAGTGATCATGCTGGGTGAGTCACTGCGCATGAGCTCTCTCGCTTCTCTTCTGGTACAACTGCGCGTCGTGGGTCCAACTCCTTGTTTCTTAGACTCTGGCACAATCGAAGGAAACATCTGCACATTTCATAGCAGAAGTCTGGCAAAATAACTCTCCACTTAAACCAAATAGCAGCTCTAGAAGAGTTTATGATTCTCTTGGCACAACGTGATTTGGAGGATGGCTCGTCGAGTTTTGCTTTGTTGTGGCACCCTGAACCATAACCACAAAAACAAACATATTCTTCTGCCCTTACATGTAATTTCACTCTGGGTTGATTTGGAGGAATCAGCTTTCCTAGTTTTATTACTGTTGCTTTTCAGTCCTCTACTTGCTCTCTAGAAACAGTGTATCTCTCTTAAACTATGGCATACAGCATCCTTTCATAGATTCTAGCCCTAGTCTCCGTGACGTCTGGAACATTATCGAAGCACTTTTATTCTTTTTTTTTTTTTTTT
>NW_004524807.1:2445989-2464594 GCF_000260255.1 Octodon degus
TGCTCAGCTCCTTCCCGCTGCGGACCTGGGCTAGGATTGGGTCTGGGGGTTCCCGGAACTCTGCAGAAATTCCTACTCGGCAGGAGGGGTGGGGCGTGTAAGGCAGAGTGGTGGGGGGCGGCCCGAGGGGCCGGGAGAGGGTCCTGCCCACGCTGCGCCTGGGTTGGGACTGGTCTTGCTGGTGCAGGGTAGCAGGAAGCTCTCCACACACTCACCGGACCTGGGCTAGGCCTGGGTCTGGGGGTTCCCGGAAGTCGGCAGAAATTTCTACTCTTATTTCCTGCTTTAAAACTCCTCCTTATGGTTAGTCCTCAAGTAATTGGCATGGTTTTACTATCATATAAAAAAGTCACAATCTAATTCATCATATTGGAAGAAATAATCATAAGATGTTAGCATGTTTAGTCCAAGACAAAAGTTAACATTACAAGCACATCTGCTTATATCCAAAAATTCAAAAAAATGACATTTCTATGTACCTATCACAATTATGTATGTTGTAATTTCTTGTTTAATAGAAAATAAGTGTAGTTTCAGTTAAACAGAATTTGTGAGCTCCACTGTTTCAGCTTTTGTTTCAAGATGGGCCTGAAACATTGAGAACACACAGACTCAGCTTGAAGATAGTAATACAAACTTTGCTGCTTTGCGTGTGATTGTATAGTTTCCTCAGGGCTAGAATGGATATAGATACTGGCGTTTTGAAAGTGTGAAAAAGATTTTCCAAATGCTGACTGATTATGTCCTTTAATAAGAAAATATTAAAATTATTCTGACTCCTCTGCTTTATTCAAATATTGTCAGCCTGTGATCATTATATGCTTGTATTAATGGATGTTTACAATGAAAGATTTATCTTCCTAAACTTTCGTCGACTATTGACAATTCTGTTGAATTATATAAACATTTATAATACTTGGAAAAGTGACTTGCAAATAATATATATTACTTGTTTCTTGTGTAAAATATTGAATATTTTGGAAACAAAATTATACCTGAAGAGAATTTATTTGGTTTAGCATTTTTGAAAAAAAACTTTCATGATTATACATAAATGTGCATTGAAGAATCAATCAATATACACATGGTCAATATTATAAAACTGAATAGGTTTTGAATTCTTTTCCTTCCATTTTTTGTCACTATGTTTTGTCACATAACATATGTTTCATTCTGCGTATCTCATAATATGAAAGCATAGAAACTCATCTTTGGGAAAGAAAGAGAAAGAGGCAATCTGATAAACCATAATTTTTTCTGAATATAAATTGATGTGCTAATAATATTGTTTTCCATAAGTGATGCTGCCAAAGATGACCTAAAAATTTTAGCCTCTGTGTAGTACTTCCACACACAATACTCAAAGCAAGATAGACAATGAAGTATAATAAATGTTTAGTTTCATCCCAGATGAGATGTTTTCAGTGGTATCCCTGTTCATTGGAACAGATATCCTAGATTCAGCCTCTTTAGTTGAAAGGATTCAGAGGCTTTTCGTGATTTTTCATGCTATGTATACCATAGTTAATCTATTTTAAGATAAATATATGTGATGCCTGGCTTCTGATTCTATGATATTTTTGGATGTTACATTAAAAATTTCTGTACGTTAGTTGTGTCTTTTAAAGAAAGCATTCTTATAGAGTTAAAAATCAGAATTATTTATGAGGAAAAATTAAATTTTATGTAGCTTTTTGAGAAATTATAATTTATCCTAATTTTTGTTTGTTTGAAAAGTATAACTAATCAAAGTATCTGATGAAAATATTAAGATGATACACATTTTCAAAGAATTATACTTTATTTTAATATATTTATTTGACTAAAATTTGTGTGATATTCATTTTCCAAAGAGTAAAATTGATCTAAGCAACTTGTTATAATAACCTTTTGTGAGAATTCAATGAAGTTATGATAATAAAATTAGGTCTATAGAGTTGTAAAGAGACTTAGTTGTTCTAAGCTACTATATGATTTCTAAATCATCTACTATGTGATATTACTTAGGCATTCTTAGGGAAAAATAAACTAGTTAATAAAACAATACCAAAAAACATAATCTGTATTTAAAATGAGCAGAAAAACGTAGACATTTCTTCCAAGATGATTTGAAAATGATTAAGTACTGCATGAATAGATGGTCAACTTCACTAATCACCAGAAAAAGGCACAAAAAGAGGCAGTATAACATTATGAAGACACATTTTTCTGTTATGTTTGCTTTTATTAATATGAAAGAGGTCTAATTAAGTTCAAGAAATTCCAGCATTCTTCTGAAAATAGTTGCAAAACATTTACTTTCCATCAATTTGCATTCAATCCTTTTGTGTCTTTAGTCGAAACAACATTTCTTAGAGCTAGTGTACAATAGCTTCTGGATATAATATCCCATGTGACAACCTCTTAGTCCTATTTTGTATGCTAAGACCAGGCACATTTAAGTAAATCTTTAGCTAGATTGTATTTTTATTTAGTCTTTTGAAATTTTCTTTCCCTAAATCTCCTGTCTGTCTCTCAATTGTTGCCTTCTTTTGCATTATATGAGGGAATAGATTGCACCTAAGATGAATTGTATCAGGAATTTTCTGTACATCTTCATGTTTCCTCACAGCCTCATTATGTAAGACATATTTGACAAAAGGTTTGTATGTTTAAGACATATAGCTTGGTGTATGATATATGTACATGATATGAAATGACTATCATAATCAATCTAATAAAACTTTCTTATTATTTTATTTTCTTTAAATTTTTCCTTCTTATTATTCTGGTGAGAACATTTGAGTTCTAATGTTTTAGCAAATTTCAAGTACAGTGAACTGTGTTACTAGTTATATTCACCAAGTTCTACTGTAGGTATCTAGAATTTATTGATTTGATTTGATAAAATTTTGTGTTATTATGTAACATTTTTATTTTTTAATATTTGCTTCTGATTATCATGGATTTATTTCTGCTAAAATACAGTCTCCTGGCTACAACATAGGTCCATTCCCTCCTTTCCCGTTTGGTCTCCTATCACCATTATTTCTATGAATGTCATAAACACAATTATTCAGTATTGCCATTTTATACTACTGAATTTGGTTATTAAATCTAAAAGTCTTTTTGCGTTTTTGGGTCTTCTATATAAAGCATCAATCATGTCATTTGTACATAATGATAATTTCACTTCTTTATTTCCGATCCTTATACTTTGTATTGCTCTCTCTTGCCTAATAACTCTATTAGATTTCCAGAACTATGTTGAATAGGAATGGTCATGGTAGATATTGTTGTCTTGCTTCGTATTTTCAAATGAAAGCTTTCAGTTTGGTGCAGTTAGCGTGATGTTGGCTGTGGGTTTGTCATAGATGGGTTTTTACAGATTGATATAAACATCATTTATTCCCATTTTCTATACTTTTTGTTTTTAGCATGAATGAGTGTTGGACTTTATCAAAAATATTTTTCTGTATATATTCTACTGATCATGTGATTTTTATATGTGGTTCTGTAGATATCGTATATTACATTTATTCATTTGCATATGTTGAACCATCCCTGTATTCCTGGGATGAATCCCACTTGGCCATGATATGTAATTAATTTTTAGCGAGCGTGTAGACTGGTACAACCATTATGGATATCAGTGTGAAGATTCCTCAAAAAATTGAAAGTAGGAATCCTATTGACCTCTGCTTTTCCTCTTCAAGGAATTTTTCCAAAAAAATTGAAAACATCACACCACAGTGATAAAGCTATACCCATGTTTATAACAGTGCAATTTGTAATAACTAAATCTTAGAGACAACACAAATGTCCATTAACTGAGGAATGGATAAAAAGATGTGGTATTTTTACACAATGAAGTACTATTCACCTATGGAGAAGGATGAACTTAAGGCTTTTATTTGTAAATAAATATAACTAGAGACCATATTAATAAGTTAAATAAATCAGACTCACATGTGTAAAACTAGCATTGCCTCAGCAGTGCAAATACCTAAAAAAGTATATAAAATTCAAAAGGCATAATAGATATAATGGAAAGGAAAGAAACTGTTCAAAAAAATGAACGACTATAATGGGGGAAAGGAGAAAAAGAAAGGAGAAAAAATATACATATATACAAGATAGGTAGATGATTGTGCAACTAAATTCTATTTGTTTATTGAAAGGAACAGTTTATGTTTAATTTCTTGATCAGTTTTGCATGTCTATATCTGGTAATGTAAACAACTACCTTGAAAATAACAAACATAATATGACAACCACTATTAATTTCCTATCAACATGTTTTGAAATTCTATATCATTTTATTGGTTATTCTCTTATTTTTATTCTTATAATAAAAGTACAATAATAATAATTTTAAGTTTTCCAATAACAAAATCAGAAATAAAAACACATATTAGAAATTTGTGTATTATTATTGTTAATGTTCTTCATTTCTTTTTCTGTATTTGTGGTATCATTTGTGAAGATATTCTTTTAACGTGCTATTTCCTTAAGCATTACTTCTAAGTCCAATCTGTTAACAGAAAATTATCTCACACTTCATTTACCATGAAGTCTCTTTACTTCACATTTACATTTGAAGAGCAGTTAGTTGTGCTGGGTATAGTTTACTCTTGTAGGCAGTTTGCTGTTAGCCCACTATCTTTGTTTCAGATGAAAAGTCAATGGTTAATGATGTACATTAACACTGAATGTTTCTCTGATTCTAACATTTTTTTTTTAATTTTCCTGTGGCTTATGGGGCAGAGTATACCTAGGTAAGCAGTGAGCCAGTGTTTCAACAAAGATTATCTTAAACTCTGTGAGCCAGTAAATATTTGATATTCTAATAACATTACCTGCATTAGAATGTATTCAAAGTTGAGTCCCTTCTCGTGTCTGCCCTAAAATCACCTGGCTCTTCTTGAACATGTGCACATACTTAGGACTGGTTGGAATATGTGGTTAATGATCCTTTGCCATGTCTACTGAGCACACTCACATCCTCAGGTAGTAATGCATTTTATCCAAACATACTGCAACCTCAGTCTGGCATAGCTATTCATTTTCCCCATGTATACATTGCGAAGTCAACTCCACTGGAAATGCTTCTGGATGTGACATGGTACATTGTTATAGTTTGTGTGTATTTGTCCCCCAAAAGCCTCATACACTCATGGGATAGACTTCTAGAGTTTGTGACTAACTCATGATCCACAGGGATTATGGGTCTGAGTACTGCTGGGATTTTGGGTTGTGGTGGATAACCTGAATGTAACATAAGGGAGACAGAGAGACAGACTGGCTCTCCGTAGCCATTGTTGCTGTTCCATCTTCCTTTTGCTCTTGCTATTTTGCTGACTTCTGTTTCCATGAACTGCTTCCCTCTACCATGTGCCTCTTTGCCTGCTGAGTATGGACTGAAACCTTCAGTAACTATGAGCTAAATAAACTTTTCCTTCCTTCGTTTTGGGTATTGGGTATTTGTCCAGCAATGAGAGAAGAGTAACTGAGACATACATTATTTCTCTAAATCATCTTTGTAACTACTTGAATGCTGGTCCTTAAAGTTTGATCAACTCTGAAGAACCATCACAGTGACTAAAGTAGTAGAGGGATGAGATTTGAGTAGCCCTCAGCACAAGTGGGCCACATTTCTTCTATCTTTATTCACATCACACATTTTTTCTTATAAAATGCTTCTCAAGTAACTGCACAGTTTTCAAAGTTGTGTAGTGATGTTTTTGTCATTATTTTCAGTTTTTGAATTTCCTCTGATTGTAAAGGATTTCCTACTTGCCTAGTAGACCATAGCCGGAGGTATTTGCATGCATTGACCTGGATTTTTATAATCTAGCTTTTTGGCAAATACAAATTTCTCTTCAATGAGAAATTTGCTAATATCTGCAGATATGAACAATATTGTTTTTTTAGCAAATAATTGTTGTAGGCAAAATGCTATTGGTATTTATTATAACTAGTGCCTCGGTGTTGCTTAATATCCCCCATTGTACAAGGCAGCTCCACAGCAAAGAATTCATACAATTTAGGTCATGAACAGCACAGCTGACTAGAAGTTCTGCTCTACAGTTCTTTTTTCCAACTGGTATGTGTTATCCTAGACAAACCCACTAAAATGCATTAACAAAGTAAGACTGGAATTTTTTCCTAATATTCTTCAGTTTCTTCCACTATTTAGCTTACAATATTGTCATAAGCTGGTGTATATAAAGTCAATTGCAATTATTTACCTATATGTTTCTGTTTCTCTAATATAATACAAGCTTCTTAAGCACAATAGTTATCCCATCTGTATTCTAGTAACAAGGTGTGGTCTAGTATAAAAAAACTCAAATAATTGTTAAAAAAAGAGAAGCTTAAAAAAAAGGAGTGGTGAAAGTTAATTAAAACAATCAAGGAATGGGAGCTTCTCATAGGAAAAATAAGCTTTATTAAAAATTTTTAATCAAACATTTGCAATAAATACACATGATTAGTTTTGCTTACAAGTGCTGTACTTTATGAACCAGTAGACATAATTATAAAATTAAATATAAAAAAGTGAAAATGGATATGATACCTATGCAGGATATTATGTCTTTCTACTTTAGCTTCACCTTCCATGCAGCTCTAAGACTGTCTTATTAGTTTGCTTTTACATTACATGATTTACACGTAACTGATCTATTTCTTGCTGAGAAGCTGACTGATATAAACCTAAAAATACTGTAAAAGTGTATTGGGTATCATTTGAGATGTTGCTAACCATAAAAGTAGGATTATTTCCTACATAGAATTTAAATGTGCAGACATGATGCACTTCATAAAAGGAAAAGAACTGGAGATGACATTTTCATTTTCCACCCTCCCTCTTTCTACTAGCACTGCCTTAATTTAAATTTTTTGCTTTTATTAAGTTTTTTTATGATTTCTAATATTTCCTTCAGTCATTAGTTTTTCAGAACAACTTTTCAGAAAAGTAAATTTGAGCAGATTCAACCCCTGTTAACTACTTTTCAAAACATTCAAGCACCTTTCAAAATTATTGAAAGGTAATTGATGCTTATTGTTTTATCTGTATATCTGATAAATACCACATCTCTTCAAATTCTGGAAAATTAATAGCTGGTAGTAAGAAATTACAATAATTTCTTTGACTGATGTAAAATCTAAACCATGATGTAAAGAGTGAAATTTATTTTTAAAAACAGTGATATGGGTACAAAAACAATGATATAACCAAAAGGCCAAGAAAAAAAGAACATTTCTGTATATTTATATATATTTTTTCTGCTAAGATGGTCATAGAATGGTTTTTCCTCTGTGTTATGTGAAAATGTACACTCTATTATAGTAAATTATATATTAATTTCATATAATATATTATACATAGGACATATACTACATCGCGGAAACATTCTATTTTCCATAAGAATAATAACATAACTTGGTGTACAGTCAGAACATATAATTTAAAATAATTAGAGTAAAGGTAATAAATGATGACATAAATAATTTAAAATTAAAAAACAAGCAAATAATAAAAAATAAGAGTATTTCAGAGGCAGTCTCGCTTCGCCTCCTTGACCTGCCCTTTCTCCCTCTCTGTGTACGTGCCTCCATGCTCGGAGTAACCTGCTCTTTTTAACATGCCACAGTGAGTACTTTCCTTTAACCATTAGTATACTTAATAACAATATTGTATGTTTAAAAATCGTTGGCTCATTTTTAGGCATTTCATTTACTTCCATTCTTTTCATTATAAACAGTATTGTAGTACCTGTTGTTTCAAACTGTGTGAATGTTTTGTGCTTCAAACTAAACAAGTGGATATAACTTTCATTTTTGAGTTAAGTTAAATCTCTCATCTACTGAGTTAAAATATGCTGCTTTGACATCAGTATTTGCAAATCTGCCTTATTTTGAAAATGAAGAAAAAGAGCACTTTACCATGTTTCCTATGCAAAGTTGACCAATTTCAGAGCACCTATCAGGATTTTTCCTCTTAAAAGTAACTTTGAATTGGTTTGTCAAAATTACACAACTCAATAATACCAGAGTAGAGCTCAGCGGAATAAAGCTCCTGCAAGTAGGCACAGGGACCAGCATGCTTCCGGGGCACGCTGACACAGCAACTGAGACTGGGCGTGGTGCCGTGCGCCTGTAATCCCAGCTCTTGCGAGGCTGTAAACAGGCGAATCACTATGAGTCTCGTCTAGTAATGAGACCCTGAACACCCTGTAGACCTTTCCCTAAAATGCAAAACTAATAATAACATAATCATAATCGTAATACCATAATAATAATGTTACTCTTCATTATTCTAAAAGCTGTTAGTCTGCCTCCTACTTTGTCATACACTTCTCTTACTGAAAAAGACACTTGCTTTAAAAAAAAAATACTTGCTTTAAAAATGGTTAAAAATATATCAATTAGGACTTGTCAATTGAACTGTGCTTATCTCCAGTGGAAAAAAGAAACTGCAGCAGCAAATATGTTGAATGTACTGTTTAATGTCTTGGCTCAAATATTATGTAGCAGTAAAGTTCACATATCTGCTAATTTATTCCATTTGTATGGCCTGTGTATAGTGGAAGCCCACAGCATTGCACTGGGTAGGGAACTTCTCTAGGACTCCAATCTAGACTAAAGAAAGACATACTAAAAAGCAATTCTCCATGCCTTATTGCAAATTATTTATTTCACTTAAATTCAAACTGGGACAACAAGCTTATAAAAATATAGATATTATTGAGCCATTAATATAAGGCAAAGAAATAATTTAAATCTTGCAAAAACAGAGATATTTTCCTAGTATTCCACAGAATACTTAAAATTCTACACACAATTATGTATGGTGAATGTTAAACCATATATAATCTCATTCTTGGCTTACTTGTCTACTTGTACAAAGGCATATACTCAAGAGAAGCTAATTTTAGGGCAAGCCAGGTACCTCAGCGGACTGAAGCACCTGCTTTGGCAGAGTGCAGCGACTAGGGTTTGATTCCCAGCATGCCATGCCAGTAACACCCCCAGGGAACCCTGAGATGGCGATTGAGACTGGATTTGGTGGCCTGCATCTGTAATCCCAGTGTTTGGGAGGCTGAAACAGGCAAATCACTACAAGTCCGATCTATGTAGTAAGACCCTGTACGCTCTGGAGACCCTGTCCTAAATTCATAAAAAAAGAGAAAATAACTTTTTACTTTTGTCACCTATTTGTCAACATATTTTCTCATTTTAGCAATTTTCTAGTTTATCATCATGCAATTGTCAAATAAGAAATATTTAATATATTTTATGATGCAAATACCATCACAATGTCTAAGAAGGGGTGTGAAGTAGCAACAGAAGACAAAATTGAAGTTAGGGAAGATGGCAGAAGTTAAGAAATGAAGGGCTCCTCCCCCTAACAAATACACAGAAATGAAAAAGGAAATTGCATTTAATCTTCCAAAGAATGACAAAGGACTTGTTTCTCAGGAGGATGGCAAAGGGAGGATTGCAGGCAGAGCTGTGAGAACCTGACAGACTGAGTGTGGAGTGAAGCAAAGAATGCTGCCTGGCTTTTGGACACAGACCCTTGAACTAGTTACCATGAAATTCATGCTGGAAGAAAATTAATTAAAAAAATGATCTGTTACATTTAGCTTTGAACTCACTGCCTTTGAGCCACTGGCCAAGTAAATACGCCATAGAAATCCAAATGCCTAAGAGAGTGCGAATCATACAAAGCGATCGCAAATGGCATAAAGTATTAGCTGGAGGTGGAGGTGGCAGGAGGTGAAATCTGGAAAAAGCAAGAGTTCTTTCACTGCACAATCCAGGAATTTTCAGGGTTTCCCCATGGACAATTTATAATTACACACTGTCTAACTAGTCCATCATTTAAGAGCTGCCTTCATTTTTATTACCTTTTATCACTCCTCCCTCCACAGTGCAATCAGTTCTTTAGGGATGTGATTCTAGGACCACCTGTGCGTGCCAAGAAGCACTTCTCCAGGAGAAATAATTTGTTCATGCTCTCTTCGGGATCCGCATCTGTAGCTGGGGAAATCCTATTGCTCATACATTTTTGAAGTCTTAATTCTGTGCCAGAGTTGGAACAGGTAATTTGCAATTGGTTTCTTGCAACAATATTTTGTAATTTGATGACTTACTAAAAGGAGATATTATTTTCTCAAAGATTTAAATTTTCACTTTTACAGTAATTATTTCCAACACTAATTGTTTTTATATTAAATCAAAAATGATGTTTCTTATATTATTATCCAATATTATATTTTAGTGGCAAGATTTGCCTTTATGTAATTGTTGCAATTATTGGTATAATTACCAATTTTTACTAATTATTACAAACAAATAAGTGTTTAATATATAATAAGTATAATACTTGCATTGTGTTATTAAAGGATCTCCATTGTATAATACCTAAAAATATTCCAAAATTACTCTTATAATAAACTATTTATTAAAATACTCTGTGTATATTCAATATGAGTGCTTCCTAATTTTATAATATATTACTCATACTTTCCCTTAGTCTACACCTATGTAATTTAATATATGCAATATAGTTTTTGTTCGCTTATTTTTAATTCAATGAAGAAGAAATTAAAGAAAAAAATCATTTTCCTCAATTAAATTATTTTCAACATCTTTGTTAAACCGTCATGAGTTTTTAATTGCTTTATAGGCACATATTTGGAAATCCTCTTATAAACAATCCTAAATTTTATTATATATGCTACTGTCTATAATGACACATTGTCTCAGACTTTTCCAGTTTTGATGGGACTGTGATAATAAACATTAATTTGTGGAGTGTTTCATTTAAAGTAAAAAATTTCATCATGCTTTCTCTAGTGGGCCCTTCAACAATCAGTAATCATTGGTGTTACTGTAATTATTGCTTTTCATACATTAATGTTAGATAGTAAATAATTGCACCAAAAATGAATTCAGTGGAACATTGAATTGAAGGAAGAAATTTGTTTAGTTGGTTTTGAAAGAAAGTAACTTGGTGAGTTTGATGAGTAACATTGATAGGCCACAGGCTAGCTAGAAGCAGACCTGGAGTGTCCCATCTGGTGTGTCCCAGGATTTCTTGGATAAAATTATTACAGGCTGCTAAATTAGACAGAAATTAATGCACAGTTAAAGAGGGACTGGGCCCTCAAGGAAGCCAGCACAAGGTTAAAGACATCATTAGGACAAGCAGGATCAGGGGTCAGGGGTTTGATCCCCTGGCTTGCCATGCCAGCCCCACCCCTGGGGTACACTGAGAAGGCAATTGAGACTGGGCGTGGTGGCACGTGCCTGTAATTGCAGCTTTTGGGAGGCTGTACACAGGTGGATCACTATGAGTCCAATCTAGTAGTAAGACCTTGAACACCCTGTAGAACCTTCTCAAAAATAAATTGAAAAAAATAATATTAAAGACATTAGAATTACAGCTGGAGAAATATCTGAAGAGAGATAGGCCTTGCATGGAAAATCGACAGCCAGATCTGTCTGCTTTACTGAGCAGCAACTTGAGGCTACACTGCCATTTGTACCACCTGGCCTACAAAGCCCAGATGGGAATGATACTCATCAGGGGTGAGCGGAACTCCTGTCTCCATTGATATTATCTAAGCAGTTATGTTCTTGTTTCTAGAGATTCCTAGTATGACCTCTATGGTACCCACATTGTGATTTTGCTGTATAAATTACCTGTAATCAAGGACCTTTATGCAACCCACTTGGGAGTCCTCTTGGAAATCCAGATCCTTCTCTTTATTTCCAATAAAACCTTCCCTAACTTGCTCCTTTATTTCATTCTTCAATGTTTGTCTCCCCACCACCACCCTCCTGAGTGCAGGTCAGCCTCGAACTTGCTTATATAACCTACAACTCCTGCCTCAGTCTCTTGTACTACCATGCCCAGCACATTCTTCAATGTTAAGAGACCATAAATTTCGCACATCTGACATCTAACAGTTTGGATGTTATATTTCCCCATGTCAGTATTGGCTGTTGAGTTGGTAGACTCAGAAATTGCCCTCTTCAGTGTCACTGGGTACCAAACCATGCACTGAGTCTAGGTAGAACAAAAGAGGGGAGGAGTTTTTCCTATTTATCCTGCCTCAACCCTTGAGAAGGAACAGCTCAGCTCACTCCCTCTGCCCTTTAAGCAGTGATTTAAGCCATAGCTGTCTGGCTGTAGGTGTTCCAGGCTCTGACTGAAGTCTATTGCTGTTTTCTTGCATCTCTGGCCTTAAAGAGCAGCACATGAAATTTCTCAGCTATATCATCCTCACAGGAGCCCATCATCAGAAGTCTTCAGGTTTTTGTACTAGTGGGCATGTTTCTTGGAAGAATACTGATTAACACACCCAATAATTCTATTAGCTTAGGGAAAGATAATGTTTTAAAATCAAGGAAATAGTGTTGTCACAGTAGGCCAGCAGTGGCAAACTTAGAGCACACATGTTTTATTTTAAGACAGAAGATGTTAATAGATGAGTTGTTTTATCTAAACTGAAAAGTCAGTCTTTGGGTTTTAAATGCAGTGCTTGCAATTTGTGACACATAAGACACATAAGTGGGTTATCAGTTGTAATTTTTAAAATATCTTTTATTTAAAGTAAAGAAAGATCATGTTTTCCTAATCATTTTCGCTTGAGGTAATAATTTACTTATCATTATTTTACTATTTAAAAATTATCTGTTGAGTTGGGAACAGAGAGATAGCTGGGTGCTTTAAGCCCCTGCCTTGCAAGCTCAAGGACCCAGTTTTGATCCTTGGTTACCCGTGCCCGCCCCACATGGAGCAGGCCCTGGAAAATGGGCGTGGTGGAACATGCCTATAATCCCAGAGCTGGGGAGGATGAGACAGGAGGATCAAAAGTCTGAACTGCACAGCTAGACATTTGTATCAAATAAATAAATAAAAATAAATAAATGTTTTTTTTTTAAAATTGTATGTTGTGAATTAGAACAGTCTGTATAAAATATGGTTTCTCTCCAATACATCTGTCCTTCCTTTTGAAATTTAAATTGCCTATAATGGTGCTCATCAAAATATTCAAAATATTCCAAAGAACATGAAATGCAGGCTGGATGATATAAATTCAAAAAGCAAAGAGGTTTCTCCCTTTAAGACCTACTTTGTAGGGGCCGGGGAGATGGCCCAGTGGAATAAGCGCTTCCCTGGCAAGCGCAAGGGCCTGAGTTCAATCCCCAGTTCCGCAAAAAATAAAAAAATAAAAAATAAAAAATAAAAAATAAAAAAAAAGACCTACTTTGTAATAAAGTAAGTCAAACTGGTCTCTTGAAAGGCCAATCCCTCCTCTTAATCTATATTAAACTTTTGAATTAATACAGCGGTACTTTTGAAGCTCATGTAACATTTTTAGATTTTAAACTTGACATCAGCATTGAATTTTATATAACAATATATTAATACCTTGGCATACCATATTTCCTTTACAAGGTAGTTAGTAACATGAAATATATCATGACATCATCTTTGTATTATCTAGTGTGTAGTAAATATTTATTTAATTATTTGAGTTATTTAGATTAATTGAACACTTATTAAAATAAGAGCTTATATTCAGATTGTAATATCCTTATGCTTTATAAATCCTCAGTACAAAATTTTAATAGGTGAATAGATGAATAGATGGCTACTCATTTAAAAGATGAGGAAATTATAACAGCATGTGGTAGATATAAATCAAAATTATTTTTGATCCTCTATCTGCTAAAAGTTTTAAGGCCTAAAACATCATTGTCTAAAGAGTTTGAATTATTTGAACAATGTAACTTTACAAGGTATATTATAAGTTTTTGATTTCAAACTTTTTTTCTAAGATGCTCTAGCCAAAGACATTTGAAACAAATATTTAAAATAATAACAATCAGTTTTTCAGTAATCATTTAAATCTAATCCAGGAAAAGAAAAATTAGTTACCAGTTTCATCATACAAAAGATAGGATTCTTGTAGTTTCTAAGGTGTGCATGTAATTAGATACTGATAAATAAAATTAAAAGTTTTAATTAAATCTATAAAATATTTGAATTTAATTTTATATTTTGCCATGAAGTCTATGCTTTCACACTTACCTGGAAAGGACCAATTAGCATTTCAAATTTGTAGACTATTGGGCTGCCTGTGTGTGCAAGAGCGACCCCGTGGAGAGCTAGACCAGGCCTGTGCTCCCAGCCCCTACCTCAGCCCTGGCTTCCCATCGCTGGCCTTGGCCCCAAAGGCTCTCACTTCCAGGGGTGGGAGCATGGAGGCTCGTCCCCCAGGGTCCATACAGATGCCTCTGTGAAGAGCATCCACGAGAGCATTCCTAGTTCCTTGAGGAGTGCATGTGCCAGGAGCTCTACCCTGAAAAAGGCAATGCAAAAAGGCAAACAGAACTGAAAACGTAGCGCTGATGATTTGAGCAAGGTTTTCTAATGTCCTAGATGCCTAGGACATGGTGCAGATTGGGAACCTTTGTTCTTTCTGGCTAGTCACATCTGTCTGGCTTTAAAAAATTCCTTCCAGGGCAAAGCAACTTTCATCTTTAGTCCTAACGTTGTTGATGTTTTTATATTTTCTACCTTCTAGTTCTTCCTTCAACACCATTAGCTTAGCTATTGAGGAAAGTCTCTGTCCTCTGTTTAAACTTTTCCTCACTGTATAGTAAGGGCTGTTCTTTTCCTTGCAAAAGGCCAACAAATAAGCTTATTTGAATATGTTTAAGTGAACTTGCCTTAAGTTTATTTGAATTAATCTAGACAAAGAGATGAGGTCTCACTGTAGTAGGGAAATATTAGTATATAAGACAAAAACTATATGGAATCCATTGTTTCCGAGCCTGTGGACTAAATCTGAGAAAATGATGCTCACATGCAGAAGAGAGAAAGGAAAAGAGGCAGCAAATCCCAAAAACGTTGCTGGTGGGATTAGGACCAAAAGAAGCCCAACGGAGTGTTTGTATTCATGCCATGGAAATGTCAATGTGAAATCTATTGTGTTACTAAGTTCTTCAATTGTATGGACATTATTTTAAAAATAATAACATAAAAATAACTCTCTGCATTTTGGTCAGTGTGTTTCTCTTCACTTTCTATGAGATTGTTATTTATTTTCCATTGAGAGCAGCTTGCTTCTACCACTGTGACAGATTTGCAATCTCCAGCCTGTGAGGGGAAGGGATTCCTGAAAGTGCTACCGGCCATATGGTGCTTTACCATAGTCATATGGAAAGCCAGCTGGGCTGCCTAAAGATTTATGATCAATTATCTATGCTCGAAAGCCATAAACCCATTGAACAATAGCTTTTCTCAGGTTGCTCTATAAGGGAAATAACTGGTCATTGTAAAGTCCCTTTGTCAATGGGAACAGCTATTGGGTCAAATTACAAAAGTTTATGTTTCAAATGGATTCTAGTGTCAAAAAATAAAAAACCTTTTTAAAGAAGTTTTAATCTTCTAATATTAAAAATCCACAGGTTCAAAACACATCAGAAAACAGATTACATGGTCACGCCAACATCCCTAAACACTATCAGACTTTCTTAAATAAGGAAACACATTTCTCATACTGACATATTAAAACTAATGACATCTTTGTTGTTTTCTTCCTTTAATTTCATGACCATTTTATTCTAAAAGGGACATGCTAGGAGATTTCCCAAATCAAATTCTTGTGTCTTATTTTTTTAGTATGTAACTCTCCATTTCTGTCTCTAATTTGGTGGTTAGCTTCTCAGGGTAAAACACTGTTCTCTTTCGGTTTTTCTGGATGCAAATATGACTTTGTTTATCCATAACGTTCTGCACATTTACTGTGCCTATTGGCATGTGCACGTTTAATATCCCCTTGTTCCAGGAAGAATTTGAGAAAGAATCTCTATAAACTATTTTTACAGTTTGAGTAAAATTCTTATTTATTAGTACTGCATTTTCCATGCTTTTACTTTTTTAGGAGAACTGTCCTTTTATAATAAAAATGGAATACTGTATTCTCTTCCAATTCTGCTGCCCAGAAAAGATGAATATAAGATAATGGAAAGATTTTGTATGAGAGTAAGGCTTAATTAAAAATGAGAGCATTAATTTTTTAAACCTTCAAAATGTCTTCAGGATGAAAACCTAAGATTAAGATAAAATGAATCTCTACTTGTTATACTACATTAAGTACCATTTTTGAATTATTTACTTCTAAATGCTTGATATATTGAAATAAATTCTACATTATTAACTATATTCTAGTGTCTGATAAATTGTGTTATGGATTTGTGCTCTACAGCCACTTATTTTTATGGGCATGCTAATATATGACATTAAAACTCAGCTGATTATTTTTACCATATAAATATACATTTTCTGGTTTTATTGTTGCAATGAATGCCAACAAGGATCTTATATTTGAAAAACTCAGTTACATTACAATATGAATGGGAAATATTTACAAAATCTCAATCAAAGTTTAATTATGCTTATCTACTTCAATAAAAGTGTCAGACTCATTCAAGCTTTATCTACTTTATTTGTGCATTTTCAATATGATTCAAGACACAAAAGTAATACTTGTTTTCTGAATAAGAAAATATTTTCACAACAATAAATGTATGAATTTTGAAATTTTTCTTTTTAACTAAATTTCATTTAAGTAGACTGCCATGGGTTACATACTGATTTTATAAAATAACATTCTATTTTCAGTCATGTTCATGTATTTCTTTCTGTGATATCAACTAATATATAAAAATATTCAAATACATATTTATTTCTAGAAGTGTTAAATTAAACAGTACTTCTTTTCTGTAGGAGATAAAATGATCCAGAAAAGGGAATTTTTGAAAATATATATATACAAATGTGAAATACTGTTTATATGTTAACCAGTTTATGAAAGTAGCTTAAAATTCAGTTGTTTTTCTTTTTTAATAATTAGCATTTTAAAAAACATTACAATATTTCCATTGTTATTAATGATAATTTACCTGTAATGTTTACTTCATATGAAAATATCATACATAATCTAAAATAGCCAAATGACTGTCTCTTCAAATGTTGTATGATTTATTTGTTCTCTTATTGTTTGTAGGTTGTTATACTGGGGATATTGTTAAAGGAGAAAGAAGAAAAACGTGAGAGTAAATGCAAACAGTAATTGATAGAACTGTTAAACTATTAAATCATGCATGCCCATTAGTAAATACTAGAGCTTACCTATGTACAATTGTTGCTATCAAAATAAATTTTTAGCTGTAAATTAAATCTAGACAAAGAGATGAGGTCAAACTGTAGTAGGGAAATATTAGTGTATAAGACAAAAACTTTATGGAAACCATTGTTTTCCATAGAATTAAATTATAATGGCTGGATTTTTGTCTCATAAAATATATGCTCAGTGAGACAAAATAAAATTAGTGAGTAAAGAGTAACGTGTTCTATGTTAAATCATTTTAATAAGCCTATCTGAATGTAAAAATCTCCAAAGAGGGAATACGGAACCCTGAGTAAAGTCCATAGAATATTCTTTTTTCAAAATTTTATTGATAAACAGATAGCAATGAGACAGTTTCAAATCAAATCGGTAGTACAGTTTCAATAACTAACACACTACATATATTCTTCTTAGTGGTTAATTGCTGTACAAGATGCGGACTTGAGATCCTATTTACAAACACCATTAGAACAAATCATTCTATTCATTAAGAGAATGCAACTATATATCTATCCTAACCACTTTGAATACACAGATACAAAATGGACATTCACCTGTATACCCCTTTTTTTCTAAGTTCCTTTATTTGAATATTATAGGTGTGTAAACTCAGCAAAATATTCTAAAAGAGTCCAGTAGCCCATAATAGCATTGGGTCTTCTGTTTAACTGGCAATGTCAGAAATTGACCTTTTCATTAAATATACATGCTTTGTTTAAGTAGAAGATATAAGTGGTGTTTACCCTTCCATTTTCTGTGTACTCAATTTTTGTTTTATATACTCTTGTAAGTTTTAATTTGGAAAAAATTTAGGGTGCAGTTTAATTGCTGTTGGCTTTATTATCTTTGAGGCCATAGTCCAATCAATGTATTGAATTTAAAAAAATTCAGGCTTTCATAGCATAAAAATAATTCTTAAAATTATAATGACTACGTACGTACTTTTTAAAAACTGCAAAATTTAATTAGAAAAGATGAAAATAATATTTGAAGCTCTTATCTATTTACATTCTTTCAGTAAAACGGGCATAATGAGCTCCCTGTAGTCATTAAAAAATATGAGAGGTAATTTAATTGTTTTGGGGTTTCCCAACTTGATGGTTATCCTAGAGCTATAGCTCAGAAAAAGCATATTTATCATGAGCTATAACAAGTGAACCTATAAAACCTATACAGTGAAATGATATAAATCACCAAGCAGTAAATAATCACTGGAGCTCTGGAATTTTAGAATTCCCACTTCTTCAATAAAGCAATATGGTCTTTATGAGAATGGAGAAGAAAAAAATTAACGACCTAGAACACAGATGACAAACTGGTGGATTATGGGAATAAATGTTCACTGAATTTATGGGATTTTAAGGTTCTCATTTCTTTGATGAATAAAATGAATTCTTTATATGT
>NW_004524807.1:2464832-2467298 GCF_000260255.1 Octodon degus
ACAGGCATATAAGAAAAACTAACTTCATTTTTTATATGAGATGCTCAATACATAAATAAAGTACATTATAAATTACATATAATAAGGAGAAAGAAAAGAACTTACCTTAATATAGTATAGATCCTGTATCTAAAAGTGTACTTTGATTTAAAATATATGTGCTGGGCCAACCAAATAGCTCAGCAGATTAAAGTGTCTACTTAGGCATATGCAGGGGCTGGAGTTCGATCCCTGGCCTGATGTGCAGGCCCCAGCCCCTGGCGACTGATCCTGGGTGTGGTTGCAGAAGGCTGTGATCCCAGCACTTGGGAGGCTGAAAAACAGGAAGGATCACCACAAGTCTGCTCTGTTTAGTGAGACCCTATGTACCCTGCACTAAATACATAAAATAAAGTAAATGTGTCATGTGCTTTACAATTTGCTTAAACTACTAATGTGAAAAGTATGGACTGAAACCTTCAGGAACTGTGTGCTAAATAAACCTGTTCTGCCTTCATTTTGAGTGTCAGGTGTTTTCTCCCAGCAATGTGAGAAAAGTTACTAAGTCAATGCTTTTCTTGTGGTTAATACTGTATCACATCTAAGAAATATAAGACCACATACTCTGCTACTTATATTTGTGTTGCTTCACATTTAATTGACTTCATTTTTTTTTTTGAACCTGTAAATGCTATTTCTTCTTAAAGTGAAAAAGGGCAACATTTCTGGACATCAAGTGATCCTCCTCTTTCTTCTGGATTTATAAAAATATTGTAATATAATAATGGTCTTTAAAAATGTTGGCCATTCAATGATTTTCTTATTCATAAAACTACACTGTGAAACAGTCAGGTTTATTGTATACTGGTTCACGTTGATCATTTTTAGCTGAAATGATTTTATACTACCATTTCTTTATCCTGTCAGTTTTGCCAAGAGAACTGAAAGATGGCTGCCAGAATGACAACCATAAGTTCACTTATTGAAAGTACCTTCCTGTTTTAACTTCACTTGCTTTATATTTACCATATAATTGTCATAAAATAAATCATATTTAGTATAATAATGGTGTGCTATCCTTTAGTTTCATAGACTTGTAGATAAATTATTTATAGTATTTATCTTAATTCAATTTATTAATAATTATAATATATTATAATAAGTGAGATAATATAATATTATATTCTAATATTAATTATAATAAGTGAGATAATCGAAGTAGATAAATTCATGATTGTAGTTGGGAATTTCAACTCCTTAGCGATAGTAAACTGTATCCATTTTTAGTGCCTATAGAATAATAAATTATTTATAAATTATAACTTTATTTATTTATAAATAAATATAGTAGATTTATTTTAATTTTGTTGCATTTTTTCCAAATAATAGTGATGATTTATAAAGAAATCTACATAGAATTACCAAAAATTTTCCATGATTTTCAAAATAATAAATATAAATGAAGGAACAAGAAAATAAGAGAAGAAACAGAAAATAAATATTGAAATGAGAGGCTTATGGCATGAAATATTAGTAATTCAATGTAAATAGTTTAAATAAAACACTGAAATGATACACTGGTAAAATGCTTTAAATACTACATCTACATATATATGCTTTAAAATACAGCAAATTCAGTGATAAAGGTAAAGTGTAGCAAAACATGTAATAAGAAATGTGCTATAAACTTCTTTTTGAAAAACAAAACACTTTGTCTATGTTAATGTCAGATAAATAAAATTTATAGTACAGAAAATTGTTAATAAATAAATATGACATAGTGATAAAAGACATATTCTACCAAAAGGACACATGAATATCAATTTATGTCCAAAACAATTAAAACTATATGAGAATAAGTGAGATAATCAAAGTAAATAAATTCATGATTAGAGTTGGGAATTTCAACTCCTCAGCAATAGTAAACTGTGTCCATTTTTAGCACCTATAGAATATTCACCATGACAGGCCATATCCAGTTTAAAAGCAAACTAACATACTTAAAAAGTGAAACTATGCAGAGTAAGCTGACTGAATGTGTTGGAATCAGATGAAAACCCAAAGTAATTAATTGCCTTCTGCCTAAGATCAGAACAAACTACAAATGCTTAGCTTCACACTGCTCTTGAGCACAACACTAGTATTTGCAGTCATTGAGATAAGTCAGTATAAAAGAGTAAAATTCAAAGAAATTAGAAAGGAAAAAATAAAGTTATCTATATCCTTATACACTCAGAAAATCTCAAAGAACCTATAGCTCCTAGAACTAACAAGTGGGTTTCAAGAGACAAAATTGTTTCAAAAAATCAATTATATATTTATATGTGAAAAAAATGTGAAAAACAAAAAAATTAAAAAGCAATATCATTTATACATTTTTCCCAAAGAAAATTGAAAATCTAGTGTTACATGTAATAAAAAATGATCAGAAAGGCAGAAAATCAATAGTCATGAAAAACTCAATCTAATCAATTAAAGTTAATTAAT
>NW_004524807.1:2467418-2487803 GCF_000260255.1 Octodon degus
TATTGCTCATGACAGAAAATTTATAAGTCCAAATAAATCAAGACAGATGCAACAGTCATGACTCAACACAGCAAAGATGTCAATGCTCCTAACACAAATATACAGAATAACAAAATTCCTGCCAGAACTCTAAGGATCTGTTTTGTTAGTATTTTGTTTTATTTTTTATTTTATTTATTTATTTGTATTTCAGAGAACGGTCTACAGGGTGTTTAGGGTCTCACTACTGGACACTACTAGATCAGACTCCTAGTGATCCACCAGTTTACAGCCTCCCAAGATCTGGGATCGCAGGCGTGGCTACTACGCCCAGTCTCCATTGCTGTCTCAGCGCACCCTAGGGGCAGGGCTGGCACCTCAGGCCCATGTGTGTTTGTTTTAGGTATAGGAAAATGTGTTCTAAAATTTACATGGACTTTACTGACTACCAGGCAACAGTCCATCAGGTAATGTGCTGGATTCCAATTGCCCCTTATAGAGAAACTCACACTGTCTAGAGCTCTGGGTGTCCCATAGATAGACAGAGTACATCTTGTAATTTGCAGCAAGAAACCATTAGGTAGCAATATTTTTTGATTTTCAAATGGCAGACAATCTATGAAGGAATGATGGAGGTGTCTACTTCACAAATCTGAAGCAAACCTGGGAAAAGCTTTTGTAGGATGTGCATGTCAGTGGCTACCATGGACAGCCCTCTCAAGTCAGTCTTTCCAGGATCCTGACTGAAACTGGGGGCTGCAGTGGAGTCTCTCTGCATTGATTGCTGCACTCCAGGAAACTTTGTAGGAGCCCCATCTTCTAACAGTTGCTGGTTCCAAGGTTCTCTGCTAGTTTCTTACACAGGTATATTGAGTTAACATGTACTGACACAGAAAATGCCTAGATAAAAGAAAAAGCAAATTCTCCTCTGCACTACAGAGTCACTGTCATCCTGGGCAATACTACAGATTGGTTACCTTTAAGTAACATTCTTGAAACGATAAGATCAGAGAAATGGAGCACAGGGCAGAAATTAGAAAGTGCTGGGGACGGCAACGACACCTGCAGAAAGCCATTCCAAGTAATCTGAAGGTGAACACACTTTGTGTCTCGACTCTGGTGGCAGTCATGCAAAACTGTGGGTGTGCTAAGATAGTTAAGAACTAAATACACCAACGTACACCCAGAGATGCCTTCACTCATACACAAATGTGGTGAACTAGTGGAATATAAGGTCCCGATATTACCATTGTGATTAATTGAGTGAAAGTTAACTAGGATGTCTGTTATTTCTTACAACTGCCTGCAAATCCACAAAAATTAAAAATAAATGCACTCTATAATTCCACTGGAATTATAAATCCAGCTATTCAGGAGGCCGAAGCAGGAGAAATGTAGATTCAGAGCCAGAACTTCAAAAGTAGCTACAGCAAATTAATCATGACTTTTTCCCAAAATAGAAAAGTTTTAATAGAATTAGAATGTGGCACCGTTCCCTGTGTTCAACCCCTGTACCAAAAAAGGAATTTCATTACTAGCCTAATTCAATGTAGGAATTGAGAAATATTTGTTAAATGACTAAACAAATAAACAAAAGAATAGTTTCCATCTTTCTCTTCTATTTCTCCTTTAAAAGAAATCTACATCATAATGGGAGTTTATTGAAGGTCAATTTTATTGGATAGCAATATCCCACTCTCCTGGCCTCGACAGCACCATCTTCCAGCATCAGAATGTGGCTCTTGTAGTCTCAGATATATCTCAAGGCCTTCGTGGCTCTGACATTGCCTACCTCATCATTATAATCTATTTAAGACTGATTCTTTAAATAATATTCATAACTAGGATGGATAAGTGTTTTTCCCGCAAGAGTAAAGCAAGGGTATTTTAATTAGGACCTTCATTCCTAGTCACTAAATTCAGAGTAAGTCAAATTATACAGTTTATCTCTCATCTTCTACTCTTTTGATACATCCAGCCCGTAACTTTACACTCTTCTGTCAACGTCTTGGGGATTCAACACTGGTTATCAGCAAAGGGGCCTCTAAAGTATTACCTTGGTGAATACTTTACTACCCCTATCTGCTTATCCAGAACAGATTGATGCAAAAGTCACACTTCAGAGAGCGGCCTGTGTGCACTGCAGCTTTCTCCAGTCAACACCTCAACATGTTTAAATGTGAGTGTGATGTGATGTGTATGTGTGTGTGTGTGTGTGTGTGTGTGTGTGTGTGCATGCATGCGCGCGCACTCTTGTGTGCACCTATGTGTGTGTGGTGTGAGACAAAGGACCTTGTTTCCTCACTTTTATTATTAAGCCTGAAAGGAATATTTTTCTCCAGATGCTTTGATCCATAACTTTATTCTTTCAACTTTTAGTAGTACGTGTTTGAAGTGCCTCCTGCTTACATTCACCGTGATGATTTGGTGTATGTATCAGATAGAATTTAATTCCATTTTTCACCCTCTTCCCCCTCCCTTTCTCCTTCTCTCTCCATCCCTTTATCTCCTTCCATTTTTCTTTAAAAATATATCAGTGCTTATAAACTAAAGATTAAACTCAATTATTTTTATGTGTAAACTTTGCAAATGTCTGTGATAAAATGATACTTAAAAGAAAATACTATTCAATAGTTCATGAGTGAAGATTGAGTTCATGCGCTTTGTGAGCATTATAGAAATGTGATATTTAATTGATTCCTATTGTTTTACAAATAAAAAATTGTCTATTAGAGTTGGCAGAACACAATAAACTTAGGGTTACTTGACTATTTTCTTTTTAAAATTACCATTGGCAAGCATTGTAGAAAAAGCCATAAAAGCTTCTAATGCATCTAATACTGTACTACAGGGTAAATTTTTCCCCAGGTCATCTGGAAAGCAGTTAATTCTCTGAAGCATGAGAATTAATAACCCTTTTAATTTTTATTCTTGCTAGTTTTAGATCTTTAAGACATTGTACAGCTTCTAAACTGCATATCTGAATGTTTGCATCAGAATTCAAGAGCTAGATTTGCTAGCAATGATCTAAGTGAAGGGCCCAATTCAGCAAAGTTTTTCAAGTTATGCATGGTATATTGCCTTTTGATAGAATCTATATCAAAAGTAAAATTTTTAAAATGAAATAAATTCAAATTTGTGTATTTCAATAGAATAACCTGCTATGTGTTATATAATATATTCATATGCACATATACGTATACATGTATGTGTATACTTGCATCTATATAACATAGATAATGTAGTTATTTTATAAAGCAAATGATTGCTTAGAGATGAAAACTGAAGCTATATAATAGATCTTAGTAACATGCTATCTATAGCTATTGACTTTCTATGAAATAAGATTCAAAGATAATTAATGTTTATAAAATATGTATCTTAAAATTTAAAAAATCTTAGAATTAAAAAGCTTGAGATGTTATTTTGTATCTATGCAATGTTACTAAGCAGAAAACCCATGCATATTATTTACAGCTAATATTGCCTTCTATATTAGAAGATTTTATAAAACACAGTAATATAAGCACAAATGTCCTATTAGGGTATTAATATCTCTAAATATTCAAAAATTAAGTTGCCATCATTTTCTAACTTAAAGGTTTTAGGCACAAGAATGGAAAACAATTTAAAAGACTAATATTATTGAATACTAATAGAAATTAGTTAAGTAATTTGATGTTTTAGTGATGATGAACCACCAAGTGAGACACATAAGAAATAATGAAAAAGGGACTTGTGGGTTAGCTCAGTTGTTTAAAGCACCTGCTTGGGCAAACTAAGTCATGTGCAGGGGACCGCGGTTCGATCCCCAACTCCACCAGCTGCACCAGACCTGCGCTTAAGGCAGCCCTAAATAAATAAATAAAATAATAATAATGATGATGATGATGATGATGATGATGATGATGTACAAAGTCCAAACTTTAGTAATATGTAGTAAGAGGAAATTTGATATTTTCATGTCCTTCAGTTGAAAACATTCAGATCTGGAGGGTGGGAAATAAGGGGAAGACAAAAACAGGTATGCAGAGGAGTCACTTAGGGCCTTGGCTAGATCTCTACTTTCATCTGAACAGGAAGCAGAGATGAGGCTTTTCCATTTTGAAATAGAAATCAATTCTTTCTTGTGTAAGCTTAAAACTGGTAGCAGAAATAATGAAACGATTCTACCTGCTAACATCACAGCAAGGCATTGACAAGAAAAATGTTTCCATTGTAATATGTGGGCTGAAAATGTCTCACCTTTCACAATTCAAAATTGTGATCTCATTCCTAGATAGGTCATAGAAGGCAACAATACAAAATAGAAAAGCATGGTTTGCTGAAGGACATGTTTTGCTGTGTTGCACTACTCTGAAACCTGACGCTGTCATGATGCATCCACTTTATTCAATTAAATACAATGGCATGTAATTTTGACAGTAACTATTTTAAGATTTAAATATCCAAATGTATAGGGCTGTATTTGAGCATATGTAAGATTTAATGTGTAAAATTTAAGGCAAACACAGAAGTCTATGAGTTTTTGTTTTGCACTGGGTGTGATAAGCTTCATTAACAGAAAACTCCTTTAAGAAAATCCCTCATCCTAAAGGACAAACTGGTGATACAGTAATTCATAGTCTGCGTAGGACAGACCACCCAGTCTGAACTTGCCTTTCAAACCAACACTGAATTTACTGCTAATGTACGTCATAAGTCATTGCTTAATATTTCTAAGCATCTTTTTTTTTTTCCAGAACCAGGAATGGAACTCAGGCCCTTGTGCTTGCTGGGGAAGTGCTTATTCTACTGAGACATCTCTCCAGCCCTTCATTTTTGCTCTTAAGATGTAAAGATATTTAAAATTTTCTATAAGTAGTAAGGTAAATAACAAGCTTTCAAGCAAACAATTCCCATCATTAATTAACATTATTACCAATTCTGATTGGATCACTACCCACGCTACTGCATTTATTGGAAATCTGCTTGGAAAATTTTAGCCCTCCTGGATTCGAGACACTAATACAAAAGCTATGACTCAAGGTTTTACATTTGACTTTTTTTTCAACCAACATCTGCTTCCCAATAATATATATAAATACATATGGAAGTCTTCCCACTCCATTAACCCTTATCTGGATATCTGTAAAATGAGTTCTATCTTGTTTGTTTTCCCAAAACTTTCTCTGCTAAAGTGGTTTTCATTACCTTTACTGTTTCTATTATTTTTACACCCTCATTACACTTATGATTTCAAGAATCTCTTATAAGAAATTCCAAAGTGACTAAAGCATTACTTATGTGATCAAACCAGCAAAGGAAATATGAACTTGTCTTACCTTTTATTTGGGAAACTTACTGTTAACTTTATTTATAATGGTCATGTATGTTTTTCAGTACTTTGATGACTTGCTCCTCCTGGCCTTTGAAAATCAATTTCCTGATTATGTTCTATTTACCACTTAATCATAATGACCATAATTAATTTTAGAAATTTCACATTCTCTCCATGCCTAAAATATTTTTAATTAATTGTAAGTTATTTAGCTGTGTATGGGACTTGGCCTTTGAGTAGAAGGAAAACCACATGCATTTTTGTGTATCTTGTATGTAGTAAGTTAAGCAGCAAATAAAAAAATAGCAATTCAAACTTTATTTATTTTATTTTATTTTTTGTACAAGGTCTCACTATGCAGCTCAGACTTGTAGCAATCCTCCTGTTTTTAGCCTCCCTAGTGCAGGAATTACAGACACTCACCACCACTCGCAGCGTGCCCTGGGGTGCGGGAACACTGTGGCATTCGGTGCCAGGGATCAAACCCTGGACATTTTAAATGTTTAGAACTTGGTACTTCAAGTTCAATCCCTGAATCCCCGGTTCCGCCAAACAAAGAGAGAGAGAGAGAGAGAGAGAGAGAGAGAGAGAGAGAGAGAGAGAGAGCTTGGCACTTAACAGGGGTTAGATCCCCGGGGCCTGCCATGCCTGCTCTACCCTCTGGGCACACTGAGACAGCAATTGAGATTGGGTGTGGTGGCATGCACCTATAACCACAGCACTTGGGAGGCAGTGAACAGACAGATCACTAAGAGTCTGATCTAGTAGTGAGACTCTCAACACCCTGTAGACCTGTCCCTAAAATTAAAAACAAAACAAACAAACAAACAAAAAAAAAAACAACAGTATTTGGCCCTTAATTCTAAGTCATATGCTTTGTAGAAAAAACAAAGAAACAAACAAAAAACCAAACTGTAGTCATAAAATGGTAACAATTATTTAAAATGAGAAATTATGAGATTAAAAAGGACCTACAACCTACTTCTGTAGTACCAGTTGAACATATAAACTATGAAAATTTCACTCAAAACACAAAATAATTTTAAAGATCACATATATAATGCTAAATGCTTGTATTACTAAAAATAAATAAGCAGATTTAAAACATAGCACATTTCAATATCTCATTTAGAGGGCTAAATTAAAAAAAAGAAAAGAATATTCCCTAGCTCATTTGTTCAAAAGCTGGATATCTTTTAAAAAATAACACATTATTTCTTAATTTCCAGATATTAATCACAAATTATTAATACAATGTTTCTTCGATTTATCTAAGAAATAATGGCTACATTAATAAGACAGAAAATTGAAGGTCTTTTATAAATTACATCCTACTATTTACAGATGGAATAAAATTTAGATTTTAAGAGCCATCTGTTAATGAAAACCATTAGCTTGCTATTTGTTGGCACATGTTTCAGCATAAATTCTTTCAATTTTACATCTATTTTTAGTACTGTTATAAAGTTCTGCCCACATAAGATGGTGCTGTTGAGTACTGAACAATAAGAATATTACACTTAGTAGCATCATGATTGGGAAAAGTTCTAATAACAGAATTATCTCTTAAAGTTGCTTTACTTTTAGTAATTAAAGTATTCTTTTATTGTTCTCCTGAAGTTGGCTACATAACACCAAACTTGTTATCTAACATAAATAATTTGAAGAACTCAGAAAAATTTAAGTGATTTTTAAACTGACAATATTTAACTTCATGAAACAATAAAAAGAACTAAACTATCTATCTAAAGCTTAAAATTTTATATTCAACTGATATTCATTTTTCCAAAATTCAAGGCTATTCTATACTCCCTACTTCAGTTTTATTTTACAAAGTTGAAAATCCCTTAAAAACATCAGAATAGTGACTCAAAAATAAACAACTGACATTCCATATTTTAAGACACTTTTTCTTCATTTGTATCCTCTTAGATTTGCACTTGTCTTTTATATAATGAGAAAGCAGGTGGGGGAAAAAGGCTAAAATTAGTTTTGGAAGGTGTTTGCAAATATTTACCAGTGCTGACTTTTAGCACTGAAATTTTGCTAGTGCTTCAAATGTCTTTTTTGCTTTACATAAAAAGTTACTGAGGTAGATATGAGTCTGTTAGTAGGGGTATAATACCCTCATGGTATTTCCACTCCACAGTTGATTCCGAAGTTTACAATTTAAAAATGCAGAAATCATTATGAGTTGTAACTTCAGAACTTTGAAATGGATAACACTGAATATAATTTTTATGAGATGTAATTCTTTTTTTTTTTTTTTTTTGTTTTTTAGGGAAGGGTCTATAGGGTGTTCAGGGTCTCACTACTAGATCAGACTTGTAGTGATCTGCCTGTTTACTGCCTCCCAAGAGCTTCAATGACAGGCACGTGCCACCACACCCAGTCTCAATCACAACCTCAGCGTGTCCCAGGGGTGGGGCTGACGTGGCAGGCCCAGAAATCGAACACTGGGCCCCTGCACCTTCTTGCAGGCACTTTAATACACTAAGCTTTTTGGCTGGCCTGAGATGTGCTTTTAAACATCAGGCATGTAAACAGAAACTATTATTTGAGTTCTACATTAAGATATCAACTTACTGATCTTTCCTAGCCAAAGAAGCAATTTTTGTAAAACTTTTAAATACCTGATAAATAATTAAATAAAATACTTCATTAATTGGACACATTAGAAGTAACAACTTTTGCTGCTGCAATATAGGTTATGACTTCATAGCAGTAAATTAGTCATTAATTTCAGACACCTCAAATTTGCGTACTATTTTCAATATGTTTTTGTACCTAGTTCATACTTACTTTGTACCTTTTATATGGAAACTCATCTGAATAGTTCAACCATTTCCTTTTTACCCTCATTTTTACTTATTTCACAAGGGTAATCTGCATGACTTTTGAGTCACAAGTCCTCTTGATATTATTCCATAACTATTGTGCAAATTTGTCCCATGCTTTGCCATTTCATTTCCATTCTTTGCTCTATAAGAGACTGGAAGGTCTTCAAGGCCATAGGCCATGTGGTGAATTTCTCCATATTTTCTCAAAGCATCAGCACTGAACAATGCAAAGAACAAGTCATTAAAAATACTTTCCATATTAACTTACAGTTTCTATGAGTGTTTATTAAAACTAATTTCACATCAGAAAGACAACTGTGTGAGGCGAACTATTTAGTCTCTAACAGGGATTGGCACAAGTGGTCATAACTCTGGCAAATATCATGCTGCCAATGTAAAAGAAAACATCTGGCCAAGAACCATCAAGTTGAAATTCTCAGTATTTTTTCTAAGGGTAAACCCTGGGTGAATTAAAGCTCTGAAGTCTACTAAAACAAGAATAACTAAAACATGTAAATTATACTTTTTTCTCTCTGTCAACTAAATAGGCATGGTTTTATAAGCACAGTTTAATCCAAAAAGCAGATGTAGTTTTTCCTAAGGATGCAATACAGAGCCAACTGGCACACTTAGGACTTTTCCCCGCTGCCGTTATTGGAAGTGGCAGGTTGAAAGACCTCAGAATTATAATTTCAGGACATGGCAGTAGATTTAAAGAATAAAGTTCTAATCCTCCATAGGAAATAGAAAAAAAAGAGAGAGAAAGGGAAGAAAAAGAGGGACATTTAATGGAAGAATTCTGGCATTCCAAAAATGATGTAAACAGAAATTGCACTCTGAAATCAGCAATGTTATTTTTAAGCAACAGGCAGTCTATGTTTCTAAATATACACTCATCTTATATGTAAAGACATCTTTTGCAATGAATAGATCAACTTAAATTCAATTAATTCATTATGCAATTTTGTCATTTGGATACCCTTCCTGCAAAGAAAAGAGCTAACTCTTTTGTTCAAACCGCACAACAGGCATCACTCGTTTTTAAATGTATTATCCAGGGAGGATAACTGTGAAATCTATCCCATTTTAGGTGGGATTATTTGTGTTAGCTATTATTATTATTATTATTATTATTATTATTATTATTACTTTAAATTTATGCATTTGCTATAGGCTGTCAATATGCAGTTCAGACTCATAGTGATCCTCCCATTTCAGCCTCCCCAACACTGGGATTACAGGCATGCACCACCACACCCAGTCTTGGTGACCACCTCAGCACCCCTGGGAAGGGCCCATGCAGCAGGTGGTACCAGGAATTCAACCTTGGATCTTGTACTTGCCTAAGCAGGCAATTAGACCACTGAGCTATCTATCTCTATGGCTCAGCTGTTAGCTTTTACATATAAGGGAGTTTAAATTAATTTCTGCATCCTCATCATGTATCTTTATGCCTACTAACTCATAAATGTTTTCTGTCAAGTTTATATATAGAAATATAGCATCCACCTGGACTGAGTATGTAGTTTTATAGGCAAAAGAGCTTTCTGAGTCTCATTCAATCATACGATATATCATGACATGATACAGTAGTACTATGATATAGTGTATATGACATCCATTGTATCTTCCTTGGTGTTTCAGTGTTTAAGATCCAAATTGTTTCTATGTAAAACACTCATTCTCTACCTGAACAAAAAATATTTAGGAAATGGAATATACTATCATTAATAATTAAAATATAAGGGCATTACAAAATTATGTTTCATAGTGAAGAAGAAAATACATGAAGTGGCAGTTCACACCTAGATCATGTAAAGCAAAGTTTAAGCTTTGTGTTCAGGTATGCTTTTACTTCTCAAGTCGAAAATCCCTAAGCACAATCACACTTGTCGACTAATAGAGTTCCTATAGAGATTCCCTACATTAATTAATAAAGGGGTAAAGCAATTGTTTTCAAAGTTTGAAGTGTCATTGAGAACTTTATGCACTTCTTATTTTTATTTACATTTAATCAAGAAGAAGACACCAATTTAGGTAATCAGAGCACCAGTAAGGAAAGTTAAAACTGAAACATATGTTTAAGAATGTGTACAGTAGGAATGATAGACTAGGAATAAACTCAAATGATTTATAACTAAATCATAACTTCATAATTCCTTCATAATGACTGGTAGCACTATTTTCACAGTGTTTACTAAGAACTACAGATCATTCTTTTAATTTCAATTTCATTTTATAGTTAAATTTAGTATTTAACATAGTTACATTAAATGAAGATGACAAGAAGTCTGAATTCAGTGTATTGTAATATCTCCAAAATACCAGGAAAGGAAGTTAAAATATGTATGTTTTGTATCAGCACTACTGGCTCTTAAGAGAGTTAAAATACCATCAATAACTACAGCAACAATTTTAAGACTAACTTCAATGTTGAATATTTCCTGTATATATCCGTACTGTTTTGTCCTTTTCCTATGTTAATATATTTTTCTATGACAAACACTATGAATTTAATACTCTGTGAATTTTGTTGCTATTTTTCAAAATCTATATAGGTAAACTGAGGAACATAGAGTTTAATTATTACCTAAAGGTTTACACTGAATAGATAAGTATGTTTGGGAGGACTTTATATATTTGAAAAAGTCTTGGGAGACTGAGGTAGTCTTTCTGCTCCTGCTATAATTAATTATATGATTCTTCAAATGTAACTTCATAGGTCACATTATAATTTATTTTTATTTATTTCTATTTAAAGCACTGCGGGTAGAACCCAGGTCCCATGCATTCTAGGTAAGCACTCTCACTGTCCTATACCACCAACCCTTACTATAATTTTAAGACTTTAATATCTGATAACTTTAGATCATTTTTATAAAAATTAGTTTTTATGTTATTTGTCTTGGTTACTTTTCTTAATGCTGAGACCAAATATCTGATGTCCACATGTTAAGGGAGGAAAGGTTTATTAGCTCACAGTTGTAGAAGTTTTGTCCAGCATCAACTGCTCCAAGGCAGAGTGGTGTGTCAGAGGGGGGGCAGGGGGAAAGAGTCCACGGCAAGCAGGCGGCCAAAAGCAAGCAAACAAAGGACATGATAGTGTTTCTCTGTCCCTTTTACATTCTATCTAGACCAGTGGGATTAGGGTGGTGCCAAACTAATCAGGAACCAATTTAGTGATCATCCTCTCTTATTCCTAGCACCTTTAATCCCAGAATGGTGCCATGAATCAATCACATATTCTAGGTTCAGCCAGCTCTGAAAAAGCCCCATCTAGGACTGCATGAGGCTTTGGGTGAGACATTTAGACAAAAGCTGTAACAATATTTCTATTTTGTGCTATATCATAAAAACACTAAAGAGTGCTTTATCTTCTGTCCATCTAACTTTGAGAGGAGAGGTTGACAGTTTTTCATGCAGCCAATCATGAAATACATTATTACTGGAGAGAAATTGAGCACACATGTAACTTATGGAATCTGATAGTTATTTTCCACCCCAGAGGTTGCAGACTGAGGTCTAAGTTAACCTTTATCCAGTGACATCTCAACCTGAATCCATTGGAGAGACTGTATCACTTCTCATTACTAGAAAAATTTTCCAGTGTCTACATTTCTCATAAAGTAAATAGTTTTTCATAGAATGTAATGAACAGAAGATTAGATTCCTATTTGCACAAGTCTTATTGCATGTCTGTCTTTTGATTGATATAATCCCATACTGATTGACGTTGGGATAGTTCATTCTCATAAATAAATGGTAGCTTCTACTTATTGTGGACATGTTCTACTCAATGCCTCAACCAAAGGAGCACATACCAACAATACTGCCTTATGTGACTAAAATAAAATAAAATAATTATAAGAAAAACTAATCATACTGAGATGGAAAAGTTTATGATTATGTTTTAAATTTTAAAAATACTCTAATAGATCTAATTCAACTATAATTTCAATGAATTACAAGATGAAATTATCTCCATATTTCTGTAAAGTTTTTTATTTTTATTTCTTATTTATTTTTTACTTTTTATTACTTTATTTTATTATTATTGTTTACTAATTTTATTGAGAAACAAATAGGTATGAGACAGTTTCAAAACCTATTAGTAGGACAGTTTCAATAATTAATACATTGCATATAGTTGTCTTCGTAGTGGTTTTTCTTAGTGCAAGGTGAAGACATGATATCCTGTCCAAACACCATTAGTAAAAATCTTTCTTCGAATTGAATTAAGAGAAAGTAGCTGTATATCTATCCTAACTATTTTGTATATACAGATACAAAATGGTCCTTTATTTATATCCCCTTTTTTGGTTTCATTTTGTCAGAGATGGGTATTCCATTGTCATTTTAATATTGTAGGTGCGAGAACTCAGCAAAATAATCCAATAGAGTCCATAATAGTAGTGGGTTATCTATCTGTAAAGTATTTAATGTAAGAAAAGAGACAAAAAGTTCTACTGGTGACAGAATCATAAGTACTGCTGATAGTTTTGAAGTTAGTGACATGAAGACAAAAATACTTTCCCTGTTAAAATTTCAACAGCTCCCTAGCATTTCATCTACAGATATTTTGAGAAATGTTTTCAAATTAGGTTATAAATTATAGTCAAGATGTAAATGAAAGAATCTGGAAGCCTGAAATAAAAGAAGACTAAGACAAATCCAATATACTGACAGGCATAAAGTCTACAAGAACAAAATTCTCCTTCTCAAATTAATTTAACAAAGTTAAGGAATTGAGCACCCAAAATCCCAAGGAAGATCACTATTGACACATAAATGTATTTTAAAAGTGATAATGATCAAGAACCATGAGATATCTTTTGTTATAAAATGAGGAAGAGACTTGAAATAGCATATGTAGCTCAATTTGAAATTCAATTGAGGGAAGTAATTCAAAGCCATACGGGGATTTGGTTGAAATTTTGTAGAATGAGAAATTTGTCAACACAAATCAATTATGTTCTATGTGTATGAAATGTGAACCTGAAAAAAAAAGGAATTAAATTAATCATGTTGGAACCTCAAAATAAGGAGCAAACTTAACTGACATTTGTATAGTATAAACAATATAATGATGAACATATTTGTATAAAGCCTTGGGTACAATTGTACATGAATTCCTGAAATAGATTTCAGAAAGTAAATTTTGGTTCAAAGAACATAAGAAAGGACTGGGGAGATAGCTCAATAGAATAAGTGCTTGCCTGGTAAGTGCAAAGTCCTGAGCTCAATCCCCAATTCTGAAGAAAAAAAAAAAAAAAAAAACGAAGAAGAGTGAATAGTGTCCTGATAATTGTTTTCCATGTTGTTGAAAAGCTAAAGAAACATGATAGACACCTGCCTGCAGATATACTTTGGCACAGTCTGCCTTCCAGTGTTTGCTGCCAGGCCGCTGTGGATGTTTTCACTGCAAAGTGGAAATTTCATGCTACTGTGGCCACTTCCTCTGCTTCTAAAATCTTCCTGAGACTGAAAATCAAATTATTGCAAAAAAATTAATTTCACTATTAACCAAGGTGGGTAGGCAGACACATGTAAAACAATGCTGCAAATTTACAGAAGACCTCATTTTCCCCAGTGTCCTGTGACATTAAAAAAACAGCTTCCGTATCCAAGAGCCCCAGACTCACTTTTTCTATATCCATCTATTACAAAAGATACTCAGTACTAAATTTCTTACCTCATGGCAGAAAACTAGTCTTCTTAATCTCTGTCCCCTAAATCCTACCACAGAAAAAGCCATCAGTCTATATTCTCTTTTATTTAATGCTCAAAAAGGAGCCTAAGCATGATGCTTCTCTCTGTGGTCTTGAATGTCATTCTATGATTAGAGTGGACTCCTTCATTGGGGAGTCAATACATCATATGTTTGGAAATACAGAACTCTTCATGAGTTTTAGAAAAGAACATCAGATGGTGATTTTCCAGCAAGCAAATTTACGCTTGTCATTCATTCAGAAACCTCCTAAGTAGTACTAAATAAACCATGTAAGTATCTGCACAATAGCCTCCTCTCTCTATTCCGTCATCAATACTAACTCCTTTCTTCAATTTATCTTTGGTTTCTATGATTCCAGTAGAATCAATGAAGGTCTGCCTAGTAAAGCTGGTGGCTCTGCTGTCTGGTATCCTAAAGCACCTTGGTCTCTTCTGCAACAGTTTTTTTGACTGCCTATTTTATATCTAAATCTGAATATATCACAAGCACACAAAATTTAATATATAAGATATGATCAAAGAGTATGATGACTGTCTAATCTTTAGTAGAATTGTATTAAAGTCATGTTCCTGTTCATGTCCCTAAAAATAGTCCCTTTCACTTTGCACATACTTGTCTAATAATTCTTGCAACTTTGTGAAGCAGTTCTGGAAGTCCTCTTTCAGGACTGTATTTAATTATACTATTGTGACTATCTTTTTTTCCTGAATGGCTTCAAAGCATTGACTTTTGTTGGTCATTTTTATTTTATAGAAATGTAAGAAGTCATACAATGTTATATCTAGTGAATAAGATTTTTTATTTTTTTTTGCGGAACTGGGGATTGAACTCAGGCCCTTGCGCTTGCCAGGCAAGTGCTCATTCTACTGAGCCATCTCTCCAGCCCCTAGTGAATAAGATTGATTAAAGGCACATCATAAGATGCAGTGGTGAGGTTTCGATCCCCAGGCCTGCCAAGCCAGCCCCACTCCCGGAGAGCACTGAGTAGGCAATTGAGACTGGGCATGGTGGTGTGTGCCTGTAATTTCAGCTCTTGGGAGGCTGAACACAGGTGAGTCACTATGAGTCCAATCTATGTAGTGAGATCTTGTAGACCCTGTAGACTGTGTCTTAAAATACAAAAAAAAAAAAAAAAAAAAAAGACATGCATAAGGTTTTGACAAAAATTGACACAAAGTATTTGATTTGATTCAGGGCGTCATGGAAGTCACAAAAATATATTCATAATAGAGAATTTCTAGAACTGTTTCAGAAAGTGAGAACATTTTGAGGGAGGTGAATGGCAATGTTCTTCTGTATTTTTTTTTATTTAAACACATACTATAGATTTTGTAAGTGCAAGTTTCAAAAGGCAAATTTTTAAGCATCTGTTACTTCATTTTTTCTTCCACTATCCTTGTCTGATCTATTACAATAAGTGTGCAACTGGATTTCAGATTATTTTGATGGCTATTTTTGCAAATATTGATGTATAAACATTTTTGACAGTTAAATAAGTTCTTGATATTTGATACACACCAAACCTATGCAACAAAGTTTATATCTACCCTCCCCATATAATAGAGAGAAGTAAATCAAATATTAAGAAAAGCTTAGGAAATAACTGAAAAATATGTGGGAATATAAATGAAAAATGAACACAGATTATCATGGAGATGTTTATCATAAACAATGACAGCAGGAGCCGCGGAGATGGCTCAGTGGAATAAGCACTTCCCTGGCAAGCGCAAGGGCCTGAGTTCAATCCCCAGTTCAAAAAAAAAAAAAAAAAAAAAACAGTGACAGCAGCAGCAAACTTCACTTACTTGAGTCAGAGTTTTAAGGGTTGGAGTGGAAATTCTAGAAATATTTCTGCATAGGCATATGCTTTTATAAAATATACAGAAGAATTTTAAATAAAATTGTAAAGACTACATCTTTTTCCTTTGAGACCTCCCTAAGGCAAATACCTTTCATCTCAGGCAGCACTGCAGTGACCAGAGAAGTTTTAATTGGTGTAGTAAAAGGAAATTGAATTAGAGACCGGCTTACTTTTGGTCTGAGGTATATTTCATGAGTACTCATGGTTAGTTCAGTGTCTAGTTATATTCTTAGAAACCAGTAAGCAGCATTAATGACTGCAATGAATGTGTCCATTCCTTACGGCCAGCTCACATAATTTCATGACATAAAAGATCAGAGATTTTATCACATATGTCCTCAAATCTAGCAATCTAAAAAGAAATTGGATAAAAATTATCCAAACTTGACACATATCATACAAATTTTCATGATGTACCATAAGAAATTTTGAGCTAGGGAACTTTACTAAATATTGTCAATGTTACTGTAATTTGCAGAGGCAATAAAAGAAACTGACGGCTAACATTTTAAACTAACAATTAGAAAATTATTTTATTATTTTTTATGACTGTTGTGATACTTAAAGTAATGAAAATCCTTTAAATATTTGTTCTATTCCAACTATGATTTTTCCTAGAGACAATTATCAGGGAAGTGGGTGAAAGATTCACATGTCAAGTGAAGAATGATTCTTTGAAACCTGGCACTGCAAAAAATAGAGGAGGAAGGGGGGAACCAGAGGGTAGGAAAAGAGAAAAGGATTTTGGGGAAGTTCTTATTTCCATGGTCAATGGTTTTGGGAGAAATATATAGCTGGTCCTATTCACTAAAATTTAGAATTATGAAGATAATAGAAAAATAAAAAATAGAAAAATGTAATGGCACCATATTGTAATGAGAAACACCTGGTAACATCACTATACCCAACAAAAAGCAAGGAAACAGGTATTTCTAATATTTGTAGATTTTCCTCCATAGTACTTAGAAACTATAGTGTAAAAACTTATAGAGGTATGAGATAACAAAAAGGTTAGTTTGAGAATAGTGACAAAAAGAAAATATTTGAATCTTACAGTAATTGATTATGTATGCTAATGATATGAGTTTGTAAAGGAGAAATAAGTAGTTAAAAATGAAATAGAACTTAGTTTTCAGAGTTGATCCACTTTATATATTGAAATGACTTAAGACATTTAGAAGAATTAAACAAAAGTCAAAACATTCCTTAATTCAAATACCAATAATGAAAAAAAAATGCTATTGATATCAAGCAGGAAATAAGATTTAAGAAAGATTACTTCATGATCTCTGGAGCTGTCATGCTGGTCCCACCCCCAGGGCTAGCTGAGACATCAATTGAGACTGGACATGGTGGTGCCCACCTTTAATCCCAGCTCTTGGGAGGCTGTAAAAAGGAGGATCACCAGGAGTCCAACCTAGTAGTGAAACCCTGAACACCCTATAGACCTTTCCCTAAAAATACAAAAAGAAAAAAAGAAAGAAAGAAAAAAGGAAAGGCTACTTCACTAAAACAACACTTGTCCTTCACTTGTCTCTCATTACATCTGCTCTTTGGAAAAGCTCAACTTTACAAATAGTTCATAATCTTTAGATTTTAGTAAATAAACTTTAGAATCAATTTTAATTTTTTTATATTTCAAAGAGAAAAAATATTAAAATAATTAGAAATAATACATTATTTCACTAAACAAGATGACAAAACTTCAGTAATGGTTGTTATATTGCATATTGTTGTCTTCAGATCAGTTGTTCAAATTAACAGATACAAGCAATTTGCAAATAAATTGATCAAAATGTTAAGAAGAAAAAAGTAAGCATTAACTGTCCCTTCCCATAAATTCATAGAAACCAACAGTATAATTTTGCAAACTATTTTTGTATATACATATACTTTTTTTCCCTTCTTTTCTCCTTTCACTCATCCCAGTTTTTTCTTTTCTTTGAGAAATTTCTTTCCCTTTCACAGTATCTATTGTACCTTTCAGATTTTATTTACTCTTTCAGGTTCTTACACTAAATATGAGATTTATACACATAGGTCTGATTTATTTCAATTATGAGTACAATCTCTAGTTGCATGCATCTATCCATAAAAACCTCAAGTTTATCTTTTATTATAACTGTGTAATAATCCACTGTTTTAAAATACCACATCTTTTTATCTTTTCCTCACTTGATGGACATTTGGGTTGTTTTGAAGATTTATCTATAATAAATTTCACTTCTACAAACATGGGTACACATATATTTCTGTGGTTTAATATGTTCAGTTCTTCTAGAAAAATACCCAGAACAGAAAATAGCTTGGTCCAATGGGATTTCTAATCCTAGTTATTTGAGCAACCTGCACACTTGTCTTCCACGGTGGTTGAAAATTTTTGCACATTAAAAGAAATCACTAACAGATTAAAAAGAAAACCCATATATTGAGAAACAGAATTTAGCCAACTCTTCCTCAGATAAAGAACTTCTATCTAGAGTGCGTGAAGAATTAAAAATATCATTCCCCCCAAAATTCAAAGACCTAATTCAAAAATGGGCATAGGAGATGGATACACACTTCTCAGATGAAGAAATACAAATGGCAATTAAATACATGAAAATTTTCAACATCTTTTTTTTCAAGAAATAAAAATTATAACCCTGTATTTATGTACTTTGTTGTGACTAAATTTATATTGAATATTTCTATTAGTTTAGAAGTCTCAACTAAGATGGGTTTTACATCTCTTATTAATTCTGCTCTATAATTATTGGACTTCATATTATCTGAGTTTTTATGATACTCAGCAACCGTGAAAATTGCCTCTCCATGGTCTCTGAGATTTAAATATCATGAACATTATATACTAAAGGAAAAATCAAACATCACGAAATTCAGCCCGTCCAGATCCAGACATGAAAGTTATTCCTTTGCTGGGGCGACAGCTCTGTGGTGTGAGCACCTGACTGGCAAGCTGAAGAACCTGGATTCAATCTCCATATAGCAAGCCACGCTAATCCTGGGACTCCAAGGCACACTGTGTTGGCCTCGAAACTGGACATGGTGGTATACGACTGTAATAGCAGCACTGGGGTGGCTGAGACAAGGGGATTACGAGTCCGAGCTGCGTAGTAAGACTCTATACCAAACACATATATAAATGATTAAAAATAGTTATTTCCAAAATAATAGTTACAATCAAGTCTGGGTTAATGAGAACGGTTGGATGAGAGATAAAGAATAACTAGGAAATTTAAAATCCAAAATTATTGTTTTGGGGCTGGTGAGATGGCTCAGTGGTCTAAAGCACCTACTTAGAACAAGCTTAGCAAAGCACAGGGACCGCGGTTCAATCCCCCAGCACCACATGCCAGCCAGCCCCGCCCCCTGGTGGGCTGAGCTGGCCACACACACACACACACACACACACACACACACACAAATAAATTTTAAAAAATTAAAAAAAAATTATTGTTTTGTATTTACCATTCGTAAGTCTCATTAATATTATTCTTACATTTAACCTTTATTGTTTCTAAATCTTAATGTTGTTGCAAACTTAAATTACTTAATGTAAGTGAGCATGTTTCATCTAGAAAAATTCGTTCCAATATTCAATTCATTTAAGAGTCTATGTGTATTATAGCTCTGAGATTATAATTAAACAGGAAAAAGTTCTAAGGCTGAATAGCTTGTGAGCGGAATCAGTTTGAGGAAATAATTTAATAGAAAAATAGTATACTGAAGAACTTTACTTTTATTTTTAAAGTAATGTGAACAGCAAGGATGAATCTCTGTGGAATTTTCTGTCATATTTCCTACCAGTTGTCTTAATAAAAGTTTTCCCCATGGTGTTGATTTTGACTTCAAAGAAATAGTATGATTTAATTTCCAGCTCATTGCCATAGGGAACAAAACATTTTTCTGCTTTTTAAAATGTAATTAAATGGAAAGTGCCGTGCAATCCTTTGATTGTTCTGGATTTTATCTTATTTTACCATTTGAAGCAGGGACTAAAATCATCATGAAGAGGTACGAAACGTACTTGGTCAAGAGTAAGAACATTTAGAGGTGAGTCCTAAGTCAATGGCAGAAACTATCTGTGTGTGCAATATCTGCAAATGAAGGCCCACAGTAAATGTAAGTGGAGGAAGGGCTTTGTGGCAACAGACCACCACACACGGCTGCCATTCATTGTGAATTCCCTCCTTTGTGCACATGCATGTGGGCACCCAGTTTTACTATTGAACCTTGGAAAATTTAACCCAACATAACAGGTTTTTTGGTGTCTGGGTTGGGCATCTGTTATTTAGAATCTTCAAAATGAACTAATAGGGAAGGACTGGAGAGGATATGGAGAATGAGAGCCTGCTAGACCTGGTTACTGATGGGCTTTCCCGGGTCAATAGCACCCCAAGGCATCTGTTCCTTTTGATTAATAGATCCCTTTACATAATCCCTATACTTGATGATAACTGGAATGCTTATTTATTCTTTTCTTTCATTTTAGATTACTATTTATTAATACTAAATATCGGATAGAAATTATGATACAATATAGAAGTAAACACTATTAATTTGGGGAAGTGTTTTCTAGCTTTTAGTATTAATAATATGTGTTAATTTATCTTTATATTTCTGTATATATAATATACTTAAATAAAAGATA
>NW_004524807.1:2488001-2491951 GCF_000260255.1 Octodon degus
TTTATCTTAATTTCTTATTTTTATTTTCATTTGTATATTTTGAAGGTATGTAATTATTAATAGACAATCTTCACAAAAGAGGTATGATCCAGCAGATTACATAAAAAATCAATAGTGTTACTGTATACCAGCAATGAATTCATTTTTAAAAAATTAGGTAAAGAATAATATTCACAATAGCATCAAAAAAATAAGAATTGATGTAAGAAAATTTAGAACTTCTATGAGAAAAGTACAGCACTCACTTCTTGAAAAGTAAATCAAAGAAGATATCAGAAAATGTGGAAGTATATCCTGTTCCTGGATAAACAAAACTAATATTGCCAAAGTTACTATATTTTCAAAACTGATATTGGTAGTCAAACTACCAATAGAAATTATCACTGAATAAGAGAAAACAATCTAAAAGTTGTATGCAACCAAAAAAGACCCAAATAAACAAATCTGGGTGAATAATAACAAAGATGGTGGGATCACAATCTCAGACTTTATATATTACAAAATTACAATTATAAAAACATCATGGTGCTGGAAGAAAAATAGGGATGCAAATCCATGAAACAGAATAGAGCGTGCACAAACAACTCAAGGCACATACTCTTATTTGATGTTTGGCAAAGGTGTCAAAAACATACAATGGAGGAAAGACAGACTCTTTAACAAATGGTTCTTGGAAAAATGGCTGTCAAGGTGCAGAAAACCGAAGCTAGGCCTAACTGTGATGTGTGGTTTTTGTTTGTCGACAGAAATGTTACTAATTTTTGTGGTTGACTTTGTATCCAGCTATGCTAATGAATTTGGTTATTATTTCAAGAAGTTTTTGATGGAGGTTTTGGGGGTTTTCTATGCAGGGCATCAAGTTGTCTGTGAAAAAATGATGTTTTAACTTCTTTCTGTCTTATCCAGATTGCTTTTAATTCTCTCTCTTGCCTAATTCCTCTGGCTAATACATTCAGAACTATACTGAATAAGAAGGGTGTTTGTGGACTTCCTAATCTTGTACTGGAGTTTGAGTGAAAGACTTCAGCTTTTGTCCATTCAGTATGATGTTGAATGATGGTTTGTCTTCTATAGCTCTTTACAGATTGAGGTAAAAACCATCTATTCCAATTTTCTGAAGGGTTTTTGTTATGAATGACTATCAAAAGTTCATGCATCTGGACTGGAAAGATAGCTCAGAGGTCTAAAGCTCTTGCTTGGGCAAACTTAGGCAAGCGTAGGGACTGCATTTCAATCTGAAACAACACAAGGGTGGGCTGAGCTGGCCACACACACACACACACACACACACACACACACACACAAAATGTTTCAGCATCGGTTGAAATGATCATGTGATTTCTGTCCCTGGCTTTGTTGATATGATGTGTTACATTTATTGATTTGCATGTGTTGAATCATCTTCACATTCCTGGGATGAATCCGACTTGGGCATGGTGTATAAACTTCTTGATAATCTGTTGCATTCTGCTTGCTAATATCTTACTGAGGATTTTTACTTCTGTTTTCAAGATTGGCCTATCTTACTCTATAGGGACTTTGGCCTGTACTTCTCATTTACTTCAGTCATTCTCTGGTTTTGTTATCAAAGTAATGCTTACTTCCAGGAATAGTTAGGGAGAATTACTTCACTTTCCATTTTATTAAAGAGTTTGAAGAATATTGGCATTAAATCTCCAAATTTCACATAGAATTCAATTGCAAATCCATCTGAATCTGGGCTTTTATTTGTTGGTAATTTTGTTTTGTTTTTTTTCTGGCTCAGCCCACCCTGCAAGTAGGGCTGATATGGCATATGGTACCAGAGATCGCATCGTGGTCTGGGCACTTTGCCTAAGCTTGCCTAAGCCGGGGCTTGAGATGATTGAATTATCTCACCAGCCCCTTTGTTGGTAAGTTTTTAATTAGATTTTCAATTGCATTGACTGATATTACATTATTGAAAATATTTATATGTTCTTGATTCAGCTTTGTTAAGTCATATGTTTCTAGGAATCTTTCAATATATTTGTGTCTTCTACATTAGTTTTATAAAGTTTTTCAAGGTAGGTTTTGATCTTCTGAATGGCCACAGGATCTCTAGTGATCACCTTTTTCATTGTGTACTGCATCAATTTGAAGTTTTAATTTCCTTTTTTTTTTTTAGACAAGGTTGTCTAAGGGTTTATTAGTTTTCTTTATTCTTTCAAAGAAGGTACTCTCAAATTCATTAATTATTTGTATTTTTTTCATCTTAATTGCATTGATTTCTACTGTAATTTTTATAATTTCCTCTCTTCTATGGGCTAAGGGCTTGACATGCTTTTTTCCCAAAAGTTTGAGGAGCAGCATTGGGTTGTTTATTTTTGCCCATTACGTTTTCCTGATGTGAACATTCACCCTATAAATTTCTGTCATTGTAGCACCTTCATTGGATCCCACTGGTTCCAGTAATCTGTAGTTGAATTTTCGTTTGATTGTAGATTTTTTATTTCTTTTTTTGTTTATTTTGTGATATATTGATCTCCAGTAGCAAGTTTGTTAATTTCCTTGTGTTTATGGAATTGTTGCAGTTTCTTTTGCCACTGATTTATAATTATGACAATTATGCTGTTAACTTCCAACTGCACTGTGATCAAATAATATGCATGGAATAATTTCATTACTTTTCATTTATTTAAGAATGTACTATGGCTAGTATATAGTCTATTATAGAGAACATTCCATGTGCAGCTGAGAAGAACCTAGTGTCAGGTGGAACATTCTATAAACATCTACTAAGTTCATAAGTTTGGCTTAGTTTGGTTTCTTTTATTTTTTATGACTTTTGTTTAGTTGATCTATCTCTTCTTCACAGTAGGGTATTAAGTTCCTCCATTACAATTGTGCTACTGCTCACTTGAATTTTCAGGTTGATTAATGTTTGTCTTATAGAGTTGTACATTCCTACATTGTGGGCATATATATTTATGATTATTATCTCTTCTTCTTTGAGTTTTCCCCAAGCAAGCATATGGTGATATTTATTATTGGTATGTCTTCTTGAATTTTCCCCTAGCAATTATGTAGTGGCTGTTTTAGCTCTTTTGATCATTCTTGGTTTGAAGGTCACATTTTTCAAGTTGAACAGCTACTTCTGCTTTTTTCTGGGTGCCTGTTGCATGAAGTATTGTTTTTCCATCCTTTAACTTTTAGTCTATTAGTTTTTTGTAGTTAAAAGTATTTCTTGTGTAATCATATTATTGGATCTTGTTTATTGATCCATTCTGCCCATGCATTTCTTCTGGTTGGTGAATTGAGGCCATTTACATTGATGATAATAACTGGTAGGTATTGGTTTGTCTTTTTCATGTTATTTTACTGCTGTTGGTTCCCCAGTTTCCACCTTCTGTTTAATAACTTGCTCTGTTTGGTAGTTTCTTTTTGTTGCTGTTCTTGGAATTGTGTCATTTTATTTGTCTCCTTCTAGAATATCTTTCAGTATTCTTCGTAGGGTTGGTTTGGTGGTCATGAATTTCTTCAGTTGATCTTTATCACAGAAATATCTTATATTTTTATTAATTTTGAAATATAGTTTTCAGGGTATGCCATTCTGTGGTAGAAGCTTTTTACTTTCAGGAATTGAAATCCTTCACTTCAAGCCCTTGTGGACTTGGAAGGTTTGTGTTGAGAATTCTACCATGATTCTGATGGACTTTGGATAATAGATGATCTGTTTCTATTCTCTAAAAGCTTTTAATATTCTGTTCTTGCTCTGAATTACTGGTATCTTTATTATATATCATGGTGTAGATTTACTTTGGTGATGGATAATTGAAGTTCTATGTGCCTCACCTAAATGTCTTTTTTACCCCATGCTTGGGAAAAGTTCTGTTATTAATCTGCAAATCTTTTTTATGTTGTTTTGACTCCTGCTTTTCCACTGACAACTACTATTCTTATATTATTTCTCTTTCCATAATCTTCAGATT
>NW_004524807.1:2492051-2534552 GCF_000260255.1 Octodon degus
GGCAAGCACTTATTCTACTGCGCTATCTCCCCAGCCCCAAGCTGTTGAAATACTGTAAATGTTTTTATTTTTATTTTCAGAAGATCTTTCCTTTTATGAATGCTAGTCTCAATTCCATCTTCAAGGTCTGAAAGTCTGCCTTCAGTGCCATTTAAGTGGTTTTGCCAACTTTCAATGGAATTTTTAATTTCCTAGATATCTGTTCGAATCTATTTAATACATTGTCTTTCTTTCCTATACTAATTAGTTACTCTTTCCATCATGTATTTTTTTGTATTCTCTATCCTAGATTTCCTGAGCAATTGCTTTACAGATGTTGACATTCCTATATTTTTTCCTGAGCAATTATTTCTGATCTGATTTTCTCTCTATAGCCTCATGGAATTGTTTCTTTACTTCATTAGCTATCATTTCAGCAATTTAAGGTACATATCTTCCAATTTCTTCAACATCAATGTCTCTTCAACTTGTTCTGCATGAGCTTGAGGTCTGAGACAGCGTTTTGTTTATTCCCCTTGTCATCTTCTATTTCAAAAAAGCATTTAAGTGGCCATTGAGATAGCTCAGCAGTCTCAATCACCTGCTTAGGCAAGCTTAGGCAAGTGCAGAGACTGAAGATCACTCCCTGCTTCCACATAACATGCCAGCCCTGCACCCCAGTGTGGGCTGAGCTGGCCACAAAATAAAGTATTAAATTGTTTTCTGTGATGATCCATTGGGTTTTCATAGTGGGCAGTTATACAAGTACTGAGGCCTCTCTAGGAAAATTCCATTCTTCAGGGATATTTTCTCTGGTACGTGTTTCTTGATTTGTATCTTTTATAATATCTTACCATCTAAGTTAATTCAGAATGGGATATTGCTATTTATTTATCTCTCTGGTTCTTTAGCATATGAATGTGGTGAGATTATTACCCCAGAGTTTCTCAATATTGTTACAGAAGAGAAAACAACTTACTACAACTTATATGACATCCTAAGATAGTAAGATTATAAATAACAATAGCATCAAGCACAATTAAAAACTTATAAATTGTGGTAATTATTGTTTTTGTACTTTAGCCTATTGGAGAAGAGTTATATAACAGAATGGATTGCAAATTAAGAATTCATGTGTAGTGTGCTTTCTATTGATATAATACTTTTACCCTGTCATGGGGAAATTTAGGGAGGAAAATGTAGAAAATAATAAAACAAAAGCAATGAAAGGAAGTAGAAGCAAGAGTGATTGTGCAATACTTGGATAACTAGAGAAGGGGATAAGAAATAAAGAATGAAGGAGTATTTAAAAGATTATCTTAATTTGGTGTCTTTATTTGGGGGGGTGAAATTAGATTTCTATGGTTGGAGTTCACCTAAGCCATTTAAAGAATAGAAAAAGAGAGTGAAAGAAACAAAAGAAACAGGGGTTGGAGATGAAGGAAAAGAAATTGTGCAAGATAAAGAGTAGAAAAAGTAAAGAAGAAAATAATTGAGAGAAAAAGGCTAGCTAGCAAGTCCTGGCTCTGTGCTGTTGTTTGTCAGTCCCATGAGGCTTTGGTCTCGTGTTAGTCTGTATTATTATTATTGTTACTCTTGACGTTTCACACCAGTAGTCTTGACTATCTGTCCTGTGCACCTTAGTGGGGACCCTGCTGTGCCGCAGGCATTCCTTCTGGTCTCTGGACCTTCCCAACAGTTCACATCAGTCATGGCAGTAATGAGGGAAAGGGCTGCCCTCTTCCTCATGGATTGGAGGTATTTCTCTCCTCTGGTGTGGCTCATCAATGTTTCTGCAATGATGGAAATGCCATCACATCCTTTTTTAGCCATTCCTCAGTTGACAGACATTTTCCCTCAAGATTTGGCTATTATAAACTGTGCTGCTATGAACAGCGAAGCATATATATCATTTTGATATGATGCTTTTTCATTTTTTTAATGTTCCTCCATCTTTAAAAATCTTAGTCTACTCTAGATTTCCTGAGCAACCCCTTCATTATGCTTGTCATTAAAATTTTAACTTGTAAAATTATTTCTGTTTAGTTTTCCTCTCTCTCTCTCTCTCTCTCTATATATATATATATATATATATAAATATATATATATATATATATATATATATATATATATATATATATATAATTTCTACTGCTATAATTCCTAAAGATTCAAGTAGATGACTTCTGATTTATTCTAGCTCATTGTTTCCTAGAATTGTCCTGAGTAAGTTGAAATCCTTGAATTGGATTTTGCTTTTATGTCTTCAATTTTCTGTATTTTTAATTTTAATTTTTTGTATTGTCACTGTTTTCCTATGTTAAGTAGCTTTATCACTGATATGATGAATTTTCTAAGACATAGCTACTCATCTGAGATGTCTTCTAATTGTAACTGTCTGTTGGTCTTTGTGTCTTTCCAAAACTCCTATCTTCCCACCTTTTAGGGATGAGGAGTTGTTATCTATTTGGCTTAGCACCCATTCCATTTGATACTGGAGTATGGGGATGATTATGACCCGAGATAATCAGTGTTGTTTGCAAGAGTCGACAAATGACTATAATGAATGTTCCATCCTGGCCGAATTGCTACAATTGGCAACAACATATTATCAAGCATATCTTCAAAACTTACAATCTGTGGTAACTGCTAATTTGGTATCTTAAACCCTAGGAATGAGATCCATAGTTATATAACAACATCTACCATGAAGCAAGAACTTGTATGCTGTGAGTTTCCCCTTGGTAGAATGATTTTATCCTGTTGAGAAGGGGAACTTAGCAATGATAGGAGACATAGCAGAACAATAACTAAGGAGAAATACAGTGAGAGCAAGGATGAAAGACAAGTGATAATTACTCAAACTGGGAAGCTGGAGAAGAGGCCAGGATAGACGGAATGAGTGCGAAAGCAGAAGAGTATTGAGTTGAAGCAGAAAGACTGGAGATAACTTCTATTCACATGTAGACATGATAAAAAAATTAAAAAAGACTGCTGGAGAAAAACAGGAGAGAGAAACAAATGAAACAATAAAATTCAGAACTTATACAATCACCCCTCAAAAATGTTTCTCCATTGTCCCCCATTCTGTGTTCTCTAGTCAGGGCTGGAATCAGCACTGAGTAACCCCACCAACTCTACAGTAGGATTACTGCTGTTGCAGGGCTGATTTTCTCTACAGAACTGACTTCTCTCATGTCATAGGAGATGAGGTTCCCTTTCCCTATTGCTGCTTCCAGTCTGCTGTAGCTAGGGCTAACCCCAGCCTTTCACCACTGTTGTCATGGAATCTGGGTGGTCGCAGCTCCTGTCTGACTGCCAGTTGTCTACTGTGATTGGATGACCTGTCTCTCTTTCCACGGAAGGACATTGGCAGTGAAACAAGCCTGGAGCTATTCTGCCGCTGAAGTTGAAGCCTCAAGAATTTAAAATAAACTGTCGAGCCCATCTGCCTGCTGCCGCCCCTCTAAATGACTGTCTTCAGGCTGCCTTTTCATTTGGCCCACCAGCAGCTCATTGGGGGAGGGGCACTCAGGAAATAGTGCCTCGCATTTTCACTGCCGCCTCCAACTGCAAGTCTCTCCAGGTCCAGGTCGGATCTGTCTTTGGAGCAAAGTTGCCTTTGTCACCCACTAGGGTGGCAACACAGCTGCTCCAGCTGCGCTGTGTGGTCTAGGATCCGTGGTAGTGAGCTGTTTGCTCCGTAGCACAGGATCCTATTCTTTCCCTCACCACTGTTGGTTCCTTCACGGTTCCCGCGTGCCCCTGCATTCCACTTGGATTCTCTCTGGGCTATTCTTTTCCAGACTCTCAGCAGTTCTGGAGAAGCTGACTAGCTGATACTCAGCAATCTATTATGTTTCTTTCCCTCTGTGGCTTTCCTTGTTTAAATGGAATATCACCAAATATTTCTTATGATAACACGTTGTTTCTCTATGTTAGTTAAACATTTTAATTTTGGCATATAATTTTCCCTCAATATTTTTCTGTTACAAAATTATCTTGGATTATTTTCTCTAGTAACTTTTTCCAGATCTATTTTAAAATTCAGTTTGAATTTGTTTTGCTTTAAATAGAAAATGTCATCATCCATTGAGAAGACATCTAGGTCAATTTCAGTTTAGCCTACTATAAAAAAGAATGCTATAATAATTCACATATCTCATGTTTAATATATTGTATATAAAATTCTATAACTTTTAACATACAGACTTTTGTGTGAATGTTAATTTTGGGACATATGATGAGTACATATCTTTTGGGGGTTTATTTTGTTTTTAAGGAATTATCAAAAATATTATCTTATGGTTTTAGTAATTTAATTTTCTATCAGCTATGCATAATTACTATATTTTCTCTGCAGTGTAATCAGAATGTGAGCTTGTCCCTAGGTTAGCCATTCTATTCAACGTGGAGTAATAACTCATTGTGGTTTTATGTTTTATACCTCATACTTCATGACACAAAAAATCTTTTTGTGTGCTGTTTATCCTCTTCAATGAAAGATCTCTTCACAATTTTCATTCACTTTCTTCTTAAAACATTTTATAGCTTTAATATTTGAGAGTTGTTCATACATTGTAAATAGTAGTTCTTTTTCTTTCTTTTTTTTCTTTCTTTCTTTTTTTTTTTAATTTAGGACAGGATCTACAGGGTATACAGTGTCTCACTATGTAGATCAGAGTTGTAGTGATTCTCCCATTTTCAGCCTCCTAAAGGCTGGGATTACAGGCATGTGTCACCATACTCAATCTCAATCACTGTCTCAGCATGCCGTGGAGGCAGAGCCAGCACAGCAGGCCCGGGACTGAACTCCAGCTGCTGTGCTCTGCTAAAGCAGGTGCTTTAGTCTGCTGACCTATCTGGCTGGCCCTAGTAATTCTTTTTAGATATGTGGTTGTCATGTATTATCCCCAGCCTAAAATTCACTTTTTCATCTTGACCAACTCTTTCAGTTTTAAGAATTTTAAAGTTGATGAAGCCTAGTATTTTAAGTTTTTCTTCGAGATGTGCCTCTTGGTGTGAAGTCTAGCATAATTTTGCCTAGGTCAAGATTCTCTAGACTTTACTTTTCCTAAAAACCTAAGGGCTTTGTTTGACATTTGAAGCTTTCACCAATTTTGAGTTAAATTTTATTGACTCAAAAGTATGATAAAGTGAGAATCACAAGTCTATGGATAAATCTTACTTTTACCTGTTTGTTCATTCTTCTTCTTCTTTGAATTTCTAGATATTTAATTTCTTATTATGCTATCTATAAATTGCAGCCTGTGTTGGTCAATTATGAGTTATATTTAATAGATGAGAGAATGCGAAGACATCAAGCAAACAATTATTTATAGGTACCTGAAAGGATTACTTTTAGGTGAATAGGTCTTATTAGAAGATAATAGTATTTATATTGATTCATTGATTAAAATATGTTGTCCTCACCATGCACATAATCATCATTTTATCCTTTGAAGTTCAAAATAGAACCATCCTTCCCCCCAAAAAAAGAACAGTGAGGAAAAATTTGCTCTGTTGTATTTGGAATAGCACTCTTACACCTCCAATCTTTCTTTCTTCTGGTTTCTTGGCCTTCCAACTCAAGCTCCAGTTAACTTTACTGACTCCTTGGATTTTCAGGCTGTTGATTCAGACTGAATTATGGCACCAGGCTTCCCAATTCTCTATTCTACACACAATAGATGATGGAACTTCCCAGTTTTTATAATTATTGCAAAAGCCAATTTCTACTACATAGATAGATACCTTGGATAGATAGGTTAGACAAATAGAGAAATAATTATCACTAAGTATAATATAAGCTATAGGGTTTTAAAATATGTTCTCCAGTTGAGTTTCCTTCTATTATTGTTTTTGACAGATTTTTGGTCAAGAAAGGTATTATATTTTGGTGTTTATTAAGTGATATTGTTCCTGGCTAGTATAGGTCCTAGCTGTAGAAAAAAGGGAAGCTAAAACTAAATCATAATATTTACAGGAAAAAAGTCACAAATTGGAAAGTTAGAGAAGACTTATTGGGGGGGGTAAAATTTCATACAGGGTTTCACAAAGGCCCACTGCAAGGGCAGAAGACGAATTTCCAAGGATGTGCTGAGGGCTAGGTCTTATTGATCGTTATGTCAGCCCAGGTGTCACAATTGAGGAATCTTTACAACTGAGAAATGGTTTCCATCCCCAGAAGGATTGACTGTGTTGGTATTGATTCTGACATGGGGAGCTCTTCCTTTCCTGTAGTCCAGGTGATTACAGGTTTTGGATGATGGCTTTAGCCTTATGAGTATGGTTTCTGTAGACAATAAGTTTTGGGGTTATTTTTAATAGACTCTACCGAACTGTCCAAGTTGTCTTTTGTGTATGTGTATGTTGTGGAGGAAGATCCAAAATGGATATCAGTAATCTGATTCAAAAGAAAGAAGTAGCTTCTGAGTCCAAGAAGCTGAAGGCCCCAGTACCAGAGAGACAGATAATGCAGTCATACTATGAGCCTGAAGGAGTAGAAGCCCTATGGAGAGATGCTGCTGCTCTTTGCATTCAATACTTGAAAAACTCTGGAGTCCGTAAGTTACAGAAGCAGAAAAAAACAAACCATACAACATAGGCAGTTGAGCTTAACCTCACTATCTGTCTGAATATCAAACATCTTAAGCATGACATGGAGCACGTATTTTCAATCAAGTATTGATATGTCAACCTTTAAGTCCTGAAGAATATGAAGAAAAATATTGTAAAAATAAAAAATATTTTAAAAATAGGAATAAACAGTGTAATAACAATAAGTTTATCTTCTGGAGGGTTAACCATCTAGGTTTGCAGAACAAAAAATAGAGAAAAAGAAGGGCTGGAAGGACAGCCAATTTTTGGCCCTAGCCCTTCAAGGTGAGTGAGGATTCAGAACAGAGGAGCACCTGTACTGTGACATCATGTAACTCATTTGTATCCCAAATTTTCTGATCAAGGAGATTATGGGGCCACAGAGGAAAGTGATAGATGATGTAGAGTGTGCCTAAGGAGAGTCACATGGAGAGAAGACATTCTCTCAGGCTTTCACAGAGAACAAATTGGTCAAGCAATGGCTGTGACTCATCTGCATGGCTGACACTGACAAAGGATCTACAAAGTGTGGTGCAGGGTTTCAGGATAAATCCTGAGGAGATTTGACTGACCTTGTCAGATACAAAAGTTACATTTCTTGTTATATAGGTCTTGCTTTATCTTGGTCTTAACCATCCAGCAGAAAACTATAAAAATGAAGTATAAAAAGTAAAGCCATGTTAATGTGCTGAGCTGTTAAAGGGTCAAGTCAATAACTTCTGACATTGTCAGTCTTTCTGAAAACCCACTATTATTATGGACTACTGGACAATATTCAGATATTTTGTTGAATTCTTACACCAATAATATTAAAATGACAATGGAATACCCTTCTCTGACAAAACTAAACAAAAAAGGAGGTGAAAATAAACAACTATTTTGTATCTGTATATTCAAAATAGTTAGGACAGATATACAGCTACATTCTCTTAATTCAATGAATAGAAATATTTGTTCTAATACTGTGCGTGGACAGGATAACATGTCTGCATCTTATACAATGAATAACCACTAAGACAGCAATATGCAATGTATTAATTATTGCAGCTGTCCTACTAATCAGTCTTGAAACTATCTCATTGCTGTGTGTTTCTCAATAAAATTATTTAAAAAAAAGAAAAACCCAAACCAAACCAAACCGAACAAACAAAAAGCTGTGTGCTTCCACCCATGCTGTGGTGTACAAGTCACATGTCCATATTTGGTGCATGTCTTCTCTATTCACTTTACTGACTCACATTCCAATCATCTCTAGAAATACCCTCACTGATGCACTAACAATGTACTCTACCAAATTTCGAAATGCTCCCTCATCTAATTAGGTTGATAATGAAGCTTGTCATCACAGTTCTCTTGTTCTCTCTCTCTCTCTTTCATTTTCATTTTTTGTAGTACTTTCCTGTCTCCATATTTGACATAGAATTTTTCATAATTTTCTTTTGATTTTTATTGTGATTTTGAATATATTACTTTGTAGGGCCTTTTAGTGGTTGCTCTACAAATTGCTATCTCTATAACTAAGGCCACTGCTTACTAATATTGTCATTGTAATAATTTAAATGAACCCTAGAAGACTTATCTCTGCTTATATTCCTTAACCTTTTCTCATATCTTAAACATTTTATCTTTACATTAGAACCAGTAATACAATATTATGATTTTTTTTTTCTGCTTGAACCATGAAATTCAGCATTGAAAACTCAAGGGAAGAAGAAAATTTAATTTACCTCTATTTTGCTTACTATAGTTTTTTTCTTCTTTTGTCATTTTCTTAAAATCTTTGTTATTTTATTTTTCTTTCATGGTAAAAACATCTTTTTGCAGAGAACCATACAGTGAGTCCCAAGTTACCTGTAAGGTGTTACAGTGAACAAGAGAAAGAGCAAGAGATAAAATGCCCATAATGCTGATCCAGTGGGGATCTGGGATGACCAGTTGCTCATGGGGAACAAAAGGCTGGGAGGCAGCCAGAATGTTGATACTTATCAAGGAATATGGTGAGGGCATTACAGCTGGGTGTGCTAGGTAAGTGGCTCTGTAGACACAGTTTGTGAAGAGGGAGCAAAGAATTCTTATAAGGAACAGACAAAGGGCAGTGAGGAAAGTGGAGTTTCCTCAGGTGAAATTTTGTACTACTGCTCCTGCAGTGCTTTAAGATCCTTACCATCCTTACTGTTGCAGCTTCACTACACACAGGGCTTCAGCTATGACCAGGAAAAAAAAACCCCTGAGAGTTTTGTGTTCTAATCTGGGTCCAAGGACAGAGCAAAGATAGCCTTGGACATACTCTAGATTCAATTTGTAATTTGTGGTCCCCCACAGTCTACTCATTCCTTCTCTGTATGGTTTCCAGAGACAATTCTGTGTGTTGGTCTTCACGTGACAGTACCATCATCGCCTTTTGAAGCCTGAAAATATTTTCCTGCGTTATTGGATTCTGTGCTGAAGGTTTTTCCTTAATCATTTAAAAACTGACAAAGAAATAAGGAAGACACCCAAGAAAAATAGCAAGAGAAAAAGTTTATTAAAAATGAATAAGAGAAGAGTTCAAAGCCAGGAGAGGCTTATTGAGGGTTTTAAACTTTAGGGTTTGGGGTGGAATTGACAGATTAGTCTGAGGTTTACCCTTCGCCATGGTTGGCTTGGCTCTGTCTCTTTGTTGCAATGCAGAATTTTACTGTATCTGGCCCATGGAAGAACTTTCATGGCATCCGAAGTCCATGGGGTACAGGGAAGAGCAGGATGAAAATGCATTGCCATGTCAGTTCAATTAGAGCTGAAAACCTCCGGATACATGCTTGAGGACTTACTGAGGAAAGACTGGGTTTCCTCATTACTTTCACCTAATATATTTAGCCTTCAATTTCCTGGGCCTGAGTTAATGTTTAATTCAAAAGCACAGAGATCAGGCTACAGGGTGAACTCTTATATCTCCAGGCTTTTTTTTTTTTTTTCAGCTACCTCTTATCTGTTTGTCTTAACATGAATGATTTTCATTTCCTCTGTTTAGTAACTGTTAGGTTTTTCAGTAGCATGGCATAGAAGCAGAAGTAAAAGAAAAGGATGGAAAATGCTTTTACTGCTATAGAGCAGGGCATGGAGAAAATTGATGGCAGGGACATGAGGGAGATCCTCTGACCTGAGACTGGAAGGCTGAGTTTTTATGGTCTTTGGATAGGGGGAGGGTTTAAGGGAACAGGTTCAGTGACATCTGATTGGGGGGCCCCTTGTGGGTGGGGAAGGTATTCAGACTGGGGTGGGGAAGAAGGAGGAAATGGTCAATGGGAAGATAAACTGTTATCTTTGGGATTCAGCCATGTTCATTTAGGACCACGATAATTTAGCATTTTGTACTCAGGCTGGAACCTATCAGTAATTATTTATTTTCTCTCTCTGTCTCTGTCTCTGTCTCTGTCTCTCTGTCTCTCTCTCTCTCTCTCTCTCTCTCTCTCTCTCTCTCTGTCTCTCTGTCTCTGTCTCTCTGTCTCTGTCTCTGTCTCTCTCTCTCTCTCTCTCTCTCTCTCTCTCTAATGTATTTGGTGCAGTCTCACTAAGCAGCTCAGACTTGTATTGATCAAGCCTGTCTCAGCCCCCATCCCAGAACTGGGATTACAGGCATGTACCACCATGCCCAGCCCAGCACAGGGTGCCCCAGTGGCCCATAGTGGCATGTGGTGGGCCATGGTGGCATGTGGTGCTACGGGTGGAACCCTGGTCCCTGCGCTTGCCTAAGCAGGTACTTAGTCCACTGAGTATCTCAAAGGCCCTAGGAACTGTTTAGGTATATGTGTAGTTATTCCATTTTGACAGACTATTAGCAAATAATTCTTCAAATACTTGATCAGCCCAATCTTCTTCCTCTCTTACCAGAATTTTGAAAAATAAATTTTATATGATTTCTATATAAAAATGACAGGTAACTGTCATTTTTTGCAGTGCATAATTTTCTCTGTTGTTTATATTTAGCAAGTTCTATCATTCAGTTTTCAAACTTTCCTATTACTTCTTAAGTTTTCTCTGTCCTCTCTATTCTGCTCTTGCGGGTCATCCACTGAAATGTTCTATTGGGATTATTACAATTCTTGGCTTCAAAGCTTCATTTTGTTTTTATATTTGTTTTTGATTGCTGAAAAATTCTTTCCTCTGTCCTTTTTGACTTAATTGCACATGTAAATACTTGCTAACTCAATTTTTAAATGTGTGATTTAAAAATTTTGTGAAACAATTCTAACAATTTTTTCATACTGTATTGCTTGCATTTATGGGTGACTAAAGTTCATAAGCACTTATTTTAGGCTATTGAATGAATAAATCAATTAACAAAATAAACTCATTAAAGATACATTCATTTAATTTTACACTTTAAGTTTAATTTCACTTTTTTTCTCTTTGTAGAATGAGAACAAGTTCTGAGGTGCCCAAAGAGAGTGTAATTTAAATTTTTGTCTTTAAAAAAGTTGTCTTCTCTTCCTGGATGTGAGAGTCCTGGTTTCCCTGTGTTGTCAGGGATGGGCTGTACTCACTTCGTATCCGAGACTGGCCTTTAGCTCATGATGATCCCGTTCTCTCACGTTCAGTGCCACACCAGCTTCCTGTACTGGATTTGTACTGAAGATTAGAGGTAAGTGTTAGATGTCAGTTGTTTCAAGAGCAAAGACTGTGTGGAAAAAGTTCAGGATCAATGATATACACAAGTGTTACCTATTCTGGACTCATCCACATTTCTTTGTAGCAGAATAGGTCAAATTAAACAGAGAAATCCTCATTTTGTATGCTTTGATTTTTTGAAATTACTTTTTAAAGTTTTCATTCAGTTCAATGAAATTAATTATAATAAAGACTGATATGAAAGTACACAATATATAAAATCATTTGTTTTTAATAATCACTACTAGTCCTAAGATGTAGACAGTTATCTTCTTTACAACTTTCTTGCTCCAAATCACCAATATCAATGGATACAGTAACCCCCTCACTTAGCCTCTCTGTTTCCAAGTTGTCACATTCAGTACTATTTCTCCAAAACTACATGTGAATAATACCCTAGAATGTTCATCTGGCTAAGTAATTAAAAGTGGAATGTCACTAATAGGAAAATACAGGTTTGTCAGAGTTAATGCAGAAACACACTCAGTGGATGAAAGTTCCTATGCAATCAGCCTCCTCCTCTCTTTTGGTTTTTAGCTTTGTTTCCCTCAGTTCTGCCCCTATGTTCTGTTCATACTTTTCTCAAACATGGGCTAAAGGACTAAGACTCTAAGAAGTAACCATATGATTTATAACTTTGAAAAGATGTATAATTACTTTTTTCCAGAAAATTAGAACCAGATAGATGCAGGACTGGTTTCTTTTTTTTTAAATGTAGGACTTTTATCTAGGATTTGGGCATGGATCTTAAATACTCATCGTAAAGTTCACTAACAAAAGATGAGTGTTGGCCTTTTTGTGTGGAATAATGGTTGGTTGAATTTAGGGATCTGCAATGGAATAAGTGAATCTAACTTCTATATTTGAACTGCCGCTGTCTGTTCTAGGTGAATATAACAGGGAAATACGAAATGTAACATTTCCTATGGGACAAAGTCTTTCATAGAGGTGCATCAACTATGCCTGATGACAGAAAGCAATGCTCTCTACTATTTAATTATTTTCACAGACTTGATTTTGCAAATTCTGTGAACCTAATGGGAAAATATATGTCTTAACATGCTAAAATGTACATATATTTATTTATTTTTCTCATTTGGGGAATAAAACATTTGTCATGATACAATATCTGTCATTATAGTAAACACAGTTAGGTATAAATCATAATCTACGACTGTAATGAAAAGAGATGGGTTAGACAGGATAGTAGAAAGAAAAAGGAAAATGTGGGCCATGGAAAACAGCAAATCACCAACAACATTATTCAGGTAGTATATGAACGGAATTCTTAAATTTGCACTCAACTAAGGACATCAAAAATAACAGTACAATGATTTTGACTGTCACTCATTATATGAACACCATGGGAGATATTGTCTTAAAAGAAATAAGACAAGGGCTGGTGATATAGCTCAGTGGATAAAAGGACCTGCTTAGGCAAGAGCAGGCACAGCAGTCCAATCCCCATCACCACCTGCCACAGCAGCTACACCCCAAGGGAAGGCTGAGCCAGCTACAAAAAAAAAAAAAAAAAAGAAAGAAAGAAAGAGAAAAGGAAATAAAAGAGGTAAGACAGTTTAACAATTCTTATTAAATTATAAATATAAATTATGTCGTTTTTGGATCAAATTTTTTTCTAGGCACTTTAATTTTACCTAAGTCCTAAGGTAAGGTATCAGGTAGATGCACTGTTACCCTCTGTGGTAACATTCTCATCTAGCGTCACACTGAGGGGTGTGGCTAGAATCCAGGCAGAGTGGGCCCCACAGCTCATGTTCTTAGTTCTTACCGCTACACTGCCTTTTCATGACTAGGTCAGTATTATCAAAGAGAACTAGCAAATATCATTCTTTTTCTCTCCAGTTATTTTTATTGGCACTGAAATTAAGAATTAATTGTCTGATTTTAGCTAGCATGACAGATGTGTTAAATCAGCCTTACATTCCTGCAATAAAATACCTGAGATGATCTTCTTAAAGAGGGTAAAAGTTTACTTTGGCTTGCAGTTTAGGGGATTTTGTTGGTTCTGTTGTCTCTGGGCTTCTGACAAGGCAGCAGATCATGATGGGAGCATGTGATAGTAAGCTGCTCACTTAAAGCCTCTGAAAAGTAAAAAGAGGGATGAGGGGATGGTTCTTATTATGCCCTTTTTACATGCTACCCAGGGATCTAACATCTTCCTGCCAGCCTCTTTCCCTGCAAGTTTTCACTGTATCCCAACGGATTGGCAACTGAGCTTTCCCTCTATGGGTTTTTTGGCAAAATACTCCAGATCCAAATTAAAGCAATAACCACAAACTAAGGAGGCAATGGCTTTTGTTCAGTTGTAGACAATTCAAACTGATGATCTCTGTGTTTATTTATGTGTGTGAATATAAACAGATAAACCAGAGTTGCACAATGTGATAAAGATGATGAATGCCAAAAACGTGAGAATAAAGACTGTAACATATGCTTTTTGGAAAATTTTCAAGATATGTTCTTTATACCCAGGAAGATATGTTAAGATTTCTACGTGTAGTTTTAAATTCTTATTCATTGTTATAACATAGAAGCTATTCTATAATAACCAAAATCTCTAGTCTTTATAAAAACAGTAAGCACTTAACATATTTATAGGGGAAAGTAATTTATATTTTGATATCTAGATATTCACATTGATTGATACTATATAAATCATTGGTAGTAACAAGTTTTCTGAGTAGAGTTTTTAGAGTTTTTAAAACAAACAGCCAATCCTGAATAAAAATATTGTTTAGAATTTTTATAATGATCTTAATCATTCTATACTATTAAAAGGAGACCTATCTATGTTATGTTTCCTTATTATTAAAAATATAGTAATAAATGCAATGAAATATATGTAATGAGGTTAGATATATTTTGTATCAGTTCTTTTTTACTTAATTTAATGTAAATTGCATAAGATACAGGAGATTTATATAATTTGAAATTTCAAGTGTAATTACTCAGTACTTATTGCATAGATTCCAAAATCTCCATAGACTACTTCAGTGTGTAGCAACACTAAGACATCGGTAGATAGTATGTACACTACACTTTCATCCTCAGCACTTCTGCATTGGTCAAATTTCCCATTTCTGGGACACAATATTTAACACCTCAATTTAAAGGAAGAGGTTTGATTTGGCTCATGGTTTTAGAAGATTCCATCCTCTGTATTCTGGCTCTACAGCAGAAATATCATGGTGAATAGATATTGAAGATCAAAGCTGCTCAGCTCATTGCAGCTGGGGAACAGAACAGGGGACACCTGCAGAGAGCCAGAGAAGACGTTATAGTCAACTAAGTTTACAATTCATGGCAACTTCACTATTGCTAAATATTTCTAATAGTACCTCATGGAACACACAAAACACATATAAAATGAATGTACATTACAAGAATTTTCACCCCAAGAATAATATACCTATCTGGTAAAGAAAATATGGGCTATTTTTTTTTTTTTTTTTGGTGGCAGTACCAGGGATTGAACTCAGAACCTTGCACTTGCCAAGCAAGCACTTATTCTACTGAGCTATCTCCCTGGCCCCATCAGGGCTATTTTAAAAACATAGAGAAAGGCCCAAAATAATGGCTATTATGCAGATTCTCATTTAGGACTGAATTTCTTTTATTATCTAGACAGTTTGTGCATACTGGTGCCTTAGGAGAGACCTGAATTTAAAATGTAAAATAAGAGTTGAAATTCTTTATAGGACAGCACCAGAGAAACAGCAGCAGAAATTGTATAATCACTGGAAAAAACAACTGAATATCACTACACTTTATTTTAGAGATCACTACCATAAACATACAATATGAATATTTTTTACCATGAGAACAAAACTACTTATTAATATATTAAAATAAAGTACAGAGAATGAAAGACAAAAATTAATCATAAATCATTCAATAGACCATTCATTAAAAGTCAAATGCATTTGCTTTGAGAGTTGTCACATGGGAAATTTTATTTTATATGACTCATATAAAATTAGCCTACAAATCAGTAATTTAATTTTTAAACCTAATTATATAATCTTGAATGCACTATAGATAAAGTAAGATATCCTTTGTTCACTTCATTTAGCTTACACAAGGCTTCCCTTAAAATTCCATCATGACTTGAACATTTCCTGTTACCTTTTAAAACACATAAACTAAAACTAAACTAAGTGGACAGTCTTACAAAGCAATTCAAAAACAAAAAAGAACAAAGAAGAATTTCTTAATTCAAATAAATTATAGGCTGGAATTTGCTCTCATAGAGGACTTGAAGAATTCTGCTCCATGCTCTTCTTGACTTCATGATTTATGAAGAGAAGTCTGCCATTATTTTGATGGGTTTTCCTTTAAATGTGATCTGTTTCTTTTCTCTAGCAGCTTTTAGTATGTTGCACTTGTGCTGAATTTTGGGATCTTGACTTTATATGTCTTGGCGTGTTTTTAATTGGGTTGATGTTATTTGGAGTTCTACATGCTGCAGTTACTAAATGTCAGATTGTTTCCCCATACTTGTGAGGTTTTCTGCTATTACTTCTGCCAATATTCTTTTTATATCATTTGTATTGACTCCTTCCTTTTCATTGATGCCTATTAGTCTCAAATTCTTCATTTTGCGTTGTCTTGCAGATGTTAAACTATTTTTTCCTACATCCTAGTTGTTTTTAAGAGATTTTTCCTTACCTTTTTACTAGCTGCAATGGTGTCTTCAAGGCATGAAAGTCTGTTTTCACTTTCATTCAAATGGTTTTGCCAGCTTATGATTGAGTTTTTCAATATTAATTTTATTGGGAAAGAAGTATCAATGAGGCAGCTTCAAAACAGGTTAGTAGGACAGTTACAATAATTAATACATTAGTTGTCTTCATAGTAGTTATTTATAGTATAAGATGCAGACGTGATATCTTGTCTAAGCACTATTTGTTCAAAACTTTCTTCTCAGACCAGGGAGATAACTCAGTAGAATAAGAGCTTGCCTGGAAAGCACAAGGGCCTGAGTTCAATCCTCAGTACCACAAAAAACAAACAAACAAAAAAAAAGAACAGCAACAAAAAAACCCCTTTCTTCTCATTGAACTAAGAGAAAGTAGCTGTGTATCTATGCCAACTATTTTATATATATACATATATATATATTTTTCCACTACAAAATGGTCCTTCATTTATATCCCCCTTTTTGTTTAGTTTTGTCAGAGATGGATGTTCCATTGCCATTCATATATTGTAGGTGTGTGAATTTAACAAAATAATCCAATATAGTCCAGTAGTCCATAATAGTAGTGGGTTATCCGTAGTACTGGCATTGGCAGAAGTTATTGACTGGAGCCTTTTACAGCTCAACATATTAATATGGCTTTACTTTTAATGCCTCTTTTTTATACTTTTCTGCTGGATGGTTAAGACCAAGATAAAGCAAGACCTCTATAACAGGAAATGCATCTTTTGTATCTGCAAAGGTCAGTCAAATACCCTCAGGATTTACCCTGACACCCTAGTTCCTGTATATCACTTTGACTCTACTTCATGCAATCTATTTCTTTCCCATATTCCTCATTCAAGGATTCCATTATTTTTCTATTCTCCTCTAATTCTTTTATCAGTGTCTTCTTTAGAAGTAGTTATTAATTCTTTCATTGTAGTTATCCTTTCTTTGTTTTACATCAGAGATTATTTGTGATCCGATTATCTCTACACCATTCTGTAGTTGCTTCTTTACTTCAGACACTATTAATTCAGAGATCTCTTTTTTATTCGAGAGATTATTTCTGATCTGATTTCCTCTATAGCTTTCTGCAGTTGTTTCTTTACTTCAGAAGCTATTAATTCAGAGATTTCAGATGTGTGATTCCAAATTTCTTCTATGCTAGTGTCTCCTGCATTTGTTCTGGGTGTGCTCGGGACCTGAGATTGAATTTTGCTCCTTCTCCTTATCACTTTGTATAGCACTGTCCTCTGACCCTTGGTGTAGAGCTTTGGTGCAATTACAACCTTAGTACCTACCACACTTCTTACCCAAGAGAGATGATATGGTTAAGGCAGTTATAGTCTTGTATTTACAGAACCACAATTAGGAACACTAATAATGGGTAGTGATATTTAGCAGTTGACAAAATTTTGTAACTAATGGGTTTGTAATTTTGACAGTAAGAGTAATCATTATGTCTGTGTAGTTAAGCAGATATTAAATTGGGAATTTGTATGTAAGTTAGTTCCCCTAAGTTCTGTCCTATCACCTCCCCTTGATGTACCTGGTGTTTGCCAGGCAGAGTAGTTCATCCTGGTTACTTTTTGTCCCCTTTCTCAGTCAAGAGAGAAAGAGGGAGGATCCTCTTATAGATCTTGGTCTGGCAAAGTGTCTCTGCTTACCAGGTGCAGATCTACAAAGTTTAAATTCATCCAGTTGTGCCTGGCTTGAGTCTGGCTGCTGTGCTCAATTTCTTCCTGCTGCAGCTGGTGAAATTAAACCTGTTGTGCCCCTCTGGCAAGATGTTCACTGCCTGGATTAGCAGTGTGGTTCTGGCCTGTAGCCTCTCTGCAGTGACTTCAAGCTGCAGAGTTTCACAACAGGCCTGTATGCTAGGCCTGGGCTGGGTCTGGAGGGGTCCGTTGGGTGCAGCTGATCAGAGGATCTCTCTCATGTGCCAGGCCTGGGCTGGGTCTCATGAAAATAAATTATATGGCATCAATTATTTTTTCTTCTAACATTATAGTCATCCAACTCAACAACAATTCCTCTCAAAAGTAATGGCTTGGGCACCCCAGTGTCACAGTTAGTCCTGTTCTTATGAGAGGCAGGCTCCACTTCAGGTGACATAGACAAGACTTGCCCCTCTCCTGCTAGGTGGCATATGCTCTGTGATAACTTGCTACCTCCACATCTAACCATCAAATTCTTAAGTCATTTATGAACTAAGACACTAATCCTCAGCTTAGTAATAATCATATTCACAGAGTTATCAAGAGATGAAATTCCCTGAGGCATTTTTAAGTTTATAAAGGTGAAAATGTGTTGCTGGTGTTGTGTGGAAAGAGACCACTTAGGGCATCCTCTGATGCATGCAGCAGTAGTGTACAATGGTTACCTAGAACTCTTCGGGGTTGTCATGTCCTGGAAAATGTTCGTCTTGTGAAGGAAAATGTTACAAAGCAACTATTTAACCATAGGAACAATTTTATTTTCCACTAAAAAAACAAAGTGTCACTTACATATCACAACACATGAAGGTAACTATTCATAAACGAGTAGAATACCTTGTCTTGTAAGGTTTAAAAATATGTAAAGCAGTGTCCTCACTTTGGGAATATCGCATGACACTATAAAAAGGGTTTAAATTGTTATTTTTAAATGTGCATCAATCTATCTCTACAGCTTTGTCCTAGTTCCTGGTACAGCAATTGGGACACAAGCATCTATCTACTTCATAATACTTCCAGAGCAGTGAGATCCTCATGATTTTTGTATCACAAATTATTAGTTTACTGAGAAGTCCTTCTTATTTATTTTAGAATTATGAAGACTTGTTTTTAAATTTGAGTTTTAGGTCAGTGAAATTTCTCTTTTAACAAAGATTTTATTATAAAATACTTGGTATAAAAGGGAAAAAGGGTTTAATTTTAATAAACTTGAGAATAACAGCTCTTGTAAGGTAATCATATAGACTTTTTTATATTATTTCTTTTTAGCTTTACTTCAACACAGGTAAGGAGTACAAAATTTAAAAAAAGTGTTAAAATTTAAATTTTCTTCAAATATTGAATCAATTTAATACATATTTTTATATAAGAAATGTATAAATATTTACAAAGATATTTTAATCAATATAGAAATATTTAATGCTCTTTGTTTTGATTAAGTCAAAGTTCATTATATTTTGTAAAGACATACTTAGTTATATGAGGGATTATAGACTTATTAAATAACATAGAATGTGAGAAATAATAGTTAATGTGTTTGGAATGTACAGAATGAATGAAGGGAATATATTAACTGTTAAAATAATTAAGTCACTGATTGAAAATTAATAAATTTTATATAAAACTTTCCCTTTTCAGATCTTGTATTTCCTTTCTAAAATCACACAGTGCAATACAAATAAAATGATGAATAAAGAATTTACCTATGTAAACACACTAAAAAGAAACAAAATTCACTTCTGAAATTTTCCAGCACATTCTATCTAAACATAAATTAAAACTTTAATAATTCACCTTGGAATTTCCTCAGAAGAAATCCTATATAATATCTTACAGGAATAAAAACCATTTTTAAAGCTTTTAGAACTGTTTGCAAACCACAAATGTATGCATATCTTCAATGCTCACCCACAATTCCATACAAATATAATCAATTCTAAAAATAAATGTGCAAATTGTTTTGCATTTTTCTCAATTGTAAAAAAGTATCATTTGCCCATGTTCAATTTTAAAATTCATATTTGGTTTAAAAATAGAAAGCATAAATCTTTGCCTTAAACGTGCACAGATGTTTTCAATAGAGTTACCAACATCATTAATGACAATGAACTTCTGTTGGGGGCTTCCTGTGCTACCGTGTTATTGGTGCTTTATAGTGGCTATATTTGGATGCTAGAAATAAACAGATAACCAGAATCAGTCTTAAAAAGATGATTGAGAGCTTTAAAAGTTTATGTATTTTTATGTTTTGACAAATATTACATTATCTCTTTTTATGCATATATATTCGATGGAGAAAGATACAGAAAATCTAAATTAGCACTACCACATTGAGAAACAATGCACATTTCTTAAAATGTTAAGTATGGGTGTGCTTATGAGGCAGCCATTAAACACCCAAGTATTTACTCAAGAAAAAGTAATGTAAGAATTATAAATGAACATTTCTAACAAATCCATTGGTGATAATCTGCAAATGGAAATTAACAAAAAGATCATTCACAGGTGAATTCACACAAAATTATATTATATCATGTAAAAGAATATAGTTTCAAAATCAAAGGGAATGGGCTACTGATATTTGTGACATGCTTATATTTCAAAATAATTATGTTGAAAATTACTGTACAGAGTGAATGTGGATCAAGGAGAGATTACCATAGAGTGTGTGAAAAAACTTTGCAGTGATATACATAATTTTTCATCATAGTTTTCTCTTACTTTAATAGTGACATATATGTAGTTTATCAAAATATATATGTTAAAGACATATATACATTATTATATGACAATTTCTACAGAATAAAAACATTTGAAAGTAGATAACACCATACACTGAAACAAAATGATGTAAATGACATACGCTGAACTGATAATGTCAGATCTTGAGTGGATGCGAGCCTTTTGAATAGCCATGTATTCCTATAGAAATAGATGTTACATACAATTGAACAAGAACTTGGTAGTTTCTCTTAAATATAAGCATATATTTTTCATAGTTCGTAACAATCTTGCTCTTCAATTTTTACACAATTTACAAATGAAGCTGTGCACTGTCATAAGACTTCTAATCTTCAAAACAATAGTATTCAAAGTGACACAGAAGGAGGTAAGCATAAAATGAATAAAGAATTGCAATATTTTAATGTAGTGAGATTTTTTATTAAGAAATTAAAAGGAGTGAAGTATAAATATAGTCACAACTTTGATGACTATCAAAAGAATTGTGGTCAATGAAAAAGATTATATCTGGTATGACTTCATTTATATGACATTCTGAAAATGAAAAATATAAGATAAAACACAGCGATTGTTATAGGGCCATAGAAAGAGTGTACTGCATACCTGAGTGTACAGTAGAACCTTATTGAAGAGATGAAAATGTTTTATACCATGATTGTGCTGGTGTTATATAATTGTGGACATTTGTCCAAATTGTTTGAATCACATTTAAAAAATGGTTAATTTTATTTTATGCAAAATTGACTATAGTAAATATGATTTAGAAAATTAAAATATTATGTTTACAATTGTTGTACAAACAAAATCTAAAAAGATGTCTCATAAAAAAGAGTAAGAAAATTTTCTAAAATGAATAACCAGCTAAATTTTTCTTTTTGTGAAAAATTTCATGGTGAACCTCCTGCTTTTAACCTCCCTAGGGCTGGGATTACAGGTTTGTGCCATTACACCCGGACTCAGTCACTGGCTCAGTGCGCACAGGGGTTGGTGCTGGCATGGCATGTGGTGCCAGGGATGGAACTCCAGCCCCTCCTCTTCCCTAAGCAGGTGCTTAGTCTACTAAGGTATCTCACTGGCCCTTAAGAAAATATTTTTAAATTGCATTGTCATGGATTTCTAAAGGTATCTCCCATAAATTTTAGTACAAGTTTGACCAAAGAAAGTTCTGTATTTATTCATAACTGGATTTTTATAATCATGTTTAAGAATAGTACTTAAAAATAAAACCAGATCCTTTTTGTGTAAATCACAAAAATGAACTACAAACTGAGTAAGAGCTGATTGATCAATAATTTGTGAGATTGATTCAACCTCGTGCCCCCCTTTAAAGCAGGTAAAATCAAGTCTTGTGTACTCCAAATAGCTAATAAAAGTCAGTTTTTGCAGGGCGGGCAGTCACTTGAGGCGGAAAAGATTATTGGTGTACATTTGGGCAAAATGTAGGTTGCTTTGTATATAATACTATCTATAAACTGTTTGGCAGTACTTACAAGAAAAATGTCTGCCATCTTAAATTATGTTGTACATTTCTTTTAAAATGTTATATAGCTTCTCTTTCACAAATGGCCCAGCAGATGCTTTTTATTTATATTTTGTCCAAGTACAGTATTTCATTCATTCTTAATTAAATGTTTATATGAGTCAAATTTAAGTTAGCTCGAAATTATGTGTTTTATTTGAATTCTGAGAGCAAGCGACCCCTTGTCCCAACCCGACACAGTGTAACAAGCAAATTATTCCAAAATCCTTTCTACCAAAACAAACTCTGTTCTGCACAGAACATTTTTATTAGCTCTTACCAAGTACTATGCTAAGCAATTAAAATCCTCTCCTTTTGTTGGCATTCTAAATAACTACAATGATTATTTTAACCTTTCTACAACAAGTTCATTTTTATGTCAGTTTGGATGTTTGAACAATGAAGTTTCTAGAATATAGAAATAAAATTACCACATCAGGCACTGAGTCCATCTGAAATTCCAAAGCCTGAAACTCCACAAGTTGTGAAAATGTATGGATATTCATCCTTTAAAAGTTTCCTGACAAAGTAATAATATTATACTCTCACAACTAATCCTGTTAGAGAATTTCAGAACCAGAGAGGAAAAGTAACAAATAATGGAAGTAGCAGAAAGCCCTCACAGCAAGCATGGTTAGGATATTAAGGTTTTTCAGTGGTTGTCAGAGTCAGATCCAGACATACTTACAGTAATTTCATTCTAGAAACTTTTCTGGGAAGTATTTATGCAGATTTTTCTACTACGCTATGATCCATAAGAGGAGAATGAAGAAAATATAGTAAATGTTTTAATCCCTTTCTATTACAACTGGAAGGGCTTTGTTTTCTGGGTCAACAATATGAAAATCATAGAGAAGCTTAATATAAGAAAGGCAAAAACTAGTGTCATTAGGACATTATTGTATGTAGTCCTAACTCCATAACTAAGAAAAATGCTTGGATTTAGAATATTTGAAAAATAACATTTCTAGTAGCATTTATATGACATTATTATATAATTTATTTTATGTGAATGGACCTGTCACCTCAGTCTTTCTTTCAAATAAAATATGGTTGTATGTACATAAGACATATAGTATTTTAAAAAGCATTTTTTCCAAATCTAATAAATGGAAATGACACTTTCAATGAATGAAACAGGGGAGTTAACCTGCTATTTGTCTCTTTCTCTTTGTTGATAAATATAGATATGCATATATATATATATATATCACATTTATATGTAAATAATAGGTAGATGGATTATAGGGAGAGAAATAAAGATGGTGGTAGTAAGACCTACATCCTTGTATGGAAATAATAATTAAATTATAAATAGAAAAAGTCTATTATGGTTCACAATCTTAGAGGTGCTGGCCCAAGACAGCTGGACCATTAGGCAGGTTTGATGTAACAGCTGGCTATACAGGCAGTACTAAGCTCTCACTTCATGGTCAGCAAACAGAATAAAGCTCAAAGGGGCCAAGCGTCCCATGATCTCCTTCCAGGTGCCCAGTGATTTCAGGACTCCATGCGAGGATTCATTGTCCAAAAGTTCTACCATATCTCAGTAATGTCAACCTGAGGATCAAACCTTTTAGGCAAGGTCATGTGGGGGCCAGTTATCCAAGCTGTAGCGTATATCCAGTCATGTATATACATTCAATACAAGCATACCGGATAGTAACTTGCACATGAAGAGAAACTTTCAGTGGAAAAAGTCATTTATTCAGAGTAAGATGTTCAATGTTTTGTTAAGCAAAGAAAAGCTGTACACAGTACTGAAACAGTGAAGTGAAACACAAGTCTTTAGACTGTCATGAGTTAGTAAAGTGACTTAATGCTAAACTAATGTAATTGACTATGTAACACAGGATTTAAAAGAAACTTAAAAACAGTAGCATGCATTTAGTTTTGCTAACCAGAAAGTAACAAAATGAATTCTTACTGCAGATTTAAATTTGATACTGAATTATGATTGTCAAACAATGAATCTTGTAGACAGTTGATACTCAGAATCAACCTAAAATAAAACCAATGCTGTTATTCATTTTTATTGATCAAAAGAAGCCCATAATTAAAAAAAAATCTTTCATAAAAATGAATTAGGATTTTTTTTTAAACTTACTTAAATTGATACTTTTCTTGAAAACTTTCAGCTAAAAAGGCCCAGGTATTAAAGGAGTCGGCAAGATAGCTCAGCAAACTAAAGCATCTACTTAGACAAACTTATGCAAACAGGGGGACCATGGTTTGATCCCTGGCACTACGTGCTGTGCCAGCCCTGCCCCCAACGTAGGCTGAGCCAGCCACAGAGTCTGGGCATAGTGGCTCACACCTGTAATCCCTGTGCTGGGGTGCCTGAAAGTAGGAGGATCACTATGAATCTGAGCTGCATAGTGAGACACTGAAACAACAAAACACATTAATAAATAAATAAATAGATGATAGATAGATAAAAAGAAAAGAAAAGAAAAAAGGCCCAGATGATTGTTTGATAATGTTTTAGTTATTTAGTCATTATAGTTATTATAGAAAACAGAGAATATTGTTTAATAATTTGAAAAGAAATGAGTTTATGATAAATCAATGAGATATCAAGAAATATCAAATTTTTGTACTTCTAGATAACTTTCTAAAAGTAATGTTGCTACCTTTATCTCCCAAGATAATAGAAAAAAACCATTATATTCCTTGGGCCTCTATTTTTATTTCTTTATGAATGATCATTCTACCATATTGTAGGATTAACTTCTGAATTATGTGTCTCTTTAAAATTTTCTTGAAAAGTATATGACTTACCATTTTGTACTTTTCTGTTTTGTTTTATTCTCTAGGCTTCTGTAACACAAAAGGAAAATAAAATAGTCCTAATTCCCAAGAAAAACTCTCTTCAAGATAGTGGCACATTTTCTTCATGGTCTTCTTTGCATGTCAGTGTTTTCTGATTTTTTTTTTCTATAAAATGTGCGATCAGGCCAGTGATGTAGCTCAGTGGACTAAGTGCCTGCTTAGGCAAGCTCAGGGACCAGTGTTCGATCCCCAGTACCACAGACCATGCAGCCCTGCCCTGGGCACGCTGAGCCAGTCCATGAGACTGGGTGTGGTAGCGCACTTCTATAACCCCAGCTCTTGGAAGACTGAAAACAGAAGGATCACTATGAGTTTGAGCTACACAGTGAGACCTTGTAATTATTTATTATCATTGTAATAATAATAATTATTGTAATAATAATATGTATTTATTATTATTATAAATACAATAATAATGATGATAACAATATGTACAATCAATTTTAAAAAATCTATCTAAATTTAAAAATAAATAATAATCTAGAATTATTATGAATGTTCTGCTCAAAATTATCTCATAGTTCTCAAATACATTATAACTGAAAAAACTTTAAAATTATAATATTTCCCCACTCTCATTCTCATGTACACAAGAAATCTTAGTATTATCAGAAACAAACATTTGGGAAAATAATGGTTTACAGACAAAACAGTAGCTTACTGCCATTGGAAAGAAGAAGAAAAACATTTTTAGTGCATGTATGGCTATGCATGCAAAATACCAAGAATTGCATCATGTTGTAATTTGTTCTGGTAAGTTATTTTGTACAACAAATGATTCCAACATTAGGCCTTGAAACAGTGGAAATTATTATCACTCCAGGTTTCTGAGGGAAAGACTTGGCAGAGTTCTCTGGCTCAGTGTACCCCAAAGCTGTCAGAGGAGACTGGAGCTGGGACAACAGATGGGACTGTGAAGAAGCCCGGGTCAGCCCTGGTGCTGCCTTTGCTGTCATCAGAGGACTTCTCCATGGATCTGTCTATGGGAGCTAATTGAGAGTCTCATATTAGGGTCACTCAAGACTGGTCAGACTCTTCCTATGGGGATGGAAGTCTCCAAGTATGTGCTTGAGGGGGGAGAAGTAACACATAGATGGATTTTGACTGATCATCAGAAGCCACCTCATGTAAATTCTACTGTAGTGGTGGGTAGAAATAGTTAGAAAGGGCCACCCTGTAAGAAGAGTATGTATAATGGCAGATAATGTTACATTTGGAAAATACTGCTTCGTAAATAATACAGTATTCATTCATTGTTTCATTAAAACTGATGTCAACTAATATAAATTTTAGTTGAATTTTTCAGTAATCTGAGAATAAAAAATAATAATCAAAGAACCACGAATATCCAAAACTAGCTCTTATACTTTTAAAAATTAAGAACATAAACTTCCTAAGAGGATTTTACATTATCACTTCTTAACTAATATTTTAATATTTTCCCTTGATTTTTGTCCTTCAACAATTACAAGAATCACTTACTACTGAAGAAACTATATCATAGCTGCAGGACAACTTTTGCAGGCATCCTCTTTCAGCCTTCATGGCTAAATTCCCAGATAGGTCATGTTTTCAAATATAATGAACTGAAAGTCAAACAACTGTGAACCCAAGAACAGAAATGGAGAAAATGACAGAACTGGCACTGAAATTTAGAAAGTTCTGAAGCTAATATCATCTATTTCAGAGTTACCCATGCGTAAAATGAAGAGATGATTTTTAAGATGTACATAGTAGGCACAGACTTCAAAAACTAATTCTCCTTCCAGAGAATTTGAACACAACTTGTTCTTTACTTGTATTTACATTCTTTCATTTGAGTCAAGGAGCAAGCTGCGGTTTGAACACAACCTGTGCTGAGTATTTTTCAAATACTTGATAATCCCCTCTTCCAGTAAAGAAATAGAAGACACTACCCAGTGCCTTTGACAGGTAACAGTACTTCTATAAATGTTTATATTTCGGGTTAGGGAGATGGCTCAGTAGGATAAGCGCTTGACTGGCAAATGCAAGGATCTGAGTTCAATCCCCAGTTCCACCAAAAAAAAAAAAAAAAAAAGAGAGAGAGAGAAATGTTTATATTTCTTCCATTGAATCACATTCATTTTTAGTTATTAGTGAGAAATAATACCAATATTCCACTAATGAATAGTTATTAAAATTTTTAGCTTTCAAGTGGATCAAATTACAATACTAAATAAACAATATTGCAGTACACAAAGCGTCTTCTGAAGGCACAGCAGACCCTGGGCTACATTAACGGTAATGCCTTAGCTATTATTTTCATATTTTTATGCATCATGTGTGCTGGAATGAGCTGGGGTGAAACTACTATTAGAAAACATTGTTAAATTACTGCCATTCACAATTTTTTTTTTTAAAAAATAAGTTTAAATGTTTACTTAAGTAGCACTCTCTTACTTTGTACCTTTATTCTATAGTATTTCCCATTGCCTTTCCGCTTTGGCCACTGCAGATACAACACCTACTCTGCAGCCTGACATGGATGGATGGAATCTTCTCCCAAAGCAATAATCAAAGCAAAATGTTGTCTGCAGAGAGAGTGCCAGGAAGCAGAGAAGTAGAACACCATGTTTACGTCTTTCACTTTTGGTCAGGTCCCGAATGTAAAAGACCATCACTCATTTAGCAGCCACAGAACAGGGGAAGAAAGGAGAAGAAAATACAAAATACATATGGCTTTTTTCTGATACTATTTTATAATAATAATAATAATAATAATAATAATAATAATAATTTTTTAAAAAAAAGAGTGAGTCAAATTGACTGCTTGCCAATAAAGCAGTTGGTTTGAAAATAAAGATTGGCTAGTCTTTGATATAATCATTATTTTTGATTTTAGTTACAAAAAGCAAATGTTTCATATATTAATTTTAGGAAGTTTGAAGAACGTGATATTATACTAGTATTAAGAACTCATATTTTTAATTGTCGTGTGTTATTTTTGTTTATAAAATGGTTAGCTAAAATAATGTCTGAGTTTCCCAGGAATGAACACTTTAATAATCATAAGCTCTCACATATCAAAAATCATCACCTATAATCTAGAAAGTTTGCTCCTCAGAGCTGATTTTTCTCATTTTTGCAATGTGAAAATTTAAAAAAAAGAGAATGAGACATAAAAAATTGCAAAAAAGCAATATGAGAATGAAGATAAATTTAGAATTTTTTCTTCCTTTTGGAATGTTGTCTTAAATATGTCAGTCTTTTCATTTGCACTTCAAAGCAATTATGAAATACACAAACTGTATCTGAATTATTTAGTTACTAATGTGGCACAATCATTTCAAGGATATTTACAAATCATTTTAGATAAAAGTTGCTCACTATCTGAATTCACATTTAGTATATTCCTGCTTACCTCCACCTCACTCATAGAGTAAATATCTAATTTAAAACAAGTTTAAACAGTCTACATGTATACATCTACAAGATATAGTTCATTTCAAAAATACTTCCCTGTTGTACTTCCTGAAATATTTGCAGGTTATCATACTAAGACAGTCTTAAATATATAGACCATTGGTGGTCAATAAATTATCTTTCTAAGCCATGTGAAAGACTGAAAAATATCCACTGTGAAAGACCAGATGGCTCGGCAGATTGGCAATTTATGAGCTAACTTTAATTTTTCACTGGACAAAATGACAAAAGGTCACTGTCACCCACCATCTGCCATCTGGCATGTGAATAATGAAGTAGTGAGCTTAGACTTGTTATCATAGACAGGTGCCTACTATTGCAGGAATCAGCCTCATTACGATGTAAATAATTGATTCACATCCCAACTGATAAATGGTGAAGGCTTAGTTTCTGGACCAGAGTTTAAATCTTCTCCAGGTGAAGGTTAACAGAAAGTGAGGGACTAATAAAAAATGATTTCTCAACTTTCTTTCAAAAGAGAACATCAATTTCCTCACATATATTTTCATAGCATTGAACAATATGTCCTCAGATGCGAAGTTATTATTCACTTTTTAATTGTTTATATTTTGTGTAATTTGCAGACTTAATTCATTATAACTGAACAAATATTGGAAAAGAAGAGTCACAAGAGTAAAGTTAAAATCATCCATTAGGCAAAAATACAAAATTAGTAATGTTTTAAAATTGTGCTCATAAACTTTCAGCAGTATATTTAAGTGTAGATACTTGTTATATTTTTTAAATGATATGACAAACATTATGCATTTGCATATACAAACATTCAATCAATACTGGAAATTCTCAATAGGAATATTCATGTAGTAAATCTTGCTTTGTAATCTAATTTTCTCTCTAATGTAAGCTTGATCTATAGTATTAACTCTTCTTTGAAAAATCACGTCATATTCACTATGTGCATTTTTTAAATTTTATTTTAAAGAGAAAAAAGTAAAACTATAAATAAAACTGAGTTTTAGATTTTTTTTTTGTCGGAACCGGGGATTGAACTCAGGCCCTTGCGCTTGCCAAGGAAGCGCTTATTCCAATGAGCAATCTCCCCGGCCCCACCACAACTACTTTCCTTGATCATACATTGCATAAACTTTTCACTTGTCAAATGTAACCTTCAAATTTAAATCTAGGGACTGAGGAGATGGCTCAGTAGAATAAGTCCTTCCCTGGCAAGTGCAAGGGTCTGAGTTCAGTCCTCAGTTCCTAAAAAGAAAAAAACAAATTAAAGAAAAGCTTTAAGGAGTTTAAGGTTTTAATAAGGTAATATAAAGTTGTGCAAGTGCTATCCAATTATAAAACAAATCAATGAAATAAAACAATATTTCAAGGTTTTATAAACAACCTGAGTATTTATCATATATATGATTAATTGAATCACTATATATCTATAGTACTTTTTCATAAAATATATGCTAATATGTGTTTCTCTAAATTTATTTTAATAAATATATTTACAATTATGTTAAATTCTACTGTTTTTAAACTTCATTTTATTTATTTATCTATTTATTTTTATACATTTAGTACAGGGTTCACAGGGTCTGACTACGCTGATCAGACTTGTAGCAATCCTCCTGTGTTCAGCCTCCCAAGATGCCATCATGCCCAGTCTTTTAAACTTTAAAAAGAATAATGAAAAACATACAGAACTTCAAAATAAGATGATAGGGTATTAACAATGGTTGTTATGTTGCAGACGGTTATCTTCAGACTAATTGTTCACATTACCATATATAGGCATGAAGAAATGATCAATCAATTACACATTAACTGTTCCTTTCAATAACCCAACAGAAATTAGTGGTATAATTACCTTAGCTATCGTATGTGTGTGTGTGTGTGTGTGTGTGTGTGTGTGTGTGTGTATGCCAAATTTTGTGGATTTTTGTTTTTGTTTTGTATTGTTTTGTTTTTTGTTTCTTAGGGAAGGGTCTACAGGGTATTCAGGGTCTCACTACTAGATCAGAGTGTAGTGATCCACCTGTTTACAGCCTCCCAAGAGCTGAAATTACAGGCATATGCCACCGTGCCCAACCTCAATTGCAGTCTCAGTGTGCCCCAGGATTGGGGTCAGCACTTCAGGCCCAGGGATTGAAGCCCTGGCCCCTGCGCCTGCTTGCATGCACTTAAATCCACTGAGCTATTTGTGAAAAAAAAAAAAAAAAAATATATATATATATATATATATATATATTCTTTTCCCCCTTCTTTCTTTTTCTCTTTTCATCTTTCACTGATCTCAGTTGTTCTTTCCTTTTGAACAGTTTCTTTCCATTTCACAATATCTAGTGTGCCTTTTGGCTTTTATTTATTCTCTCAGTTTGTAGATAACCTTGTTCGAACTTTCAGCTCTAACTTCCAAATCCATTGTGTAAGCCAAAGACATTTACTTGAACCCTAGGCTGATGATCCATTAAATATTCTGCACTCATCTTGGAATATCTGTTGCGAAATTCCCAGTTACATTTTCTCCTAAATATGATAATCCAGCCTGAAAAATAATACTTAACATCTTCCTTCAAGTCTTTTTAACTTTAAAAAGAACCAAGAAAAAGATACAGAACTTCAAAAGAAGATGATAGGATATTAACAATGGTGGTTATATTCCAGAATGTTATCTTCAAATAACACTTTTCTTATTTAATTCATGCTAGTATAGTTTCTCAATACATCTGATGATGTCTCTAAACATCTGATAGCCTTAATTATTCCTGTTACAGCCGAGAAACTTCTCTGGTACTAACCATCTTCCTGTCTGGGGACTCTGAAATACCATGCCTCTCTGATGTACTGTGCCAATAATGGTATTAAAACAGCCTTAATTTTGTTAGAATCTTAATGTTCAGTCTCATATATCATATATCATATTCACATCTGGACCCAGTGGTTCTTTATTTGATACAGTAAGAAGCTCTCTTATTTCCCTAGTATCTTTCAGTTGACTATGTGAGTATTCATATTCATGAAACAAAATTCATACTGGATTTAAACATGATGTTTTATTAATTTCTTTATCATATATATCCAGAGTAGGTTAACTTTAATTTTGTATATTATTCTTGAAGAATTTTTATGTATTTGTTTATAATTGGGAATCAAACTGAGGAACTTGTACTTGCCAGACAGGCACTATGCCACTCAGCTATATGTATAGCCCCATGAAAAATATTAAGGTAGGGTAATTTTGATACATAAGAGAAATAGAGCTGCTTTAGCCAGGGTGATCATATTGAAATGAAGACTTTGACAATATTTTATCAAGTACTGAGGAACTTCATAGAAAACACATATATTTAAATACATGCTTAAATTTTATTGAAGGTAAGCTTTTGGCAGATGGAAAGAGAGAGAGAGGTAGAGAGAAAGACAGAGAGAGAGAAATTCAGTAAAAGAAAAAACAAGAAAAGGAGGAAGTTCAACAAATAGTTGTGATCTAACATAACAATGTTATCAGGACCCATAAATATAAAAAGATAAAGATACTGTCCAATTAATTATTTGCAGACATATATACTTACTCTCACCTATGTACAATTCAAAGCCAAAACATACTTAGGTCAAAAAAAGGGTTAGGGGCAGAAAATGCTAAAATAGTCCAGAGGTATTGTCAATCCTACTATAGAGAAAAACAAATTATTCACACACAGGACATTTCAAGAGGCAGAGACACAGAATATAAATAAGTCAAGGATAAAGATAACAGAGACTGTCATAAGATAATTGCTAAAGGGGCTGGAAAAAGAAAATCCAAATTATCTTCTAAAGAAGAATACTGTTTTGCTGAAGAAAGAAAAAAATGTATGGTATGGAACATGAGCATTACGGAGAGAAATTTAGATTTCATAATATCAACTTTAAATTGGTGTTCTGACCTACATATATACATATACATTTGTTTTCCAAGTCTACAGAACATATACAACCCCAGATAATCAGCTTATTGCATCATTTAAAGATAATTTCTCAAAATATATTCATTGCTTTGGGGTCTTTTGGCTAAAGACTGAATGTACAGAATACTGTCCTGAGGACATATACTTACAAATGGAAATGACTCAATTTAGAAAAGATAAATGAACACTGTCCATTATAAATGAACAAGTCTAAGGAGAAACCAAAAAAAATCCTGCTCAGCAATCAGCAAACAAATGCAGCTCCCTGGACAAAAACCTCCAAGAATGCATGTATGTGGTTGTAAAGCTGTTTATCATTGCTCAGTTATAAATAGACAATCATATTATCTTAAAAACAATCTCATTACCAAGTACAAGATTGATATGCAAAAGGGAAATGCAGTGCTTTAGGGCCCACAGCTCAAAATGAGGCAATCAATAACGATAGCTCTGCAAGTGGATGAAGGATTACCAAATCTGACAAATAAAAATAAGCAATTTGAATTAGGAGATAGAGTAGAGTAACATTTTTCCCCTTATTCCTTCTGATCACATTTTAATTTTTTTTGAAGAGAGTACAAATTAGAATTAAAGCACAAAAAATTACAAGTGATTCAGAATTTAAAATAATATGAATTTCACAGTATTTGTTGTAATGCATCATGTTATCTTCCAACCAGTTATTCATATTGAAAAGGGAATGAACTTATTCAAAAGAAAGAGTTACTGAGCTGAGGATATGGACAAGAGATTGAGTGTGGAAAAAAGATTTATCTTTGTATGTAAGCCAGATGGTTTAGAAACCGTACTGTGCATTTCTGCTAGTCTATGGAAAGAAGTAGTTAATGCTTTTACTTGTTTCTTTTCCTTTTCAATTACTTATACTTTCCTTTTTAATTTCTTATACATTTCTTTCCTTTTTGTTCTTCCAAATTTATAGTAAAGTAATTTAAATGCCTGTAGCAGTTTTCAAGGGAAAAAAAATAGTACTTTAGAAAAGCAATGAGAAACGATGCCTTAAGTCATTTAACTCAATCGGGGTCTGTTTGTATGCTTGCTTATTAGACTTAAGATTGAGTTGCTATAACTTAATTGAGTGGAACATGTATAAGATTTAATGCTATGTAGTTTATCTAAGTGACAGTATTAATTCTATGATTCATATAATGTTAAAAAACAAAGAATAGCACAAAGTTAAGATCATTTAATATTTCCAGAGTTATATAAATCATATTACTCAAGGAAAGTGTATTACAGTAGTTTTTACACCTTGAAAATAGTGTTAGTGGTGCTGGGAAGTTAGCCCGGCAGTTTAGGTGCCTGCATGGTGAGCACAAGTACCAGGGTTCAATCCCAATTACCACATGCTGTGCCAGTCTCAGAACCCTGCACACACTGAACTGGCCACCAAAAACAAGCACGGCCATGCACGCCGGTTATCCCAGCGCTGGGGAGACTGAGACAGGAAGATCACTGGACTCTGAACTGTGTAGTGACTCTGTACCAAATAAATAAATAAGAGATTGAAAATAGTACTAGTTTCAAGAACCATTAAAATTAATGTCGAGATTACCTCAAGTGAACAAACAGACATAGTAAACGACACCTTTTTGGGGAAAGGAGGAATGAGTGAATACAGACAACCAAAACTACCAATAGGGAAAGGATCTATAAAATTTTCACACACAATTGTTTACATTTATAGCTGCTTTACATTTATGAACATATAATATATGTAAATATTTTTCAATTAATATGAAGTATCTATTATGCTTGATGGAGAATCAGATAGTAAAAATTGGTGCTATTATTGGGCTATTGTCAGGAGGTGAGCTATTTGTGGTTAACAGATTTCAGACAGAGACACTTCTAGGAATAGGATGATGAAATTCATTGCAGGGTGATAGTGAGAATGCTAAGACAGATAGTTAGTTTGGGTAAATTGGTTATAAAAGCTGTTGCTCAGCATACGAGCTTTGAGATAATATTTGGATGATTGAATAGCACTCTGTATCAGTGAGAAGATTTGAAAGAAGAGAATTATAAGATTAAAGGAGCAGCAGCAGTGTCATACTGGGAATTAAGAATGAGCCTGGAGGAGCTGGGGAGATAGCTCAGTGGAATAAGTGCTTCCCTGGCAAGTGCAAGTGTCTGAGTTCAATCCCTGAAATTTTTTATTGCAAATAAATAAATAAATAAAAATAAAAGAATGAGCCTAGAATATACATGTTACACAAAAAATAACTTAGGGAAAAAAATCCAAGAACAGGAAAGAAAATCAAAGGGCTACATAGACTGGTAGGTGCCAGTCTATTCCACAAGCCTCAAAGAAAACGCATAAAAGGCTTATAATTTTCACCTTCACGCATCCTTTTCACTTTCATAGTGACAGAATATAGCTACTCAAAGGAGACTGTTGAAGAATATAATTTTCAGCCTCTCTTGCAGCTAAATGTAGCCACGTAAGTACATTTGTACCAAGGGGATTACAAGCCCCAGCTGGCAGCTCCGCTAACATTCCTAAAAGAACAGAGGTTGCATGCCTCTCGTTTTTATTTTCACAGTCTCCTTAACATCCTACTGCGTACTGTAATACAGACGTGATGACTAGAGCAAGGCTACCATTTGCAGCCATGCCTTAAATCAGATTCAGAAGTCATCTACCTTACAGTAGAAATCATAGAAGCCAACTGTCCTGAGAACCTCCACAGAGGAGAACGACGATAGCAGCTTCGACTCCCTCACTTTTGTACTGTTATCTAAGGTAAAAGTAATAATCTCTATGATTCATTCAACTGACATTTCAGTTTGTCTTGCTCACAAGGAAGCCAGCTCTAAAACATGTCCCATGATAGAATTTTAAGCATAGAAATTTAAGACATAAATATATGTCTAGTGACATACTAAAATGCCGCAGTGTTGGCTTTTGAAGCTCAAAAGTTGAGCACAATATGACAAACATTTTTCATTACAAATTTGTTGTACTATGCTCAACCCTTTCCAAGCCTTCATATCTTTTCAGTTTAGGAAACTGCATATTTACCATTTTTAGCACCATTTATCCCTGTTGGTACTCTACACATTTCTATTCCATAGTATAATTGTAGTATAGGAGCTTTGGACTACACTTTCAAATAGCGTTAGCTAAAGCATCACAAATTATTTAGGAAAATGATAACATGATATTTTAAAAACATTTTATAAATAAAATATGAAGAACAGAATAAGAATTTTTCTTATTTTACATCACCTGCAGAAACTTATAAATGGATAAAATGTAATAGCAATTTTCATTGTTTACTATACTAAAGGTCATGTGGAAGAGTTAATTCTGAAGAAAACTGTTGCCCAACACTTTTCTTAAAACAACTCTCTGAATACAACTGTGATTCTAAACCTAAGAAGAACAATTGAGCTCTCCAAGGGCTCGGAAATAAGCTGCAGGAAAACTCCCAATGCTACTCTAAAATAACATAGCCAAATTACTTAAAAAAATAATAGTCAACATCTTTGAATAATCTTTTTCATGGAATATTCAAAGCTGTTCAAAATTTTCCTTTTCATTTTGAGGACATGTGAGCCAACTGTTATGTATGATGTATCTTTCAGGGATTTTGAGACCAGCATGACTTATGTTCATAATATTTGGATGTTTTGTATTTTTCTTGGACTTATCTACACATTTGTGTCAGTGCCAGCACAAGAAACGAAAGAGAGAATTTGATCCTTATTCTCAAATATTTAAAGCTAAAACTGTGCTTACACTTGTTCCCTTATTACTGGAACAAATGTGTATTTTTCTCATTGAATGAATCAGACTTTAACAGCCTCAGTTTCATTTGAACAGTACTCACATCGAGGCAGCCTGATGGCACAAAGGACATGCTTTGACTGACAATGGCAAGATGCTCACAAACCATTCTTCTGTCTAGACAGTCTTTTCCTCCTTAAGAATAAACAAATTCAAGGGTGCAGCTGCACTGGCATTACATATAGACAAGATGGATAAACAAAATTTGCCTTTCTTCCCATTAAGAATAGGCACAGTTACTAACAAACACATTTTCCGTAACTTCTACAGTGTATTTCATTTGCCAGAAGAAAAATGCTCAAAAAACAATGTGCTTGTACCTCAGAGTGACATGTGAACAATTGCTTCATGGTTCCTCAGTATCTGTTTTTTCTCATTAATTGCAGATATAATTACCAGTGTTATATCATTTTAGTTCAACAATATTCAAGTAAGGATGTGCTAGTATCAACATTGCTTGATATGTTCCTGACATCACTCAATGTAGGAGTTGAGAATAAGGAAACTGAATTGAGTAAAACAAGATTCTAAGGCTTTGTAGATCACTGAAAAGAAAAGAAGCTCATGTGCAATGATCTAAGGTATTTTATTCTGTTTTTCTCATTCCATTGTTAAATTTAAAATGTTGATATGTATCTCACAATTATACTTGCTCAGAGTTTTGATAAATAAATCTCGTTGGTGGGCTTAGGACATCTAGGCAGAAGAGTGCATGGCCATCTTACATAAATGTTTCTAAATTTAAATTTAAACTGATGTTAGTGAAGAAGCTAAAACATTGAAATGTACATATACATACCACAGATATTTTCAATACATATTTGCTTATAAATTTTTTTTGTTTCACCTAGCTATGCTTTAATAGTGACATAAACCTACTCAGTCATTGAAGGAAACACTCTCTGTGCCAAAGTCTCACATATTTTAGGTCACCTTTGTTTGCACTTTGAGCTGCAGGGTGCAGTTCTGAATGTGCCACCAGCAGCTCACCCCCAGCAAGCTTGCTCTCTGCTTCTCTTCTTCATGCCTTTCTTTGAAGATATGTCTTCCTCACCCCACCAGGGGATGCAACCACAAAAGGCAACATGGAAGGAAAGTGAATGTCACTTGTGACGTCCCCGCTTGTTTGCATGACGGAAGCTAGATTTATCCAGTCTTAGGGTGGACGGTGTAGATGATACGCTTTCCAAGGCAAGCACCTGTGTTTTACCTGTAAAATTGACCTACAGATCGGAAGCTTCTTAGCTTTTCTTCCTTTCACTGTCTCACTGTCCCAGTTTCTTGAATTATTTTGTTTGATAATCTTTTCACATAATATACTGGCATCAACTCCTTTCTGTAAATTCTGCATTGGTGATTTTCAAAGTAAAAATGTTATCACCAAGAAGTGTGCAACACAAAATGAGGTATAATTCATGTCTCATAATTATACAGTTTATTTGATACAAACAATGGTAATAATACATGTCACTGATTTAGTTCAGTACTTTAAAAATTTGAATGATATTTGAGAATATAATAATGTTGCAAATGTTCTGCAGAGAAGAATATAAAAAACTCATGTAAAAAGAAATTTCATATATTGGCAGGGTGTTCTGTTAAAATTATATTATTATATTGAGAGGCTCCATGTTTTTATTCTTCTTATTTTTATTAAATTATCTTATAAATTTATTTTATCTGCTTTAGTTTGGGCTTTGTAGATAAATATTTGAGCAAATAATTATTACTTGTAAGATTGTTAATAACCAAGATGCATGAATCAGTTTCCACTTTACTTATCTTCTGTCACTAAATACTGATTATTTACTAATGTAAAGATCTAGAACCCAGGAAAAGAATGATTCCATGTCTTTGTGGAAAAGCGGACAAAGACAATCTGTCGCTCTCTCTTTTTAATACATCTGCCCTCTATAATTCCTAGTTACAGACAAAGCAAGTATTCCATAATAAGTTTATAAAGAGTTTAATGTTCCAGGAATTGCAACTTTCATCAATGGTTTAAAAAAATGGTCATAAGAAAGGGCATATGACCACATGTCATGAAAACTCTGATTTTGAACCACATTTCCCTCTTTTTTTTCCTGGGAAGGTTGAAGAAAAGAAGAAATATTTTGGCACAGAGAAAAATTCTTTACTGTCAAGATAGCATTTTTTAGAAAAATTTCATTTCAAATTTAATAGAAGATTGTTCCTCAGTAGCTGAAAGATCATTGATAACCAAGATGCTTGAATAAATTTCCACCTTAAACTTATCTTTTGTTACACGATACTAATGAGGGAATAACATTTTTCCTAAGAATTTTATTTGGTTCTGGCTAAAAAGAAGCAATATTTTTTCTTGGTTAAATAAATCATAAAACATAACTAGGCTCAAAGTAGCTATAAATCATTTGATGTGTCATCATAATTGAAACTTCAGAAACTATAATACAATTAGGAGCAATTTTCCCCAGTCTGCAATGTATATTTAAGTCATGGCCATTCTCATATTCCTTAATCCTTGGAAGGAAAAGGTGTGTGTGTGTGTGTGTGTGTGTGTGTGTGTGTGTGTGTGTGTATCTGTGTGTATATATGTGTGTATTTCATTCGAAATGTTTGACTTAGTTACTTTTCAATTGTCAGTGTTGATGACTTAATTAAAAATTTAATTGAAGAGAAAATAACTCCTACTTCACCAGTGTGATGCTATTTTTGAGGTGGGCTTTGGGGAGGTAATTAAATCACACAAGGGATGACTCCCAATGGGATTACTGCTCTTATAGGATCGGACAGGAGAACCTGACCACTCTCTCTCCATCAGGTGAGTATGCTATGAATAAATACCATCTGCACACCAGGAAGGAGGTCTATCTCAAAACCAGATAAACCAGCATCTTTACCTTCAACTTCCCACCTTATAGACTACAGTAATTTATTCTATCATCATGAGAGTATCCAAGAGCCATCTGGATATGTGTGGGCAGGGTGAGAGCTGTCTCAAAATTAGAAGAAATTAAAAGAGTAGAAAATTGTTTTAGAGTGAGCCAAATGTGAAGATAAAACACCAAGGGAAAAAAAAAAAAAAAACACCAACGCTAAGACCGTAGACTTCTAGGGACTTCCATATGAAGCACATTAAAAAGGCATTTATCTTTCTATATAATCACTCTCTTTAATTACATGAAACTCTTGATTGCTGTCTGATGCTGCTATAGAAACAAATGCAAATTATTTTGATGAATAAAGATGTTGAATATTAAAGGGAAGAATAGTCAGTAATGACAAGGGATGAGAAGCTAGAGGGAAGAAAGGACTGGACCACATTTCCTTTGCCTGATTCCTTGAGGATTCATCATCATTAGGAGTTTCAAGCAATGACAACTTGCCAAATGGATCAAAAATTATTTTTCTCTTTTGATTTTCAACTGAAAGGAAGGTATGAAAAAGTCACTTAATGTATGCTATAGTATGATTATTCAAAATATGGCATCTTTAAAATTCATCAGACTTGAAATCAAAAGTTGGGGCAAAGGTCTAAGGGAAAAGTATGAGAAATACTAGTACCTACATCATTTCAGATATGATGAAGGAAGAGCCACACCTATCCATCTAATACTGGTTAGGGCCATATTGTCACATTTCTAAAACTGAAATTTCAAGGATTATTAATTTTAAAATGTCCATGTTAAAATTGCTAACTTTTAATTTTATCACATCATGATGAAAAAATCAATTGTTTAATTAATTGAGTCAATCAAATTACTAGGCATTATTATTTAATTCAAAATGGCCAGCCAAATAACTCAGTGACTTAAAGCACCTTCAAGCAGGTGCAGGGGCCAGGGGTTCGACCCCCAGGTCTGCCATGCTGACCCCGCCCCCAGGGTACACTGAGATGTCAATTGAGACTGGGCATGGTGGCGCACTCCTGTAATCCCAGCTCTTGGGAGGCTGTAAACAGGCAGATCATAACAAGTCCAATTGAGTAGTGAAACCCTGAACACCCTGTAGATCCTTCCCTAAAATACAAAAGAAATAAAAATAAAAAATTTATAAGCCATTGTCCTCTGGAACATACACATGCAGAGCCAATTCTCAAAATTAATCAATAAATATACTTAAAACATCAGAATATTTTGAGTCTGTGTTTTTTCATATAGAGTTAAAAAATACTCATAGGTCAATCAGAACTAAGACTGCAATTTCGGAGTCATTACATGAGTTGACAATTTATCTTGAAATGAGAATGAAAATCATCTCAGTATTTCACCTTTGTGTCATGCCTGTTGTCCTTTTGAACTGATACTTCATAAATTCACTCTGATGCCTCTTGGAACTGTTTCAGGTATGCCAGAAGCCTGCACTAATGAAGGCATTTCTTATTAATGGGAGTAGTGACCATGTACTCACGGTGCATTGGACAGCTTGAAAATGTAACCCAAATTGCTGCAGCACCTCCATGTCAGCAGGTAAGAAGGAACTATCAAAGGTATGGAACAAAAAATACTTTATATCTTTTTGTTTTGTTTTGTTTTTTGGCAGAACTAGGGATTGAACTCAGGCCCTATACTTTATATCTTATCTGAAGGTTTTTTCTAATTTTTTTAACCATAAGAATGTAAGAAAATGAGGTGGAAAAAGCACAGGTGGAAACATAGCACAGTGTAACAGCACAGTAAATGCTAGTCAAAACTATTTTCCTTACAAATGTTTCTAGAAGACTTTTCTCTAAGTACGTTGTAATTCTGAGAAGTACCTTAATAAATGTCTGTTTTTTCTCATATGTGAAGAGCTCATTTATCCATGCATATTAGAAAATTTCTGAGATGCTTTTCTTTGGTTTTATGCCACATAATTTCTAAATATAAAATCATAATAGTGAGGTCTATTTGATATATCTGCAACTAAATTTTTTTCAATGAATAACAAATGGCTCATTCTTAGCAAATTTTGAACATAAGGAATATTGTTATATTAGATTTCCTGTTGATGTTCTATCCTCTGTATCCCATATATGTCATTTCTGGAGGATTCAGATTACTTTGAACAATAGAGGCATTGCTGTTTTATAAAAAAGTAAAACACACTAAGCTGCTATTTTCAACTTTATTTTATTATTTTACAGCTCATATTTCTTTTTTATCCAGAGCAACTCATGCCAAAAATTTCAAAAGAACTTTTGGCAGATATGTAAATAATTTGGAGAGCAAATACCCAATTAGTAAATTTTGGCATATAGTTTTTTTGGAGCAGCATGAGAAGAGAATATTTTAATATCCTTGACCAGTTCGTTACTATCGATGGAGCTCTGCCTACACATGGCTAGCACTCCAGGCTTTACTTTGAGAGAGCTATGACCAAGGAAATCAGTTACCAAAAGCCTAAACTTACAGAAAGCATAAAATGGATATTCTTTCACTCACTCGATCACTTTCTAAAAATAAATCTAATAAACTTATGTTAATGACCTTTTCTCTTTTTAAGTAATGTCATCATTCATTGCATACTACTACAGAAGATGAAAAGCTGTTTGCATCGCAATAATCTCGCACCAGAGAGGCCGGGAAGGACAGAAGCCTGACCATTTGTTCTCGCGGAACTTGTTCTCCTCACAAACCTGCTCCTTTGTTTCCTGCATCTGTTCAGTGCAGTAGCTGCTAGCTGACTGTGCCGCTGTAAAGCAACGTCTAATAGTAGAAGCAGGAGCTCACTAACATAGTTCGATAGTTGCTTCTAGCGGAAGAAATGGTGATGGCTGGATAATTCCTAAGTGGAGCAGAAACAAGATTGATCTTTTTTTTTTTTTTTTTTTTTTTTTGTGGAACTAGTAATTGAACTCAGGCCCTTGCGCTTGCCAGGGAAGCGCTTATTCCACTGAGCCATCTCCCCGGCCCTAAGATTGATCTTTTAAGTGCCCATTCAAAACAAATCTCAGTTAACAAAGCAAATTTCCACCAATGAAAACTTTAAAATCTCATCTTATATATTTTCAAAGTCACATGAAACTTCTTTTTTTAAATGTCTACTTTTTAAAAAGCATCTATCATAGTCCGAGTTGTCCAGTTTTTTCCCATTCTGCCACATGAATAGCATCATCATGTTATGCAGTCATATGGTTTGGCATTATTATCAGAAATAATTACTCTGAGTATTCCTGGACATGTTTAAGGGGAAAAGAACACACCAGACATGGTGACATAGATTAGTGAAACTTTGCAGAAGCCTTGAGAGCTGTGTCTTCAGTAGAACATCAAATCTGAGCAGCCTTTTGGTCACTTGACTACTTCGGCAAGACTACAAAAGCACTTCTGCATGAAGCCCTCATCCTCCCAGCCACCGTGGCTGGATGTACGGGCGGATGGTAGATGGGCAAACTCTTCTCTCTGGAACCGATTGCTGCAGTGGAACCCTCACTGGCCTGCTCTTTCTGCTTCATGTATAACTACATCGAAACCATCCACATATATTTTAAATTCTGAGGCTTCATACACAGCAAGATGTTTCTTAGATTATAGAAACACATATGTAGGGCTGGAGAGATGGCTCAGTGGTCTAAAGCACCTACTTGGAACTAGCTTGGCAAAGCATCAGGGACCGCGGTTCAATCCCCCAGCACC